>NC_134105.1:19110000-19426875 GCF_040939455.1 Microcebus murinus | reverse complement strand
TGGGGCTACAGGCATGCACCACCATGCCCAGCTAATTTTTTTTTTCTGTATATATTCTTAGTTGACCAATTAATTTCTTTCTATTTTAGTAGAGACGGGGGTCTCGCTCTTGCTCAGGCTGGTTTCAGACTCCTGACCTTGTGCGACCCTCCTGCCTCAGCCTCCCAGAGTGCTAGGATTACAGGCGTGAGCCACTGTGCCAGGCCAATACTACACTTTGGATAAACCTTGAAAACATTATGCTAAGTGAAAGGAACCAGACACAAAAAGCTACATATTGTATGATTTCATTTATAGGAAATATCCAGAACAGGTAAATACACAGAGACAGTTTACATATTACTTATTTTTATTTATTTATTTTTTTCATGGACTTCTATACAGGGTATACATATTACTTATTGACAGGGACTGGGGAGAGGGTACTTAACAGGTACCAGGTCTTTTTCTTCTTTCTTTCCTTTTTTTTTGAGACAGAGTCTTGCTCAGGGCTAGAGTGCTGGGCTGGGGCATCAGCCTAGCTCACAGCAACCTCAAACTCCTGGGCTGCAGCAATCCTCTTGCCTCAGCCACCCAAGTAGCTGGGACTACAGGCATGTGCCAACACGCCCGCTAATTTCTTTAGTAGAGACTGGGTCTCTCTCTTACTCAGTTTGGTCTTGAACAACTGATCCTTCTGCTTTGGCCTCCCAGAGTGTTAGTATTACAGGCGTGAGCCACTGGGTGGCCTATCAGGTCTTCTTTTGACATGATGAAACTATTTTGGAACTAGATAGAGGTGGTGGTTGCACGACTTTGTGAATGTACTAAAGGCAACTAAATTGTTTACTTTAATTATTTATTTAGAGACAGAGTCTCACTGTGTGGCTGGGGCTAGAGTGCTATGGTGTCAACTTAGCTCACAGCAACCTCAAACTCCTGGGCTCAAGCAATCCTCCTGCTTCAGCCTCCCGAGTAGCTGGGACTATAGGCATGTGCCACCATGCTCGGCTAATTTTTTCTATTTTTAGTTGTTAGGCTAATTTCTTTCTATTTATAGTAGAGAGACGGGGGGTCTCGCTCAGGCTGGTTTCGAACTCCTTACCTTGAGCGATCCTCCCGCCTCAGCCTCTCACAGTGCCAGGATTACAGGCGTGAGCCACCGGGCAGGCCAATATGTATTTCATTTTAATAAAACAATCAGTCTAGGTTAAGCGTCTGTCTGAGCAGGGAGCCCTTTAAGGGTAGCTCAGGAGGGGGCGGGGCTAGAGAGGGGGACCTCTAAGCTAGGAAGCACGTGACGGAGCGCCTGCGCAGAAGGGTCACGTGGTGGCTGGCCGGGGAAATGGCGGCTTCAGGAGAAAGCGGGACTTCGGGTGGCGGAGGCAGCACAGAGGATGCATTTATGACCTTCTACAGTGAGGTGAACACAGAGTGAGGATTAGTGGCACCCGGGCGACCACGATTGGGCCTACTTTCCCAGTGGGCGAAAGCAGTGGCGAAGGCCTGGACCGTTGAGCGCCTCCTCCGGTCCGGCCTTCGGTGTGGCGGGGGTCTGTGGGTGTGTGTGTGTCTCCCTCACTGATAACTGCTGGGAGAACTCCGGGCAACCGAAGAGGGGTCGGTGTCCGACGGATGGAGGGAGGCAGCGAGTGTGGCCAACGAAGTGCCTGGGCGCGGGAGGAGTGCCCCAAGTCCGCAGAGTCCGGGGCTGGCAGAGAGGCTGGGCACTTCCTGGGGGTGACTTAGTCGTTTTGGCCCCCAAAACGTTCTCTTTTCATAGTCCTCTGCAGTTAGTTGTGTTAGTGGTTATTTCTGCTATTCACGAATGGGAGGCACTGTGCATCATGCCAAGTAGGCATATTGCATTCGTTATACACTTGACAAACGTGAGGTTTAGAGAGGTGAAATAGTTTGGGGATTTTTTGTTGTTGTTGTTGTGCCTTTTGTTTTTGAGACAGGGTCTGTGTCACTTAGGCTGGAGTGCAGTGGCGCTATCATACCTCACTGCAGCCTCCAACTCCTGGGCTCAAGCAATCCTTTTTCGTCAGCCTCCTGAGTAGCTAGGATTACAGGCTTTTGCCACCACACCGGGCAAATTGTTTGGGGTCTTAGAACTGCTAACAGCGTGCTGTTTTGTTAGAATAAGGGCAAGCTTGGTCTCAGCCTCGTTTACTGTCGCATCTCCGACTCCTAGTATATTGTGGATGCTCAGTAAATATTTTTTTTTTTTCTTTTTTTTTTTTGAGGCAGAGTCTCACTTTGTTGCCTGGGCTAGAGTGCCATGGCGTCAGCCTAGTTCACAGCAACCTCAAACTAACTCCTGGGCTCAAGTGATCCTCCTGCCTCAGCCTCCTGAGTAGCTGGGACTACAGGCATGCGTCACCATGCCCAGCTAATTTTTTCTACATATTTTTAGTTGTCTGATTAATTTCTTTCTATTTTTAGTAGAGACGGGGTCTCGCTCTTGCTCAGGCTGGTTTCAAACTCTTGACCTTGAACCATCCACCCGCCTTGGCTTCCAGTAAATATTTTTTTTTTTTTTTTTTGAGACAGAGTCTCACTTTGTTGCCCAGGCTAGAGTGAGTGCCGTGGCGTCAGCCTAGCTCACAGCAACCTCAAACTCCTGGGCTCGAGTGATCCTTCTGCCTCAGCCTCCCGGGTAGCTGGGACTACAGGCATGCGCCACCATGCCCGGCTAATTTTTATATATATATATCAGTTGGCCAATTAATTTCTTTCTATTTATAGTAGAGACAGGGTCTCGCTCTTGCTCAGGCTGGTTTTGAACTCCTGACCTTGAGCAATCCACCCGCCTCGGCCTCCCAAGAGCTAGGATTACAGGCGTGAGCCACAGCGCCCGGCCTCAGTAAATATTTTTTGAGTGAATGAATACATGAAAAAGCATGTCATTTGGAGTCAGAGAATCTCGGATTGAATTCTTTCAAGGCAGTTAAGCTGACTGGGATTGAATTCTTTCAAGACAATAGTTTTGCAGATCTTCAGTTTCTACGTCTACAAAACGAGAGCGTTAATAATAAAACAAGAGTTTTCATGAGGATTAAAGGAATTAATGTATAAGGAAGGGTTTCATAAAAGATAAAGCAGAAGCATCTGCTTCAGCCAAGTTAAACAAGGCTGACGATGGGACCTCTTTAGATTGGCATGGATTTGAGGAATGGAATTACTCTCCAGCAGGCTACTCAGAGTTAAGGACCATGTCACATTCATCTTTTTATCTCTTGTATTTGTAACAGTAGTATTGTATCTTGTATTTGTTACACTGTAGTTTCACCAAAGTATTACATTTAAAAACGAGAATTTAGCATATCTTTTATACTCTGTCCTTTTGAAATGCCTAATTTACTTGAAAGTATTGATGCTCTGGTACCAGTTTATTGGCTTCTGATGACTACTCATCAATTATAGTGGAACTTGTTTCACTTACTGTCTTTTAGTTTTAAAAACAAATAGCAATATTAGTTTGAATTGGGTGGGAGAAAGTAAGAAAGTATCTAAGGAAGAATCCTTGTGTCATTTCTTTCTTTCTTTCTTCTTCTTTTTTTTTTTGGCTACAGAGTCTCACTCTGTTGCCTTGAGTAGAGTGCCATGTCATCAGCCTAGCTCACAGCAGCCTTAAACTCCTGGGCTCAAGCAATCCTTCTGTCTCATCCTCCCAAGTAGCTGGGACTACAGGTGCTCACCACCACGCCTGGCTAATTTTTAGTAGAGACGAGTCTCGTCCACCTTGCTCAGGCTGGTCTTGAACTCTTGATCTTGAGCAGTCCTCCTGTCTTGGGCCTCTTAGAGTGCTAGGATTACAGGTGTGAGCCACTGTGCCCGGCGTTCAGTCACCATTTAACCAATGTTTATTGAGCACATGACATGTACTAGTGTGCTATTTAGGTACTGGGGATATGGTAGTGAACAACAGAGAAAAAAAAAAACTTGTTTTCGTAGAGCTTGCATTCTATAGAGAAGGATAAACTCTAAACAAACACATATACTATATAGTGTCAAGTAGTGGATAAATGTTATGAGGCAAACTAAGTTTAGGAAAAAGAGAGTATGAGGGGAGTGGTCATGCTGTTTTAGAAAGTGAAGAGGGAAGATGCTGGGAAGGAGTGACGTTTTATGTTAATGAAATTCTTTCCAACCTTTTTTTGACCATAGGAATAAAGATGGTATATAGCATACCAGAGATTCATTTCAAGTAGCATTCCAACTCTGACAGTGGCACCAAGGATGTTTTCCTGGGATTGCCTGGTATTTGTTCTCCTTGTCATTGTCTCCAGGTCAGGGATTTTTCTAAGTCTGTTAGAGTTAGGAAGGTGGAGTTATTTGATCATTATAGTTAACACTATGATGCTGCTCATAGTTTATGTTTCAGAATGCTTGTGTTTTTCCTTTCTTGAAGTAAAAACGTGGAAATGAAGTGTAACTACACACAAGTACATCTTCCATCATTAAAATGGAAGCTCTTTGAAGACTGTGACTTATTTATCTTTGAATCCTCTTGATGACTGCTCTGGAGTTAAACTCTTGGGGTTAAAATTCTGGCTTACAAGTTGTATAATTGGGAACAAGAGTTAATCTCGCTAAGCTTCAGTTTTCTTATCTGTGAAATGGGGATAATAGTATTGTGATGGGGATATAGTGTTGTTGAGGTTAATAAATACATGTAAAGTTTTTATATTATTAAAATTCAATAAATGGTAGCTGCTATAATCATTCTTCAAAGTGTCTAGCGAAATATCTTGCACATGGTAGACACACATGTTTGCTGAACGTGGCAGTGAGTATTGTGTTAATGTAGACAGTTAAGTTTATTATTGAGCTTTATTAATGAAGTTTTTAATTTTCATAATTTTAGGTGAAACAAATAGAGAAGAGAGACTCGGTTCTAACATCCAAGAATCAAATTGAAAGATTGACCCGTCCTGGTTCCTCTTACTTCAATTTGAACCCATTTGAGGTGAGCTGATTGATGTTGCTATGGCCTTTGTGATGGGGGAGCTTTGCATAGCTGCAGCATACTTATGTTGGAACACATACTTAATTTGTATGATAGGTAGAATTAAGAAAAAGTTTCAGACTTTGGATTTTGGAGTTTTGAGTTAGGGATACTTAACCTGTATGTAGGTTGTCTTTGAACTTGGGTGGTTTAACACATTAACTGCCATGTGAATTGTATTTAACCCATGGTAGTTTTGAGCCTGGGGCCTTGGGAAGCATATGTAACTTAAATGTCTTTTTACCTTGGGGCCTGAGTGAGCTATTTTTCAAGTTGAATATAACTCATGCACAGAAAACAATACAAAAATAAATTTTTCATTAAATTAAAAAGGATCATTTTGTTTTTGAAGTTTTTATTCAATTTTTGTATTAAAATACCGTGGCCCCAAGGAAAAATTTTTTTTCTAGTGTGGCAGGTAATGTGTTAATTGAGCAGAGAGATAGCATGTGAAGGAAAATGAGATGGTCTATTTTTTTTTGATTATCTCAATCTCTTGCATGGAAATTGAGATGGTCTTTGCCCTGTCAAATATTCTGTTATCTTTTAGTAACCCAAATATATAAGGATTTAATTTCAGAAGTGAAGGGGTAGCTAGTCCTGATAAATATAGGATCCTTGATTTAAACTACTTGTATTTATTTCACTGCAATAAAAAAATGTGAAAACCCAACAACAACAAAACAAAGGTCACAAGATTTTAGAGAGAGACACTTTTTACATTTTCTTAATTTTGTAACTTTAAATTTTTCCTGATTATATGTAAATCATATATCTTATAAAAATGTGAAATATAGAAAAACTAAGAATAAATACTCATGTATAATTCCACCTAAGAGAAATAGCCATGCCTAACTTTTTACACTCAAAACTCTTTTATTTGAAAACAGAGTGGTCATGGGAGGCCCAAGTGGGAGAATCACCTGAGACCAGGAGTTTAAGGTCAGCCTGGGTAACAGAGCAAGACCCTGTCTCTACAAAAAAATTAAAAAAAATAAAAACTGAAAGCTGGGAGGACAGCTACTACTATATTGCCTTTTATAGTGAAAGGAGCCATTCCAGAATCTGTTACATTTAGTTGTCATGTTTCTTTAGTCGTCTTTAGTCTGGAATGGTTCCTCAGTCTTCCTTAATTTTCATGACTTTGATATTTCTGAGCATTACAGATGAGTTATTTTGTAGAATGTGCCCCAATTTGAGTTTGTCTGATGTTTCCTCATACTAGATTCGGTTTATGCAACATTGGCAGGAATACCACAAAAGTCATGTTGCATTTTTCTGTTTGCCACCTATCATGTGGTAGGTTATTTTGATTTATCTCATTACTAATGATGTTAACTAGATCACTTAATTAAAGAGGTGTCGGCCGGGTATGGTGGCTCACACATGTAATCCTAGCACTCTGGGAGGCTGAGGCAGGCAGATTGCTCGAGGTCAGGAGTTAGAAACCAGCCTGAGCAAGAGTGAGACCCCGTCTCTACTATAAACAGAAAGAAATTAATTGGCCAACTAATATATATAGAAAAAATTAGCCGGGCATGGTGACGCATGCCTCTAGTCCCAGCTACTTGGGAGGCTGAGGCAGACGAATCGCTTGAACCCAGGAGTTTGAGGTTGCTGTGAGCTAGACTGACGCCACGGCACTCACTCTAGCCTGGGCAACAAAGCAAGACTCTGTCTCAAAAAAAAAAAAAAAAAGAGGTGTCTTCCAGGTTTCTTTATGAAGCTACTTTTTACTAACTCTTCATAATTAATAGTTATTTCATGGGGAGGTACTTTGAAACTATGTAAATATCTTTGTCTTTATTAAAGTTTCAGTTCTTTTATTTGTCAGTATGGACTTGAAGTTTTGTATTTTAGTCAGTGGGTTATAATTTGATAGTATTTATTTTGATGCTCAGTAGATTACTTCAGTCTAGTTCCTGTATCTTTTTCATATGTCTTCATGATTCTTTGAAGACTAGGCACTCTTGTGCTTTTCCTGACCCAGCTTGGAATTAACCATTTCACTAATGAGCCCTGGTTCCTTTTAGTGAAGAATAGTACAGAGAAATCAAGATTTAGGTGGACTCATTGTTATTGGGATGTCACTGTTCCCAGACCTTGTTGGAAGATAGACCTAAGGAGTATGTATATATGTGTGTGTACACACATGTTTACATCCAGTTTCAGTCCAATACCACAGGATGTATTCTAGTTTTCTATGTTCATAGTTCCCTTCTCTAGTAGTGAGAAACCTGGCTCCCACTATCTTTAATACCTACATTTACTTAATTCATAGCTTTGTATGCAGCTAATCTCCTATTGCCATTCCTTCCCTCTATGAATGCCCTCCTTGGCCCCACTTTACTCTGACACCAGCACCAGGCTGCCTCACTATGTAGAAACCCTTCTCATAAACTCCCTTGCCAGGTCACCCTTCCATGTGGGTATGTTCCTCAACCTTCTTTGGCTCTCTGTCTGTCTTCCACTCCCTGGGGGCTCTTTTCACCACTCTTGGTCTTCAGTATCCCACACTGATCCTCCCTACTGAGAAGGTGGCTTCCCTACTCTGCTCTGGCTTTGACATTCTCTATCAGGCTACCTTTTTCTACAGACACCTCCCTCATCTTACTTGGGCCCTGACTCCAGTCCCCTATGTGGAGGTCCTCTTCACTCTGCTTAGGTTCCAACTCCCTGTGCCAAGCCATAACTTACGCAAATGCTCTTTCTACCCTGCTTGGGCTCTGAAACCTTGTATTGGGCTACCTTCCACTATTGGATGCCCTCCTACATGGACACTCTCCTCACCATACTCAGGTTTCTACATCCTGTGCTTGGCTACCCCTTTTTGAGAATGTCCTTGGTTGGGTTCCTGTACCCTATGTCAGGCCACCTTACCTTGTGGACACCTTCCTTACCCTGCTTGCTCTCAAACACCTCATGTTGGGCTGTGCTTCTACAGGGATGTCTTCCATGACCCTCTTGGGCTCTGATACTCTGTACCAGGCTACCCTCTTGTGTTGTCATCCTCATCCTGCAGAGGTTCTTATGTCTTCTGCCAGGCTGCCTGTCTATGGGAATGCCCTATCAGCCTACTTTGTACTCCATGTCAGGCTGTCCTATGTGAATGCCCTTTTTCACCCCAATTGGGCTCCAGTAACCTGTGACTAGTCAGTCACCACTCCCTGTGTGGTCACCCTCTTCTTTATCCCTAGTGGACTCTGACACTGCTTTGAGCCATATGACTCTCACCCAGGGCGGATGTCTACTTTGCCTGGCCCCACTTAATGGATTTGGATGACATTGCTCAGGAAAGGAAGGGGGAGATGAAAAGCTCGAAGTAGAGTGCTTTTTTTTTTAATTTTTAAATTGTGGCAAAATACATGTAAAATTTAGCATTTTTAAGTATATAGTTCAGTGGTTTTAAATATACTCATAATGTTGTCCAGCCATTACTAACATCCACATCCATAACTCTTTTCATCTTGTAAAACTGAAACTCTATACTCATTAAACAATAACTCCCCATTCCTCCGTCCTCCCAGCCCCTGGTAACCACCATTCTACTTTCTGTCTCTATGATTTTTGACTAAGTGCCTCATCTAAGAGGAATCATACAGTATTTGTCTTTTTGGGAATGGCTTATTTAATTTAGCACAAGGTCCTTAAGGTTCATCCATGTTGTAGCATATTGCAGAATTTCCTTCCTTTATACAGCTGAATGATATTCTGGATATACCACGTTACTTATCCATTCATCTGTTTTGATGGACACTTGAGTTGCTCTGTGGTTTAGCTATTGTGAGTAGGATGCTATGAACATGGTTGTACAAATATTCAACAGTACTTTTAATATGATTTTGGGGAGAGCAGAGGAGAAGATGATTTTTGGAAGAGGTGATAAAGAATTTGATGGTATGTTTTTTCTATTTAACTATATGTTTAAATTGAGCATAGTACCATGAAAAGGGGTCATGTGACCATATAACTTATTTGATTAATTAGTGTTTCCTGGTTGATGATAGGTAACAGTTTGTTGGGGATCAGTATGAAGGCCAGAATTTTAGTACCCTACTATTTTATGTGGTTCTGGGAGTGGAACTCAATGCACCATAGCACCTATCCTAACTATAGGAAGTGTGTTTGAATGTTTGACAGTACGGTGAGGTTGCACACTTTGGAAGGTATGAGGTTGTATTTGAGTGGGCAGGACTTCATGACTGTCCTTTAGAACTTCTGTCTTTTTTGCTTCATATAAATGTGCCAGCCACTTTAAATGTGTGAGTGTCATTATCTTCTTACAAAATTGCTTTTTTTTTTGAGACAGAGTCTTGCTTTGTTGCACAGGCTAGAGTGAGTGCCGTGGTGTCAGCCTAGCTCACAGCAGCCTCAGACTCAAGCGATCCTCCTGCCTCAGCCTCCCGAGTAGCTGGGACTACAGGCATGCACCACCATGCCCGGCTAATTTTTTGTATATATATTTTTAGTTGGCCAATTAATTTCTTTCTGTTTATAGTAGAGACGGGGTCTCACTCTTGCTCAGGCTGGTTTCGAACTCCTGAACTCGAGCAGTCTGCCCACCTCGGCCTCCCAGAGTGCTAGGATTACAGGCGTGAGCCACCGCGCCCGGCCCTATCAATTGAATTTGAAATCTTCCCATATACTACTTTACTGAGCAGCAGTTAGAAAAAGGAGAAATTAGATTGGGAGTCTGAGGGGTCTTATTACAGGAATTCTTACCCAGGGAGCATTTTGTGCAGAGAGTGAGTGAGTGTGTGTGTGTGTGTGTGTGTGTGTGTGTGTGTGTGTGTGTGTGTGATGTGTTTCTTTCCTGCCATCTCTGCAGCTCCCAGTCTGGACACATTTCTGTTAGCCCTAATGCAAGCATCTTTCTTATGCATTCTACATTTATTCTTAGGTTAAGGGCCCTCCCCCACTTCCTTCCTAAAGTTTAGATGAACTGTGCTCCCTGTTTAATTCTGCCTTGTTTATCTTCCTCTTGATTTAACTTGTAAGACCCCAGTAGGCAGCACCACAGACTTTTTCTGTTTATCTTGTTCAGCACCTTGGAAAGAAAGGGATTTATCTCACAGGACTCTGGAACTTGAACATTATTAATAGGTGAGAGAGTTCGGGTGCTACTTAAGACTTGATTCCTATTACAAGCAGAAGATCCTAAAGGAGACTAATGTTATAGTTTATTTGAGTTCAGGAACTTATCTGAATGCCACAGTTAAGCATTTTTGTTTCTGTGTGGTGACTGATTAGCTCTTTGAGGTCCAAGACTGTGGGTCTCATTGCTGTATCCCCAAAGCTTGAGACACAGAAGTTCAGAAAAACTTTCCAAGAATCTGAATAGACCTGTGTGCTTTCTTAGAGCCATATTGGTAATGTGGCATCTATCATTTTTGTCAGAATTACTTAATTACTGTCCCTTGTGTACTGGGCCTTAAATTCCATGAGAACAGTACTGCTGTGGTTTGAGTGTATTCCCCAAAGTTCATATGTTGGAAACTTAATCCCAGTGCAACAGTGTTGGGAGTGGGGCCTAATAAGAGGTGATTAGTTTGTGAGGGCTCTGCCTTCATGAATAGATTAATGTCATTGTCTCTGGGTGGGTTAGTTATCTCAAGAGTGGGCTAGTTATAAAAGCGAGTTTGGCCTCCTCTTGCTCTCGCTCTTTTGTCCTTTCACTATCCACCATGGGATAACTCAGCAAGAAGGCCCTCACCTGATGTGGACCCCTTAGCCTTGGACTTCCCAGTCTCCAGAACTGTAAGAAATAAATTTCTTTTCTTTATAAACTACCTATCTGTAGTATTGTTATAGCAACACAAAACAGACTAAGACAAGTGGTGAGCACAGTATTGGATGGATAGCTTTGAAGGTACTCAGTGAATATTTGGTGCAATTTATTGGTGCACATTTGATATAACTCTTGGAAAAATAACTTTTGAGGTGTGTATGTGTGTTTGTATATATAAATATCCCCTTCCTTTTTGCCAAACCATGTGAAAGCTGTAGACATTGTGACACTTTATGCCTAAATATTTAGCATAAATCTCCTCAAAACAAGAACACTCTTTAATGTAACCACAGCACCGTTACCACACATAGGAAAAACACTAATTAAATAAAATCATCCAGCATACTGTCCACACTCAAATGCCCTAATTATCCCCCAAATCTCCTTTATAGCTATTGTATTTTTTAAAACTCGTGAACCACTGTAGTAACCATTTTACTATCTATATGTATCCTATAACATCATATTGTAAATCTCAAATATATGTAATAACATTTATTTTTTTAAAAAGGGACCAATCAAGGTTTATGAATTTATTTGTCATAATTAGTTCTAAGCTATAACTTTATCAGAGGCTTTTCTGTGAAGATGGGAGGATTTCCATCGTTACTCTATTCATTTTGGACACCTGGGGTTTGTTGGACTTTAGTTTGCCCCAATAAGTTCCTTTTCTTCAGAATGCATGGTTCTTCTCTTAGTATTTTTATATGTACTGTTACTGGACCTCATCTGTAAATCTTGTATGACTTTGCTCTTCCTATTGAGTGATTACAAGTTCCTTTCTCCTTGGGAAGGTATGGGCAGGTGACGCGCTGACTCTTGAAAATTTTCACTTTAAAGTGGTTGTTCTTCCTTCTTCCTCACCCCAGTTATATGCCTAGTATTTGAGAATGTGTATGTTTGAATCATAACCTTCAAAAGTCTGTTGAATGCAGCGGTTATTCTGCTTCATTGCCTACCAGTGAAGGTATAGGTGGAATGTTTTGAAAGCTTGTTATAAATCCTGACATTACTTATTGCTAGGTTTTTCTAAGGCTTTGTAAGCATTAGACTAAACTTGGCAGATTATTTTTCAGTTTTTATTTCTCTGGTATGATATTTTTCATTTCAAAACGTAATTTTTTTCTCTTTTCACCCTTTATTAACCGATACTTTGAAATGTACTTATATCTAACCTTTGTCCTCATTTTTTACCAATCCTTCTCAAATGTTAATGTGATACAGATCACCTGGGGATCTTGTAAATGTTGGTTCTGATTCAGTCAGACTGAAATGGGGCCTGCTCTTCTGTATTTGTTTTCCTTTTTTCCTGAGACAGGGTCTGGCTCTGTCCCCCAGGCTGGAGTGCAATGGAGTGATCATAGTTTTCTGCAGCCTCAAACTCTTGGGCTCCAGTGATCCTTCTGTTTCAGCCTTCTGAGTAGCTAAGACTACAGGTGTGTGCCACCACGCCTGGCTAATTTAAAAAAATTTTCTGTAGAGACAGGGTCTCATTGTGTTGCTCAGGCTGGTTTTGAACTCCTGGCTTCAAGCATTCATCCCGCCTCAGCCTCCAAAAGTGCTGAGATTATAGGAATGAGCCACCAAGCCCAGTCTCTTCTGTTTCTAATATATCCTTCTTGCCCTCTGCCCTTTCAGTACCTTTTTCTGGGTTTGAATGCCACATAAACAATAGTTGCTATATTGAATCCATAGACTGCACTATGGAATCAGCTGCTTAATTGTGTATCTTATAACATTCCCTTGTTAAAAAAGCACTAAAGCCGGGCGCGGTGGCTCACGCCTATAATCCTAGCACTTTGGGAGGCCCAGGCAGGCGGATTGCTTGAGGTCAGGGGTTCGAAACCAGCCTGAGCAAGAGCGAGACCCCATCTCTACTATAAATAGAAAGAAATTGATTGGCCAACTACTACATATATAGAAAAAATTAGCCGGGCATGGTGGTGCATGCCTGTAGTCCCAGCTACTCAGGAGGCTGAGGCAGGAGGATTGCTTCAGCCCAGGAGTTTGAGGTTGCTGTGAGCTAGGCTGATGCCACGGCACTCACTCTAGCCTGGGCAACAAAGTGAGACTCTGTCTCAAAAAAAAAAAGCACTAAAATTGTAATTTAAAAAATATATTTCCCCTACTTATTTATCTTTGCATTTCTGATAGTACATAGCAGTGTGTTCAGTAGGTAGTAGTTACTATATAAATGTTTGGATAAATAAATGTTTTTGGTGATGGAGTCAGAATCCTTGGTGAGGAATGTCAATAGCAAGATACCCAAAGTTGGAGAAGAGTGATTAATTTATTTATTTAAAGCAATGTTGCTCAAAAAATACAGATGTTCCTGCCATTTGGCCCCACCCTCATTCCATTGGGTTGGAATCAGACTTTCCTGGAATGGATCCTAGGCATTGCTGTCACAGGTGATTCTGATGTTCACTCTGGCTTGAAAACCACTGGGCTGTGTAAATTATAAGTGTCCATTTCTGAATTGAGTTGTAAATCAGGTAGCTGGCTGAATTTTTTCTGTGTTCAGTTGGTATGCTTTCTCTACGCTTGCAAAGATAAGGGAGGTAGGGTGGGATTTTTCTTAATGAATAAAGGAGAAATGCAGAATTTTATCATGGTGTCTCGGTGTAAAATAAATTATTATTTTTCAAGTGGAGAGAAAATAAGCATCATGTTAATTGAGATCCCTAAGACAATATAGCTGTTATTCTGTTACTGATTTGGTCATTCATGTTTCTTGAGCAGTTTTTAGAACTGTGTGCCAGCCAGTGTTCTAGATATTGATTATAACATATATAATTGTTGGGCACCTCTTAAATATAAATTCTTTTAAACTCCTTTACAGTTTTGGTTTTGGTTCTTCCAGGTTCTTCAGATAGATCCTGAAGTCACAGATGAAGAAATAAAGAAGAGATTTCGGCAGGTACAGTACTATTAAATATTTCCCTCTATTAGATGCAGTTTGAACCTTTTAAAAGTATATGAAAGGCCGGGCGCAGTGGCTCACGCCTGTAATCCTAGCACTCTGGGAGGCTGAGGCGGGCGGATCTCTCCAGGTCAGGAGTTGGAAACCAGTCTGAGCAAGAGCGAGACTCCTATCTCTATTAAATATAGAAAGAAATTAATTGGACAAGTAAAAACATATTAGAAAAAATTAGCTGGGCATGGTGGCACATGCCTGTTGTCCCAGCTACTCGAGAAGCTGAGGCAGAAGGATCGCTTGAGCCCAAGGAGTTTGAGGTTGCTGTGAGCTAGGCCGACACCATGGCACTCTAGCCTGTGGGCAACAGAGTGAGACTCTGTCTAAAAAAAAAAAAGTGTATGAAGCACTTGATTCTCTTAGCACTTGCTGTTATGACTTGTTAGGTACTTTTGGGCCACAATTAAACCTTTTTTTTGAACTTAAGGCTGTGTAACTGTTCTTTGAAAAAACTCATAGTAACATAAAATCTGAAATAATTTAATGACTAAAGTTTGACTGTGAATAGAATGAATTTTATATCCAAATAGAATCTCTCCAGCCCCTTAGTTAAGAGAGAGAAGTACAAGATAGAATAGTAGAGCTTATATGGAATCATACTTACCAAATCCCCTGGCTTCTAGGAGAGAACATGTTAAATGATTCATAACACTTTTTCAATACTCCATTCCTCAATAATTTTATCTTTTGCCAACTTCAATGAATAATGAATACCTAAGAGATACCTAGGTTAATATAAAGAGTGCTTTTTTTTTTTTTTTTTGGCTTAAAATAGCACAAATTTATTACCTCCTTATTTTTGTGGGCCAAGAGTCAAGAGATGCAGGTTAGGTAGGTTTTTTGCTCACATATCATGAGGCTGATATCAAGGTGTCAGCTGGGCCTTTAACCTAGGACAAGAGGGCTCAAATTATTCTTCCAAATTCATTTGGGTTGTTGGCAGAATTCAGTTCCTTGGGTTTAATTACTGAGTGTCCATTTTCTCACTGGCTATTGGCATGGGGTCACTCTCAGTTTCTAGAGGCTACCCCCCAGCCCTTGCTACATGGCCCCTTTCTTGGACAACATGGAAGTCTACCAAAGAGTGCTTTTTGAAAGTTCTCCAGGAAAGAAGATCTACAACCTCTGATTCTTGACCATTCTTATATGGAATAATTTGAACTACAAAGTTTTATAATAACCTTTTAAAAAATCCTTCCAGTTTTGACAGCTAAGTAACCAACCTCTTAGCCTTTTTTTTTTTTTTTTTTTAATGAGACAGTGTCTTACTCTGTTGCCTAGGCTAGAATGCAGTGATGTCATCATAGCTCACTGCAACCTCAAATTTCTGGGCTCAAGTGATTCGCCTGCCTACGGGCACACACCATCACACCCTGCTAATTTTTCTTTTCTTTTTTTTTTTTTTTTTTTTTGTAGAGATAGGGTCTTCCTCTTGCTCAGACTGGTCTCCAACTCCTGACCTCAGGCTATACTCTCACCTAGGCCTCCCAAAGTGCCATGATTACAGGTGTGAGCCACCATGCCTGGACAGCCTTTTTTTCTGAGTTGATTAATCACACTTTCTGTAATCTGTCTTTGCAAATCAGATTTTCTGTATTTTTCATGTCTTTTTTTTTTTTGAGACAGAGTCTCACTTTGTTGCCCAGGCTAGAGTGAGTGCCATGACGTTGGCATAGCTCACAGCAACCTCAAACTCCTGGGCTCAAGCAATCCTGCTGCCTCAGCCTCCTGAGTAGCTGGGACTACAGGCATGCACCACCATGCCCGGCTAATTTTTTCTTTATATATTAGTTGGCCAATTAATTTCTTTCTATTTATAGTAGAGATGGGGTCTCGCTCTTGCTCAGGCTGGTTTCGAATTCCTGACCTCAAGCTATCCACCCGCCTCAGCCTCCCAGAGTGCTAAGATTATATGTGTGAGCCACTGTGCCCGGCCTATTTCATGTCTTTTTTAAAACTTTCCTTAACTTCTTTGTATCTTGTATGTACTTCATATTTTAATAGGGCCTGACCAATGCTGAATGCAATTCTCAGCTTCTGCATGACATACTTATTAATATCCAGTGTTGTGGTTACTTTTCTAATACAGTAGTTTTCCCCATATTGCTGACTCATAGTCATCTTCTGATTTGCTGCGAAGCCAAGATGTTTTTTATCTTGTCTGCGCAATCATTTCCCATTATATAACTTTATAGCTTTTTTTCTTTCCTGAGCTCTCCTCTGCACTTATATTTAGCTTTTTTCCTTTTTCTAAAATTTCAAGTTTCCTAATATAATGCATTAGCAGTCTTTCCTAATTTAATAAGCATTCAAGTCCATAGTCAAAACAACTTTTGGCCAGGAATTGTGGCTCATGCCTGTTATCCCAGCACTTTGCGAGTTTGAGGTGGAGGGTCCCTTGAGACCAGGAGTTTGAGACCAGCCTAGGCAACATAGTAAGACGCCCATCTTAAAAAAAACAAACAAAACCAAACCAATGACTTTTTATCTAGCTACAGAAAGAACTCAAGAAGAGTTAAGAGTTCTTAATGAGTCATTAATAGAGCCTAATAGTTAAGAGAATGAGAGTTGGAGCTATATGAGTTTAGTTCAAATCTTTACTGTACCACTTAAAAGCATTGTGAGCTTTCGACATTTCTGTGCCTGCTACTGTGTTTGTAAAGTGTACGTAATAATGTTGCCTACCCCATGAGATTGTTATAAGGATTTAAATGAGGTATTGTACATAAAGCACTTAGAAGAAGTCTTGGCTCATAGTATGTCCTCATTATATGCTATTAAAGTAGGTTAAACAGTATGCTAATTACTTACATTATTTCATGTCATCCTTACAACACCCTCGTTAGATATAGGTACCTAGTATTGTCCCATTTACAGAACAGGAAACTGAGACAAGACATAAGGTAAATGCTCCAGGTCTAAGCTAGTAAGTGATTGAGTAAATATTAAAACCCAAGATTATGGTTCCAGTAATGCTGAATTTAGCATTAGATTCCCATTTGTTATCATCCCACAACACAATTCCCTCTGTTCCAACTAGTTGGTTTCTGTCTGTCAATGGCAGTATGTCAGTAGTTTTAACCATGATGTCTGAAAAACTCACCTGTGAAGGTTTTTTGTTTTGTTTTGTTTTTAACTTTTCTATGATAATATATTTATATTTAAAAATGAAGGCCAAGTGAAGTGGCTCTTGCCTGTAATCCTAGTACTCTCGGAGGCCGAGGCGGCAGGATTGCTTGAGCTTAGGAGTTCAAGACAAGCCTGAGATCCCTTCTCTACTAAAAATAGAAATATTAGTCTCTACTAAAAATAGAAAAAATTAGCTGGGCATTGTGGTGTTCGTCTATAGTCCCAGCTTCTTGGGATTCTGAGGCCGGAGAATTGCTTGAGCCCAGGAATTTGAGGTTGCAATGAGCTACAGTGACGCTACTGTGCTTTACCCAGGGTGACAGAGTGAAACACTGTCTAAAAAAAAAAAGACCAGTGAATATCCATACACTTTAGTTCATTTCATTAACTATATATTTTTGGCTGAATCATAAGTAAATTGCAAACACCATGATGCTTTACCCCCAAATACTTCAGCATATACCCCCCCCAATAAAAAAGGATATTTTCTTTCATAACTACTTATCACACCTAAAAATTAACCCTAATTCCTTGCCATCTTCTGACACCCAGACTAGTAGAGGTTTACAAAGTACAGAAGCCAGAGACTGATTAAGAAGGTCTCAGGATAGAAAAATAGACCTATTTTTGAAAAGCCTCACAGGGTTGGAGCATAGCCAGAATTGAGAAACAGTGCTTTATGTTAGAAGTTGAGGAAGGAGATGATGTCTCATTCCTGCTTTATCTCCCTTAGTGTTCAATACAGGTTAAGTATCTCTTATCCCAAATGCTTGGGACTAGAAGTTATCAGATTTTAGAATATTTACAGAATATATACTGGTTGGACATCCCTAGAAAATTCAAAATGCTCCAATAGGCATTTCCTTAGAGCATCATATTGGCACTCAAAAAGTTGAGAGTTTGTTGTGATTTTGGATTTTTGGATTAGGGATTCTCAACCTGTATAAGGAACATAATAGGAACTTTTTAATTTTTTTTTGAGACAGGTCTTGCTCTGTCACCTAGGTTATACTGCACTGGTATCATAGTTCATTGCAACCTCAAACTCCTGGGCTCAAGTGATCCTCCTGCCTCAGCCTCCTGAGTAGCTGGGACTATAGACATGTTCCACCTCACCTGGCTAAATTTTTAAATTTTTTGTGGAGACAGAGTCTTGCTATGTTGTTTAGGCTGGTCTCAAACTCCTGGTTCAAGCCATCTTCCCACCTTGGCCTGCCAAAGTGCTAGGATTACAGGTATGAGCCCCTGCACCTGGCCCATAATAGGAACTTGATACTTTTCAAACTCTCTCCTCCCCCAAATTATTACAACATCTTCATAATGCTAGGCTTCTGTTTATTTTCAACATTGTGATTAAAACCTGAGATATTCCTCAGTTGTGCATTTACCTTTTGATGCTTGAATTTTGTTAAAAGACCACTATTTTGGGGCATTTTATGAGATTAATAACTTTCAGTTTTTTTTAAAAAATGCTTTTTCCTAAGAGTCTTTTTTTGCCATAGTACCTTAGAGCTTTTGGTTGTAAAGAGACTGCGGGCCAAGAGTTACTAAATGTTTCTCTTATTGACAAATCTAACTTTTCTCTTATTGTAGTTATCCATATTGGTGCATCCTGACAAAAATCAAGATGATGCTGACAGAGCACAAAAGGCTTTTGAAGGTATTTGTAAATTTACCTGCTTCTGAGTAATGTATTGTCCATGATAGGGACTAACTGTTCCTTTTCCTAGATCAAGAAAGAATGTTATAGTTTTTGTTTTCTGGTCACCAAGAGGCTGTGGTTTTCAGTAGAACAATTGTCATTCCAAAGCAGAATGTTGCTGTTTAAGAAGTAGGCCTTAACTTCACTGTGTTAAAACTTTTGTGTGCTAACAAAGACTACTATTGCATAGGATCGTTTTTTCTTTGAACATAAAGAATATTGGAAATATTTTATCAATGAATTAAATCTAGATGTGGTGTTTTTAGCCTTGAGTGTGTACTTAAATTTTTCCAAGGCTCTCAAGGAAAGTTACTGCTATAGCTGTATGTTTTTTAAAAAATTAGTTTAACAGCAGTAAATAATTAACAAAATAGGGAATGCTTTTAGACGACACAAGTTCATTTACACTGCCTGAGTATAGTTCAGACTTTCAGAGGGTGTTTGCAGAAACAGTTAATTTCAATGTTTTGCATTAGCTGTGGACAAAGCTTACAAGTTGCTACTGGATCAGGAGCAAAAGAAGAGGGCCCTGGATGTAATTCAGGCAGGAAAAGAATACGTGGAACACACTGTAAGTATTTATAGTGCTGCTGTGTTTATAGGAAGTATCAGCAAGCCTTGGGCACCTTGTAGGAGGGCAAATGTCAACATGGTAATGCCTACTGGCATAACTTATGGCAACTTATGTGATCTCTACCACTTTGCTGTGGTGGTCATGAATAATGTATGCCTAAAGCTATAATTCACCCCTAAGAGAAGTGCTCAGGATGAGGAATAGCTAGGAGGACACTGCTCCTACCACCTTTTTTGCCAGTCTTGTATAGTGTTTTTGCCCTCTTTTCACATGTTGGCCATGTTACCCCATTCTGAGAGTGGAAAAGTGGAGCAGCCATGATAACTCTTGACGCTTGATTTTTATTCTTGTCCCTATAGAGGGTTTGGAACAAGGGCTTGATAAAGGCTAGCGAGGGGATATGAGTACATTTTTTTAGAAATAGGAGGAGGTATATGTTTATATTAATAACAGGGTTGGGAAGGACTCAATTGAAAGAAATTCAGCTGGCCTTTTTTTTTTTTTGCTCTTGGAGGCATTATATATATCTCCTAATGATGGTAAATGTTAAGAAGGGTCTTTGTTTTAATTTTTTACTTGCTTGGGCAAGTATCTTGAGGCCGTTTATAAGAGCTGTTTCAATTGGGAGTGAATGTGGATGAATGTTTGAAGAATGTTGTAATCTGAAACCAAACTTTATAACAAGTAATAATCATGTATCCAGTGCAGATTAGGAAAATGAATAAAAAGAGGAGACAGAGGGCCATAACCATGCCCTGCTGGTCCTGTGTTGGAAACAGCATTTGTAGGCCCAATCCTGATAAAAATGAGAAGAGAAAAGAAAAAATGCCTGACATTTTCATCTTAAATCATTATAGCTACCCTCTGTCTGTCTTTTGCCTGTAAGGAAGTCATTCCTTAATAGACTAATAGACTGGTTATTTAATAGAGTAGTGTCATTCTTGTATGAATAGTTATATTTAAAATTTTTTGGCCAAAGTGATAAAAACATCTGTTAATAGGATATGAAAATTATTGTTTTAAGTTTCACAGTGAAAATGATCAAGAATTCAGTGTAGAAATGCAAGAAAAACACTTCTTAGATGGAATACCACAAATTCTGTAGCTTCTCCTAAAACTTAACAAGTTATATAATTTTTGCCATAAGCATGCAACCACAAGCTAAGAAAGATAAGTGGTGAACCTGTTCAGTTCATCAGAGGCTCTTTGGATTTGGCTAGGATCTGATGAGTAGGGGACAACACTCTGCTGGTCCCATTTTATCCTTCCTGGTAGACTGGATTTTAGATTAAGTTAGAGAAAGGACCTGTGGTTCCTAGTTTTCCTTGATTGCATTGCTGCTCTGAGGGGGAAAGGCGGGGAGAGGCTCTTTTTCTTAATGCAAACTTTTTGTTATACTTATACCTAGGGGAAGGTACACATGTGTGTGTACAGCTCACTGGATATTCTCAAACTATGGGTGCTCATCTTTTGATGAAAAAAATTCTTTTTAGGTGAAAGAGCGAAAAAAACAATTAAAGAAGGAAGGAAAACCTACAATTGTAGAGGAGGATGATCCTGAGTTGGTGAGTTAAATATGGGAAAAGGTACCTTATCTTGTGTGATTGGGACTACCAATTGGTGGGTTAAAGAGGGAGAAGCCAAAAGAATGATGAAAATCTACTATAAACATTTTATTTTAACTTAAAATGTGTAAATGTATATTCATTCAGCCTTTTTCTTTTTTATTCACCCTTTTTTGATATAGGGCTATATTTTTTTCTTTGAGTGAACTTCTGCTGATTGGAATTCACAGTTGACTATTTTACAAGCCACACACACAAAGTATTATCTATAGTTTCTACTTTTAGTTTCTTTTGAAGTATATTGAAAACTTAGGTACAAACCAAGAGCAAAATTCTACATATTTATGATTCCTTTTTCAGTCTTTTCCAGATGTCTCACCTATAGCTAATTCAACAGTAGTCAATTTATGGACTCCTGTTTATTGAATCTTTCAAAGAAATAAGCATTTATTTTTTATAACCACATTCATCAATTTCTGTGATTTTTAAATAACAACTACAATATTGATTACAATTGGCATACCCAACTTTGAGAACTAACACCTGGTAAAGAGACAACTGTCTGCTAGTTATAAGTGCTTATCGTGCCCCAGGTAATTTTTTTTTTTTTGGAGATGGAGTCTCGCTCTGTCACCTGGGCTAGAGTGCCATGGTGTCAGCCTAGCTCACAGTAACCTCAAACTCCTGGGCTCAAGTGATTCTCCTGCATCAGCCTCCTGAGTAGCTGGGGACTACAGGTGCATGCCACCATGCCCAGCTCATTTTTCTATTCTTAGTAGATATGGGGTCTCGGCTCTTGTTCAGTCTGGTCTTAAACTCCTAACCTTAAATGAACCTCCTGCCTTGGCCTCCCCTCCCAGAGTGCTAGCCCAGGTAATGTTTTACAGAGGAAATGGAGAGCATTGGTTAATCCAGTGAGTTATTTAGTGGAGAATGGTTAAGAGAGATGCTTTTAAATATTGGATTGCCTCACTAGCCTGAAAAATTTATTAAAGTCATCTTAAATCTTATTGTGTACTTACCTTGTTTTTTAAAGATTTATAGAGGAGAAGCTGTCTTGCAGGGAAATGTCCTTACAACTTCTTGCTTCAGTGATTTTGGTAACAGCAGATGGTCCCATCTTCAGTGTGGTAATAATGCTTGAGAATGATTTGGTCATCTTTTCTGCTAGCTGCCTAGTTTGGGTTATTTTGTTCCAGTATTTTATTATTTTCTTCTCAGTCCTATGTTCTCTTTCCTTTAATTGGCCTGTTCAGTCTTTTCTGAAGACTTTTACAAATTCTCCTTGGTCCTCCTTAATTAAGAACCTTAACTTTTTTGAGTTTTTTCCCCCTGATTATAAAAGAGCACATGCTAATGATAGAAAATTTGATAAAAGCAGAAACATATAAAAAATTAAGAATCGCCAGTATCTGTCAACCCAGAAGAGTTTGGAGCTTTTAGAGATATTGAAATGTCCATTACAGGCTCCTTCACCACTTAAATGTTTGTCTTTTCTAGGGATCGAGGGTTGTCAGCATTGCTTTCACTGTGCAGCGCCTGGTGGATAGCAGTATTGAAAAGAAGTCATGGAAATTTGAGGGCTCCTTTATTTCCCTTTTTTTCCATGTATCACTCTTTGCTCCACTGTCTGATTTTAGAATATAGGCCCTATTAAATCTGCATGATGGATTATGTTTTGTACTTATATGTATATTTAAAATACTTTATATCTGGAGGAAAAAGTTTTAAGGTAGAATAAGAATGTAACCTCTGTTTTTAAGAACTCTATTTTTTTTTTACTCTTAAAGGAGGACTTAGGGAAAGGAACTCTTGAAAGTAAAAAATTAAAAGCTGGTCACGGCCGGGCGCAGTGGCTCACGCCTATAATCCTAGCACTTTGGGAGGCCGAGGCGGGTGGATTGCTCGAGGTCAGGAGTTCGAAACCAGCCTGAGCAAGAGCGAGACCCCATCTCTACTATAAATAGAAAGAAATTAATTGGCCAACTAATATATATAGAAAAAATTAGCCGGGCATGGTGGCGCATGCCTGTAGTCCCAGCTACTCGGGAGGCTGAGGCAGAAGGATTGCTTGAGCCCAGGAGATTGAGGTTGCTGTGAGCTAGGCTGACACCACGACACTCACTCTAGCCTGGGCAACAAAGCGAGACTTGTCTCAAAAAATAATAATAATAATAATAACCTTTGGGAAGTTGGCTGGTACTGTACCAGCTCTGTGCCATGTGTCATTGAAGGACTTGGTCTACTCCTTTCTGTGGCTCTGCCAATAAGAATGTTACCTCCATCCTCATAGTCTAGGATGTCTTCTCACCTCATCCATGTACTAAACAGCAGAATAGAGGAAAGGAGGAAGAAAGAATAAACCTGCTCCCTCTAAAAACATTCCAGAAGTTGTATACATAACTTTTCTCTATATCCTATTGACTGAAGCTTAAGTTACGTGGCCATATCTACCTACAGGGAAGCCTGGGATTTGCTTTTATATTGGGTGGCTTTATACCTTGAGATACATGATTCTAGTGGAGGGGTAACTAGTAGCTCTGCCACAGTCAATAGACCCCTGAGACTGGGCTGCTTGATAGCAACTTTGTATCCCTAGTACCTAGCTCGGTGCCTGGCACAGAGCAGATAATTATAAAATATTTGTGAAAAAAAAGAAAGTTATTTTTGGAAGTTCTTTTTTTTTCCTCTTTTTCTTTCTTCCCAACCTACCTGCCCCTGTACTCAGGACAAATTTCTTTTTTTTTTTTTTAGTTTCATATTTTTGGAGATTGTTTAGAGGAAAGTACCCTCCAAAAATCTCACGTGGTAGTGATAGGGGGTAGAATTTTTTTTCTTATTGATAATTTCGACCATAGCCAGATTCCTCTGTATTATCTGCATGGTAAAATGGAAAGTTCTCATAGGTGGATGTGTTGTTTATGTCCCAAGAGAGGCAGCAGCATTAAGTGGTTCTCTCTGAAGAGTCTTTTTTCCTTGCTGGGTTCTAATCTGCTTTGTCTTTTTTTTTTTTTTTCTCTTTTTGCCTAGAAGATCTGAAATGCCTTCAGGGTTAATTTGCTTTGTCTTGGGCTCCAGCTGAAAGTACTAGATTCAAGTTGCTGGTAAAATATTTACTTTTATTTATTTTTTTCTTAATTTTTTTATAGTTTAAACAAGCAGTATATAAACAGACCATGAAACTCTTTGCTGAGCTGGAAATTAAAAGGAAAGAGAAAGAAGCCAAAGAGATGCATGAAAGGTACATATCAGTATATTCATTTAAACTATATCTAAATACCCAGACTAACTAACAGTGGTCTTTGGGGATTTTTCTAAGGAAGGAATTATGTAGTGTATCACTTAAGAGACTGTTAATATAGTTATCTGAAATAGTCAAGCTTTTGAATCATAAGGGTAAGAAGTTTTCTCTTTGACTTTTGGGAAATACTGAATAGGCCTGTCCTTAGGGAGTTTATTTATAATCAAGAGTACTGTGTAGGCCGGGCGCCTGTAATCCTAGCACTTTGGAAGGCAGAGGTGGGTGGATCGCTCAAGGTCAGTAGTTTGAAACCATCCTGAGCAAGAGCGAGACCCTGTCTGTACTAAAAATATAAGGAAATTAATTGGCTAACTAAAAATATATAGAAAAAATTAGCTGGGCATGGTGGTGCATGCCTGTAGTCCCAGCTACTCGGGAGGCTGAGGCAGTAGGATCGCCTGAGCCCAGGAGATTGAGGTTGCTGTGAGCTAGGCTGAAGCCACGGCACTCTAGCCAGGGCACCAGAGTGAGACTCTGTCTCAAAAAAAAAAGAACTGCAGTATAATGGTCATTCTGTTGAAATAAAGCGGCCTGTATTCTCTACATAGCTTTATCATTGACTGAGCTCAAAACCTTAGATTAGTGTTGACTGGGCTTTGGTTACCTTATTTATCTATCTCTGTAACAGATATTTATGTCTTTCCCCACACCTCTGCCCACAGTCTTATCTGCACATTTTTTTTTTTTTTTTTTTTTTTTTGAGTCAGAGTCTTACTCTGTTGCCTGGGCTAGAATGCCACGGCATCAGCCTAGCTCACAGCAACCTCAAACTGCTGGGCTCAAGCAATCCTACTGCCTCAGTCTTCTGAGTACCTGGGACAACAGGCACACACCACCATGCCCAGCTAACTTTTTCTATATATTTCTAGTTGTCCAATTGATTTTTTTCTATTTTTAGTAGAGATGGGGTGTCGATCTTGCTCAGGCTGGTTTCGAACACCTGGCCTTGAGCGATCCACGCACCTCGGCTTCCCAGAGTGCTAAGATTACGGGCATGAGCCACTGCGCCCGGCCCTCATTTGCATGTTTTAAAAAGAGACACAAAGGGATTTGAGCCCTTTCCAGACAGCCATAGTTATAGATTTTTAGGGAATTGATTTACTATGTATGTGTGCTTCTGTTGGGAGATGCCTTAACTTGTATGGTTAACACAGTGTATGAGTATTCTATAAATACTATGGTCTGGTTTTCCTCCTAGGAAACGACAAAGGGAAGAAGAGATTGAAGCTCAAGAAAAAGCCAAACGAGAAAGAGAGTGGCAGAAAAACTTTGAGGTAAATTTCTAAGGTGACTAGAGATTGTTTTTCCAGAATAAGGAAACATGGTTCCTGTGGCATTCAGAGGATTGAGTGGGGCAGGCAGTCAGAGGGAAATGGGCTATGTAGGGGAGAGTGGGAGCTGTGGAGAATGAATCTGTTCCTGGCTCAGCCTCCTAGAAGCTTCTGCAGCCATGGTAAGTGCAGTGAGGATCCCTGGAAGGATTTTGAGAGATTGTGGTAGCCATAGCTGCCAAGTGGGCTCAAGAAAAATGGATTGCAATTAGCCAGGTGTATTGGCACACACCTGTTCCCAGCTACTTGGGAGGCTGAGGCTGGAAAATCGCTGGAGCCAAGGAGTTCGAGGCTGCAGTGAGCTATGATTGTGCCACTGCACTCTAGCCTGTGTGACAGACTGAGACCCATTCTCTAAAAATAAAATAAAAGAAAAATGGATTGCACGTTTAATTTAGGGGGCAAACATAGGAGTAGCACCCTACTTGAGGGTCTGTTAGTAGCAACTGGGGTTCTTTTGACCCCTGTGTCCTGCCTACAGAGAGACTTATAGCTTTTTGTTGTTTGTTTGTTTGTTTTTTTTGAGATGGAGTCTCACTTTGTTGCCCAGGCTAGAGTGAGTGCCATGGTGTCAGCCTAGCTCACAGCAACCTCAATCTCCTGGGCTCAAGCAATCCAGGAGATTGCTCAGCTGGGACTCAGCCTCCCAAGTAGCTGGGACTACAGGCATGTGCCACCATGCCCAGCTAATTTTTTTTCTATATATATTAGTTGGCCAATTAATTTCTTTCTATTTATAGTAGAGACAGGGTCTCACTCTTGCTCAGGCTAGTTTCGAACTCCTGATCTGGCGCAGTCCTCCCGCCTCGGCCTCCCAGAGTGCTAGGATTACAGGCGTGAGCCACCGCGCCCAGCCAGCTTTTGAATTTGACTTTTCTTTGAGATCCTGGTTATATCCTTTAGATGCTTGGCCAATTTCTGGATTGTAGCAACATTTGATCTTATGTAGGATTTAGGACTCAGGGTAGGGGTTGACTAACCAGAGAATTATCTTTGTTTTGTCTCACTGCATGTATGAAAAGAGAGAATATGAAGAGGCCCCTTTATCAAGGTGGAGATCCTAGTGGCCCTCTGAGGCACAACTGGCTAGGCATTATACTGGCTTTGGATCAGCCATCCACGTTTGGGGGGGTTGCAAAAAGGTATAGTGGAAAAAGTGCCTGTACTGCTGGTTAGCTGTATGGCTTTGAGAAAATGATGTAACTTCTCTGAGCCTGTCATCATTTGTGAAATGCTGGTGGCTTTATACACCATAGCCAGCTCTTTGTGAAAATTAGAAATAACATGCTAAACGTCTAGCCCAGAGGTCCACAATAAATGGGGCCTAGTTGATGTGGTGAGTATTATTAATTTTGTTCTCCTTTTTCAACCTGCATCACATCCTGCTTTCTAGGGGTGCTGTGACACTTGCCTAGGCCTTTGGGTGTGGGAGAAAAGCCCTGCTCTCCTACTCTTGGATTATTCCGGAGGGCTGACCTGGGCTGGATCACAGGAGGGTTGGTGGATGGTAGGGCAGGTTCCGGTCCTTCTTCTTGTTAGCTGGTCTCCTCACCTCATGCTTCTTTGTGCTTAGGAAAGTCGAGATGGTCGTGTGGACAGCTGGCGAAACTTCCAAGCAAATACAAAGGGGAAGAAAGAGAAGAAAAATCGGACCTTCCTGAGACCACCAAAAGTAAAAATGGAGCAGCGTGAGTGACCTTCTAGGATCACAGCCACAGAACCTTCCTCCAGCCGTCTCCCTTCCTGCTTTGAAGGACTCATTCTTTCCTCCCACTTCCACCCCAACATAGAGTAGTATTTGCTTTTTAGCCCATTTTGTTTTCAATACAATTTATTATTGATCAGAGTAATTCTTTTGTACATCGAAATGAGGGGCTTGGTTAACAAAAGACCTTCCCCTACCCCCACTCCTAGAACAACCAGATTGGAAGGTGCCACCCATTGGTGCTGCCTTCTCTTCCCACAGCCAGTAACTTAATGTTTTGTACTTCACTGAATTGTGATGGTTAGAAACTTCGTGTATAGTTTGTGGAAATCACCCAATTAAACATATTGCTTAACATGGTGTTGCCGTGACTTCAAAGACAAGCTTGAGCCACCTTAGGGGAGCCCCTTTAATTCAGTTGCTAGCTTCTGGGTATGCCATTCTTGAAAGCCCCAGATCAGGCAGGGAAGGCAGTGTGGACACCCAGAGCAATTGCTTGATGCCCTGGTGCCCTGTGGTGTTTGGCATGTGCCCTCCCATCTAACTGACCAATCAAGGTGGCTTGAAGCCGGAAGCCACCTAAACCTGTCCACTTTCCAAAGAATTAGCTATCCTCCATTCAATACCATGGTATCCTAGTCTGTCTGCATTTGTTAGTGGTAATGTTCTTTATGTATAATAAATTTTTATACCCAAACCATTGATGTTCTCTCCCTCAGGTATTATTCCAAGGGTGGGTCCCTTGTCTGGCTTGGCCCAACCTCAGAATGCTTTGAGGCTGGACAGAAACTGGTCCCCTACCATTTTTTTGCCGAACCTTAGTTTCTTCATCTGCAAAATGGGAATATAAATTACTGCAGCAGCTTTTAGGGAGGATTACCCATGGCATATATAAGGTAGCTACCATTGTGCTCAGTGGGTATTGCCATTATGCTATTATTTCTATGTAAAATGAAGATACTGATTATTCTGAGGATTAACTGAAATAATATATGAAAGCATCCAGCTCATAATATATGCTCAAATGTCCTGTTTGCTGAGAGAGATAGGATCAGCCCTTGGGAGGGGCATAAAGTGAGAAATAGAAAGGTGACACATGAAATGTAAAAATAAGAAAACTGGATGGCTTGAAACTAGACTTTTGCTTTTTGCAGTTGTTGATGAGTAAATAGGTACAATGATATGAGAGGCACAATGTTTTATAGTATCCACAGATACCATAACTTTGATTTGCTTCTCTGTGGGAGGGGACAGAAGCTTGGGTGTCTTACTGTCTTTCCAAGTACAGCAGAGCACGTCCAAACCACATATGAAACTAGAGCATGGGGATGGGGTGTGGGGGGGTGGGTAGCTGTGGCTCTGGCTAAAACTGGACCAAGGCAGAGGGAGGGAGGTGTTCAGTCACTCTGCAAAAGGCCATACTTGTGAGGTAATGCAGGCTGTCCTGTGCAGGGAGCAGTGGCTTGGTTTTCTAGCCAGGCAAAGTGACACCTGTCTTACTCCAGTGTGTGGGTGTACATACCCGCGCCTTCCTTAGAGGTTAAGTGGTGGTCAGCTATCTGCAAGCTCATTTTTGCCCTCGAGGGGGCTGTGCCAGCAATTAGCTATGGGTGTGTGTATTTGTTCAGTAAGTATGCTGGTTTAGAAATAAAATGGTGAACACCACAGGATTCCTGCTGCCTGCCTCACAGCTAAGGTACACAGGCAAGTGACAATGCATCTACTGCTCTGAGGAGGGAGCCCTTGCTCTTGTTTTTAACACCCAAGGTATGTTTCCTGGAGAAAGTGACCTGTTTATAAAAGTTGGGACCCAGTGGCTGATGTACCAGTTAGGAATGTTTTCAGCTTCAAAGAAAAACTGGGAAAAATAAGTAGGGGAATATTTTGCTTACAATATTTAATTCTATATAATATAAATTTTTGTTCACTTTTTTTTTGACCATCCAGAAGTACCTTATCAGCCAATATTTTTTATTTTATTTTTATTTTTTGAGACAGAGTCTCACTTTGTTGCCCAGGCTAGAGTGAGTGCCATGGCGTCAGCCTAGCTCACAGCAACCTCAATCTCCTGGGCTCAAGTGATCCTACTGCCTCAGCCTCCCGAATGGCTGGGACTACAGGCATGCGCCACCATGCCCAGCTAAGTTTTTCTATATATATTAATTGGCCAATTAATTTCTTTCTATTTATAGTAGAGACGGGGTCTCGCTCTTGTTCAGGTTGGTTTTGAACTCCTGACCTTGAGCGATCCCACCTCCCATTTTTTATTTTTTTTTATTTCAAAATATTAAGGGGATACAAATGTTTTAGGTTGGATCATTTTTGTAATGCTCAAGTCCCAGCTGTAGGTGTGCCCATAACCCAGATAGTGTTCATAGTGCCCATTAGGCTGGTTTTTGCCCCTCCCCCTCCCTCCGGAAACAGGCTGTTGCTGTGCTGCTGCTTCAGCCTCTCCGGGGCCTGAGTATCTCATAGTCACAAGAAGGTTGTGGCAGCACCACACCTTCCTTCTGCTAAGCAGAAGGAAGTCATCTAGGAAGCAGAAATTTTCTCGGAAGATGACATTGGCCAGAAAATGAGTCCCATGGACACCTGTTAATGGTAAGTGTGGCTGGGAGAGTGGCAAAGGAGAATGGATAGGCAGTACACCAAGCTTCGTCCCTTGGGGCTGGGCACCTACTGTTAGCAATGAAATAAAGTTTCCCCGGCAAGAATGAAAGAGGGAGTGTGTGCTGGGAACACCTACTAGTGTCTGGCATAGAGGGGGTAGGACCTGAGGCAAAGATGTTGCAGTCAGAGGAAATAGCATGTGCAAAGGCCTAGAGGTAAGAGCATAGCCCATTCGTGGAATTGAATGTCCTTTGTTATTCCTGGAGTGATCATGAAGTTATATCAAAAAATTTGGGTTTCAGACAGGATATCCTATTTTCCCAGAAGGACCAAAGTCTTCTCATTTCCTTTCTGGCACATTTTAGCCACAGACCCACTGGGCAGATCAGTAGAGGTCCCAGCCCATTCTCATAAGCCCGCTCGGAGCAATCTTCTCTGATGACCTGGCTTGGGAGAAGGGTGTGTGGTGGGCATTGAACTGAGGCAGCATAGTCAAGGCTGGCCTCTGGGGCAGGACTGTGGCCAGGACAGTGGCAGTATCTCCAGCCCCTTCATCCAGGAATAGGTTAAGGGGAGCTCTTTGGGCAGGAAAGGCTCGCTGGAGGAATGCCAGGGCCCAGAGGGAATGAAGGGCTGGAGGAGCCACTTCGCTCCTTCCTGTGGTTAGCTGCAAGTAATGGAGCAGATAGCCACCCCCTCCCACACATGTCCCACTGCGCAGCCCTCTGGGCTAAGAGGACCACTGTGGGCAGAGGTGAAGTGGAAGGGGCCAGTTCGGTAGGGTTAGTTAACACCCTAGCTTTTGGGCCAACTTCATCTCCGAGCCTCAGCTTCCTTGTGTGTTAAGTGGGAATTGTACCTTTAAAACACAGTGTGACCGCTGAGGGCATCAGTCATTGCCTTTGGTAGTCTGGGCACCTGAACCCTCACCCCTGGCTGTGGCCTCTCAGCTGCTTCCTGGGGCAGCCACAGCCAGGCCCAACCTTCTGGCTACTCTCACCACCCTGATGCCACAGCGGAGGGAGGAGGAAGTATGTGGGAGGCTACGGATGGGTCTGGGCCTGCGCTAAGGGTGGAACCTCTGAGAAACCGGATTGGCCCTTCTCCTTTTCCTTCCCCTCTCCCCTGACCCCATCCTACCATATCTGGATCTTCTGCCCACTTGCTGGAGGTTATCAGCGCTTCTCACCATTGGGATCGGGGCTCAGAGCTCTATGGGGTGTTGTGGAACGCGCATAGAAGGGGATTGGGGTTCCCTCCGTGAGTATCTGCCCTGCCACTCACTAGCTTTGTGAACCTGGCAAATCATTTTCCCTCTCTGGACTTCAGCTGTCTCCTCTTTGGTAAAATGAGGGTAAAACACCTTCTCCATTCCTGTCTGTGAACTCTGGTACCAGAGATCCTGTTTCTTTTCAAAAGAATAAACCTTGCAAATGGAGACAACAAGCCTGCATTTGGCATTAGAGTGGAGTTCGAATCCTGGCTCCACTACAAACAGACCTTGTGTAAGTCTTTTAAAAAAATTTTTTTTTATTAATTAAAAGGGGGGAGGAGTGAGGAAAAAAATGTCCCTTTTTTTTTTGAGACAGTCTCTTGTCACCCTGGGTAGAGTACAGTGGTGTCATCGGAGCTCACTGCATCCTTAAATTCCTAGGATCAAGCAATCCTCCTGCCTCAGCCTCCTGAGTAGCTGGGACTACAGGTGCACCACCACACCCAGGTAATTTTTTTCTATTTTTGGTAGAGACTGGGTCTCGCTCTTGCTCAGGCTGGTCTTGAACTCCTGAGCTCAAACAATCTGCCCACCTCAGCCTCCCAGAGTGGTAGGATTACAGATGTAAGCCACCATGCCCGGCCCTTGTGCAAGTCTTGAAACTTCTCTGAGCCTAAGCTTCCTCATCACTTCTGTTGATTGTCCTTAAGGTTGAGGAGATCAGGGAAACTAGGTGCCCAGTCCAGCGGGGTACACAGTGGCTGCTCCTCCCTGCCCTACTCCGCAGCATGGCATTTCCTGCTTCAAGAATTGGATGAGAGAGCTCAGGATTGAGAACACCTGGGAAACTTTAGACATTTTTCTGGTCTCCTTGAAGATTCTGATTCAGGGTGTGTGTGAGAGAGAGAGAGACAGGTGGATCTTTCACAAATTCTCAGGTTAACTTGGCCTGGGCTGGAGCCATCAGATGGGGAGGGGCAGCCATTCTTAAGGGGACATCTAGGCAAGCACAGGTAGAAAGAGCCCCAGGTGACCGACCTCTCCTCTCCCAGCCCCTGCTTCCTCCGGCATCCTTCCAAGCCTGCTCTGCTCCGTGGACTGCTAACTTGGAATCACACTGGCGCTAGTTAAAATTTCATTTCCCAGCCCCACTACTGGCACTACCGGGTCAGAGTCTCTGGAAGTAGAATCTGAAAAACTGCTTAAAAAAAAAAAAAGTGTCCATTTTTAACAAGTTCTCAAACTGAGTCTGATGTGTGGAAAGGAGTTGACCCCTACCTCTGGGACCCTAGGCAGGAGCTGGGGTAAATAAAGTTATTTTCATGTAGTGAATCCCTGTTATGTGCCAGGTACCATGCTAGGGATGACGTAGGGAGTATGTGCCGCCGTTATAAACTAAGGAAACCGAGGCTCAGAGGTGTTCGGTGGAGGGCTCGAGCTGAGGACCAGGGGTAGCAGTCAAAACCCAATCTAGGGCCGGGCGCTGTGGCTCACGCCTGTAATCCTAGCTCTTGGGAGGCCGAGGCGGGCGGATTGCTCAAGGTCAGGAGTTCAAAACCAGCAAGAGCGAGACCCCGTCTCTACTATAAATAGAAAGAAATTAATTGGCCAACTGATATATATATAAAAAATTAGCCGGGCATGGTGGCGCATGCCTGTAGTCCCAGCTACTCGGGAGGCTGAGGCAGAAGGACCACTCAAGCCCAGGAGTTTGAGGTTGCTGTGAGCTAGGCTGACGCCACGGCACTCACTCTAGCCTGGACAACAAAGCGAGACTCTGTCTCAAAAAAAAAACAAAAAAAACAACCCAATCTAGTAGACTTAGAATCAGCATTTGAGAATGCCCACCTATGCCATGGCCCAGTTTGCTTTCCTCTGTGGCCTAACACCCCTGTTCCCTGCTAAGCCCTATCAGATATTTTGGTGAGGGGGGCAGTGGCCAAGGCAGAGACAAGGAGTAACATTGAGTGCAGACCTCTGGGTGCAGACCTCTGGGTGCAGCCCTAGGCTTTTGCCAGAACTATGGTCCTTTGCCTTGGTCAGACTAGGGACTGCTCAGAGTGAAGGTTTGTCTTCGCCATTAGACTGGGGGCCCATAAGGACAGGGATGGCTTTGTCTCCCTCTCAACTGGAAATGGCTTCAGGAGGCAGAAATTTCTCTTTCCCAATAGACTGGGCATTCCTGAAGGCAGGGCTCCTCCTTGGCTGGGGGCACCTGAGAGTAGGTGTGTCACATCCCTTGGACTGTGGTTTCCTGTGGGCCAGACTGGCTGTGTGTCCTCTCAGGCAGGGGTGTATTCTGGAAGTAGTGTTGGGTCTTTTCCATCAGCTTGGGGCTGCACCCACTGACAGGTTCCTGAGGACAGGGCTCTATCCCCCTGCCCCCCTAAGACCGGGCCTCCTGAGGACAAGGCTCTATCCCCCTGACCCTCAAAGCCTGGAGACTCCTGAGGACAGGGCTCTATCCCTCCTACCACCCCAGCCTGGGGCACCTGAGCACAGGGATGGGACCTTCTCTAGGTAAGGGCCCATCTCCTCCTCAGACAAGGGACCCAGTTCCTCCCTCCTCTGCTTCCCCGGGCCCAGCCCTTCCTCCTAGGGGGACTCAGCATGGATGGGCCCAGCCTGTATTGTTGGCTGAGCTGGTATGCAGGCTGCCTGGCTGGATTTGGGTATTCCTGATGACCTTGGGGTTGGAGACCCACCCAAGGAGCTGGCTTCCTGGCCTCAGATGCCCCACCCACCCAGCAGAACCCGCAGGCAGGCCTCTCCTAATCCTTCACCCTGCCGCTGCTCATTGGAGGGTAGAGTGAGTCACCCTCTGCCTCTGCCTCCTCCCCACTCGTCCCTGCGTCTTGAGTTCCCTGAGAAGCTACCCAGGAAGTATGCTCTCTGAGGCCCTCTCCCCCTCAGCCTCTTTGTCACCTCCTAGACCAGCGTGCCTGCTGTTTCTCAGGTAAGAGGTTGGTGGCCTGGGGGAGAGGGTCAGGTTAGGCCACTTTGTCGAGCAACCCTGCAGAATCATTGAGGCTGGTCAAATTCTGGAAGGGTGCACATAGCTAGGTGATGTCTGCCTTCTCTCCCTTCAGCACCCCCTCGTGGACATACAACCTCCCATTGTCACCCACAGACACCGCATACATCCTGTCACCCCTCATAGACATTTAGCACCCACCGACACGGCATTCCCTTGCACACGTCACACAAAACAGCCTGGTCAACCACAGAAACACTTCACAACACACGACAGACCCTCATCACCCACAGATGCAACTCATGACCCGTCACCATACACAATGCACAAACTGTCACCAACTGACACAATATTCCCTCACGTATGCAGTTTGTAACCCACAGGATGAAACACACATCCTACAGACACACAATGTGCTACTGTGCTGACAGACGCACACCCCAACATCGAAGACTCCCCCGGCTTACTCAGCTACAGACAAACATATTCCACATGGTCACACAAGCATCTCCCCTACACACACATGCACACATAGACACACATCAGTGCAACCACCCGTACATATCACAGGACCCCCTTCTACCCCAAATGGGGCCTCAAGATCCTTGGGTGCTACAGCTCGGTCAGGGCAAGGGCAGGAGCTGGGCCCAGTCAGTAACGCCATCCCCACTTCTCACCCCCCGGTGTCTGCTGTGCATTGGGGTGGCCAGGGTGGCATAGCTGAGCCATAGGGGAGGAGCAGAGCCAGGTCCCAGATGCATCAAAGAGCAGGAAAGAGAGGCTGCCTCTCCTGGCTGGCTGGCCGCTGCTTCCTATAGCCCTAGGACTCTGCATACGCTGATAATGAAAACAGCTAGCATTTGTCACATGCCTCTTGGAAGCCAGACATAATGCTAAACACTTTTATAAGCATCATCTTACATAATACCTTTAAGAAGTGGGTACCATTATCTTTATTTTATAGCTGTGGAAATAGGCCTGCAGAGGTTAAGAAACTTGCCCAGTGTGCCAAAGCTAAGTGGCAGCAATGGGACTCAAACTTAGGTGAGTCTGGTCCCAGAGTTCACCTCTTTTTTTAACTTAAAAAATTTATTTTATTTTATTTTTTTTATTTTTTATTTTTTTAGATTAAAAATGTCAGATGAAAAAAATTTTTTTTAAAGAAGTAACACATTAGCAAGTTAAAAGTTGAGTAGAGGCTGGGCGCAATGGCTCATGCCTGTAATCCTAGCACTCTGGGAGGCCGAGGCGGGAGGATTGCTCGAGGTCAGGGGTTCGAAACCAGCCTGAGCAAAAGCGAGACCCCATCTCTACTGTAAATAGAAAGAAATTAATTGGCCAACTAATATATATATATATATAGAAAAAATCAGCCGAGAATGGTGGCGCATGCCTGTAGTCCCAGCTACTTGGGAGGCTGAGGCAGGAGGATCACTTGAGCCCAGGAGTTTGAGGTTGCTGTGAGCTAGGCTGATGAGACGGCACTCACTCTAGCCTGGGCAACAAAGTGAGACTCTGTCTCAAAAAAAAAAAAAGAAAAGAAAAGTTCAGTAGATGTAAAAGAGTACATATGAAAAGACTCTGCAGTGCTGTTCTTATTCTCCAACCACTCAATTTCCCCCTTGAGGAAACTTGAATTACCTCTTGGAGATCTCTCTCTTAACTACCGAGTTAGACTCGTGACATTTAGTTTACGTGCTGCTTAAACATGTCTTAGTGTTCCAAGGAGAGTGCCCAGGCGCTGGGCTTTCCCCAGCCTTCCCCTGCCCAGCCCAAAGTCAGTGGCCCCCTCTAGGGCTACTTCCAACTGGAGCCCTCTGTTGTCCTAAATCCCCAGAGACTTCCCTGTCCTTAAGTCCCCTGGGCCAGGTTTACCTTCCCTGAGGCCACTCTGTGGGCCCTGGCCACACCTCTGAGGCTTCCTTTTAAGATACTTCCTATGATGAGGTGACACCTCTTACAACATGGGGCGGGAGCAGTTCTCACTTTGCTGCCAAGACTCAGCAGGGGGAAGGGGTGGCAAGGGCAATATATGTAAACGTAACAATATTTGTACCCCCATAATATGATGAAATAAAAAAAAAAGTGCACTGGGGCTGGAGAGGGAGAGGAGGGAAGGGATAAAGGAAGAAAAGAAGGAGAGAGGAGCGGAGAGTGAGGACTACCTGCCAGGGCCGTTCCTTACATGCCCATGTCCATGGTGAGCGAGCGTCATGTCATGGTGCTTTGCAGATGAACAATCTGGAGCTCAGGGAGCTTGAGTGACTTGTGCAAGGTGATGCAGTTGTGAAGTGGCAGAGTTGGGATTCAAACTCCCAAAGTTTCAGGGAGGATGAGTAAATAAGAGAGAGTTCTGTGAGTTTGCACTATTTGTCTCTCCCTTTGCCTACACCGCCCTGTCTTAATTACTGTGACTTTACAGTAAGTGTCGATAGGTGATGCGGTCTGTTCCCAACTGCTCATCTATCTTCTCATTCTCCAAATTATTCTGGCTAATCTCAGGCTCATGTACTTTACATATAGACGTATATTATATAGAGAATATAAAATAAATATAATATATAGACTATATATAGAATAATATTACAAATACCTGTGTACCCACTGTTGAGTTAAATAGAATACCACAGATATAATAGAAGCTTCCTGTGTACCCACACTAATCTACCCCTCTCCTCTCCCCAGTGCTAATCATATTCTGAATTTGTCTGTATATATTGATGCAATGTGTTGTGTTCTCCAACATAATAATGTTTTACAATTTTAAGAAACAGTACCATGCATTAATATATTTACCCTTCTGCAACATGCTTTGTTAGTTTGGCATCATGTTTATTATTCATGTTATTACAGGTAGCTCTGTGCATTTTAACTTATGTACAGGATTACATTGTAGAAACGTACAAATATATGTTTCCTTATTAATGTGTTTAATATTTTTGGTGAATACCTAGAACGGATGTACATATTTCTAACTTTATTATGACTTTTGGGAATTGTTATTAATTTCCAAAAGACTAGTGCCAATTGTATCCTTTTTTTAGCTGCATAATGAGAGCTTTCATTGTTCTACATCTTCCTCAGTACTTGGAATTGGCAGGCTTGAATTTTTTCCAACCTGATGGGAGATTGTTTTAAGTTAGGCTCCTGATTTCCCAAAATATCAATAATATTTTTATGTTTCTTGGTCATTCAGGTTATTCTTCTGTGAATTGCCTATTCCTTCTTTGATCCATTTTACTATTGGGTTTTTGTTTAAAGTTATTGATTTATAGGAATTTATTTTATGTAATTCCTGGAAATTCTTTGTTATATTTGTTGCAAATATCTTCTCCTGATCTTGTCTCTTTACCAGTTTTATAGTATCTTTTGATGTATACAGTTTTCAAATTTATGTGGTCAAATTTATCCAGCTCTTTGTTTTACTATTTTTAATTCCCGTGTCTCAATTTAAGAAAATTTCCCATACCCTTATATTATAAAGATATTCTCTTCTATTTTCTTCCAAAATTTTTCATATTTTGCTTTTCACAGTTAGGTCATTATTCTATTTGGAATTTAATTCTGGATATGGTATCAGGTAGGGATCTAATTTTATTATTGTGTTTTTCCTAATAGATAGTTAATAACATGTACCAATAGTTACTCTTATTGATCTTTAATGGCAACTCTGTCATATGTGTCAAATTTCCATATATGTGTGCTCTGTATTTCTGGAGCCTCTATTTTGTTCCTTTGGACTATTTATCCTTTTGTTAATACCACTCTGTCTTAGTACTCTAACTTTATAATAAGACTTGATATATAATAAGGAAAGTTCTAGCATCTGTCCTTGTTCTTCAAAAATTTCTTGGCTACTCTTTGCTTTTTCATTTGAAATTTTAGGATTAGCTTATAAAGTTCCTTGGAAAACTCTATTGGGATTTTGACTGGAATGGCACTGAATTTATAGATTATATGGGAATAATTTATATTTTTATGATATTGACAGTTCCATCCATGAATATGGTACATCTATTCTTTTATTTAATTCTTGTTTAATTATTTTTTCAATGATTTTTGTAATTTCCTCCATCAAGATCTTGTATATATATTTGCTTCCTCAAAAGAAAAAAGCCAAGATAATTTTCTTACTATTACAAATTGTATCTTCTTAAAAATGACATATTCTGGGCCGAGCGCGGTGGCTCATGCCTGTATCCTAGCACGCTGGGAGGCTGAGGCAGGCAGATCGTTTGAGCTCAGGAGTTCGAGACCACCCTGAGCAAGAGCGAAACCCCGTCTCTACTAGAAATAGAAAGAAATTAATTGGACAACTAAAAATATATAGAAAAAAATTAGCCGGGCATGGTGGCACATGCCTGTAGTCCCAGCTACTCAAGAGGCTGAGGCAGGCAGATGGCTTGAGCCCAGGAATTTGAGGTTGCTGTGAGCTCAGCTGACACCATGGCACTCTAGCTCAGGCAACAGAGTGAGACTCTGTCTCAAAAAAAAAAAAAGACATTTTGATATTCTGGCTGGGTGTTGTGGCTCATGCCTGCAATCCCAGCTTTGGGAGGCTGAGGTAAGAGAATCACTTGAGGCCAGGAGTTTGAGATCCCACCTCTCCAAAAAAAAAAAAAAAAGAATTAGCTGGGCGTGGTGGCACGCACCTGTAGTTCCAGCTACTTAGGAGGCTGCACCAGGAGGATTACTGGAACCAGAGAGGTGGAAGTTGCAGTGAGCTGTGATCATACCACTGCACTCCAGTCTGGGTGACAGAGTGAGACCCTGTCCCAAACAAACAAATAACAACAAAAACAACAACAAAAATTTAGAGAATAAGCCTGTGATTAAAAGAGAAAAAAGAAAGAGAAAATTCTAGCCTATGGACAGCAGCTTCGGCCTGTGGGCAAGAGTTCCAGCCTGCCCTTCTCGACAGCCTGTTGCATGGACTTCAGACTTGCCCAGCCACACAACCACATAAGCCAATTCCTTGCAACAAATCTCCTAATATGTAAAAAACGAAAGAAAAGAAAAGAAAGACATTATCTGTTTAATTGCTTATAGGAGCATGATTGTTTTGTATATGTAAATTTTATATTTAGAAATCTAGTTGAAATTTTTTATTGGTTCTGTTAATTTGGCCATGGAATGCTGTCATTTTTCTATGTAAATCGTTATATTGTCTGTGAAAATGATAGTTTTATTTTTTCTTTCCAATCTTTTTTTTTTTACACCACCATATAATATACTTTCAGTGAGTCTTTCCAATCTTTATAACCTTTTTTTTTTTTTTTGGTTTCATATTCCTCACAACAGAAGGAGGTTGTGATTATTTACGTTTTGCATATTAGGAAACTGAGGCTTGAAGAGGTAATTTGGCTTTTTCAAGTTTACACAGCAAGTGAGTGGCAGGCAAGATTTGAACTCAAGTCTCTTTGATTCTACAATCCATGCTCTTTTCCCTATGCTATTCTTTTTTTGTTTTTTTTTCCGGTTTTCCCTTTGTAGTTTTATTTTTTAAATTTCAGAATATTGTGGGGGTATAAACGTTTTGTTTACATGAATTGCTTTTGTACAGTTTAAGTCAAAGTTGTAAGTGTGTCCATCACCCAGATAGTGTGCACTGTACCCATTAGGACTGAATTTACCCATCCCCTCTTCCCCCTCCCTCCTGCTTCCATTTTTTCTGTTGAATTTTACTATCGTATGTGCATGAGTACTGATCAATTAGTTCCAATTTAATAGTAAGTACATGTGTTGTTTGTTTTTCCATTCTTGCTATACTGCACTTAGAAGGATGGTCTCCAGTTCTATCTTAATACAAGAGGTATTCATTCACCTTTTTCATGGCCGAGTAATATTCCATGGTATACATATATGACATTTTATTAATACACTCATGTATTGATGGGCACTTGGACTATTTCCACATCTTTGCAATTGTGAATTGTGCTGCTATAAACATTCAAGTGCATGTGTTTTTTTTTTTATAAAATGTCTTTCTTTTCCTTTGGGTAAATACCCAGTAGTGGGATTGCTGGATCGAATGGTAGGTCTACTTTTAGTTCTTTGAGGTATCTCCATGCTGCTTTCCAAAGAGGTTGTGCTAGTTTGCAGTCCCACCCTATGCTATTCTTCCTCCCCCATTATCCTCCATCACAGATGAGAAAAGGGCTGTCCCCAGAAGCAAAGCATCCACACCACTCTAGGTGAAGGACAGGTTCCAAGAACAGAAAGAACTTAACAAAGCTTATATAACAGTTGTGCAGGACCCAGCTGAGGTTTAGTGTATCTGGGTCTCAATTCCAGCTCTGCTACCCGCCAGCTATGTTACTTTGGATAAGTCACTTCCTCTCTTTAATCTCATTTATTCATTCGAGAAACATTATCTAGCACCTGCAATGTGCCGGGCAATGTTCCAGATCTTGGAATAGAACAAGAAACAAAGAGATTACAATGTGGTTGGGGAGACAGATAATAAGCAAAGTAAATAAGCAGAATATATGGCATGTTAGTCACAATAAATACCATGGAGAAAAATAAAGCGAGGTAGGGGCTTAGGGACTGTTGGGGGTGGCCGCAGTTTACTAGGGTGGGCAGGAAAGGCCTCACTGAGAAAGTGGCATGTGAGGGAAGACCCGAACTTTGGGTGTCTAGGGAAGAGTGTTCCAGGCATAGAGAAACCAGGCAGGTGCAAAAGGTTGAGGCCGGAGTGTGCCTGGAGTGTTGAGGAAGGGCAGGAAGGCCAGGTGACTCTGTCGCCCCAGCTAAAGTGCAGTAGTTTGGTCATAGTTCACTGCAAAACCTCAAACCCCTAGATTCAGGTGATACTCCTCCTGCCTCAGCCTCTAGAGTAGCTGGGACTATAGGTCTGTGCTTAGTCCGAACCATGGCCACGCCCAGCTAATTTTTCAAGTTTTTTGTTTTTTGTTTTTGTTTTTTTTTGAGACACAGTCTCACTCTGTGAGACTGCCCGGGCTAGAGTGCCCTGGCGTCAACCTAGCTCACAGCAACCTCCAACTCCTGGGCTCAAGTGATCCTCCTGCCTCAGTCTCCTGAGTAGCTGGGACTACAGGCGCATGCCACCATGCCTGGCTAATTTTTTCTATTTTTAGTTGTTTGGCTAATTTCTTTCTATTTTTAGTAGAGATGGGGTCTCGCTCTTGCTTAGCCTGGTCTCAAACTCCAGAGCTCAAACAGTCCACCCACCTCAGCCTCCCAGAGTGCTAGGATTATAGGTGTGAGCCACCACGCCCGGCCTAATTTTTCAATTTTTGGTAGAGATGGGGTCTTGTTCTTGCTCAGGCTGGTGTCAAACTCCTGACCTCATGCAATCTTCCTGCCTCAGCCTCCTAGAGTGCTAGGATTACAAGTGTGAGCCACTGCACCTGGCCAATTTTTTTTTTTTTTTAATTACTGGCACAGTAATTAAAGCACAGAACTGACCAAAGGCACAGAACTGAGCAAAAGAGATTTTTTTAGGTCAATTTGAATATATAAACTCTTAGCAATATAGATAATACAGTCCAGGTTTCTTAATCCCAGAACTATTAACATTTTGGGTCAAGTAATTTTTTTGTGGTAGGGGCTGTTCTGTGTATTGTGGGTTGTTTAGGCACCTCCCTAACCTCTGTCACTTGGAGATGCCAGCGGCACACCCCGCCCCACCCCACCTGCCAGTTGTGACCACCAAAAACGTCTCTAGACATTGAAAAATGTCCCCTGGAGGGCAAAATATCCCCTGGTTGAGAACCACTGGTATAGTCAAATGCCTACTTACAATATTTAATTTATTCCTTTAGTTATTTACATGCTTAAATATTTGGGGCAATAGTTTGTTATTTCATAAATATTTATTTTTTATACTCTCAAATTTCATGAAACAAATTTATTCAAACCCTTTAAAACTCTGGTGTAAGCATCTTCGTTGCTATTGCGGCCCCTTTTCTGCCATTTAACAGAGCTTTCTAGCTTACACCATTTTCACTTCCATCTCTGTTGAATGAGATACAGCACTTAACATCCCAGTAAAATGCAATCTCAGGAAGGTTGCATCGCAAGGCACAATTATCCATTATATTACACTGGGGCAGTTCTCTTTTTCATTGCTGTTCTGATCTCCAAAACTGAAATGAATGTGAATTGCTTCAATAAACAAACAACAAGAAAACTTTTTTTTATTATAAAAAATTGGAAACACATGCAAGAGTGCACTTAATGGCATAATGGATCCCCATTTGCCCTTAGCTTCAACAATTATTAACCCACTTTTTCCCACTGAGATAGGTTCTGTATTATTTTGAAGTAAATCCCAAGTGTATAATTTCATCTGTAAATATTTTATGTGTATCTCTAAAAAATAAGAATTCTTTTTTAACATTAACTATGAAACCATTAACATACCCAATACTTAACATTAATTCCTTAATATAATTTGACTATCCATTACGTGTTCAAATTTCTAATTTTCTCATCAATTTCTTTCTTTTGTTTTTCTTCCATTTGTTGAATCAAGATCCAAAAAAAATTCTTACATAGCAATTAGTTGCCATGTCTCTTAATTCTCTCTCTCTCTTTTTTTTTTGAGACAGAGTCTCACTCTGCTGCCCGGACTAGAGTGCTGTGGCGCAGCCTAGCTCACAGCAACCTCAAACTCCTGGGCTCAAGCAATCCTCCTGCCTCAGCCTCCTGAGTAGCTGGGACTACAGGCACGTGCCACCATGCCTGGCTAATTTTTTCTATGTATTTTTAGTTGTCCAATTAATTTCTTTCTATTTTTAGTAGAGATGGGGTCTCATTCTTGCTCAGGCTGGTCTCAAACTTCTGAGCTCAAACTATCCGCCCCCTTCGGCCTCCCAGAGTGCTAGGATTACAGGCTTGAGCCACTGCGCCCGGCAGTTTAATTCTCTTTTAATCTGTAGTTTTTCCCTTCATCTTTTTTCTTCCTTCCAACTTATTTGTTTAAGAAACCAGGTTGTTTGCTCTCTACCATTCTGCATTGTTTGGGTTTGTTGGGTGCATCTCTATGATCTGTTCCTTTCTGTATTGCCTGTAAATTTCTGGCTGAACTTGTTGATTCTGTTTATATTTCCTTGGAAAGACTGTTTCATAAGCAGTGTTATGAATTGTGCCTGCTCAAACACAACTTTATTAGGAAAGTTTTCAAACATACACACAGAGTTCAATAAATCCTTATATTTCTTGTATTTGTTTCATGTGGCTGCTATGATAAGGTAGCCCAACCCAGGTGGCTTAAAACAACACACATTTATTCTCTTATGGCTCTGGGGGCCAGAACTCCAAAAATCAGTGTCACTGGGCCAAAATCAAGGTGCTATCAGAGCCTTTGTCCCTCCAGAGGCCCTAAGGCAGGATCTGTTCCTTGCGGCTACAGGCCTTTCTGATTTGTGGTCTCATTGCTCGCCTCTGTGGTCACATTGCCTTCTCCTTTCCTGTCTGAAGTCAAGTCCCCCTCAGTCTCTCTTTTACATGGATACTTATGATTGTATTAAGGCCCATCTGCAAAATCTTTGCCATATAAGGTAACATGCACAAGTTCCATGGATTAGAACCTGATATCTTTGAGGGCTTGTATTCAGTCTACTACAACACCCATTCCCCAGATTCAATAATTATAAATATTTTGCCACATTCTCTATTTTCCCCCTCCCTCTCATCCTTCCTTCCTCTCTCTCTATCTGTCCATACTTCTCTCCTCCCTTCCCTCCTCACTTTCTTTCTTTTCTTTCTCTTTCTTCCTTTCTTTGCTTCTTTTCTCTCGTTTTCTGTCTCCATCCTTTCTTCTTATTTTGCTGTAATAGTTTAAGGCAAATGCCTGTAATTTCATCCACTAAATATTTCTACAACTATGGACATTTTATATAATAAAATAATATTTATATAATATATAAATAATATATATTTATTATATATTATATTATATATTATATATAAATATATAATATTTATATAATAAAATAATAAAATTTTATATAATAAAACATTTATTATATAAAATGTCCCTTGCTTCTTGGGCTCAGCCAACCCGGAGGCACTGGTAAGACGTCAGAGCACAGGTGAAGAGAGAGGTTTGGGTGTTTACTTCCTGGTTCCCTCTCTGCCAGTTGCAGGATCAGCTGCAATTTTCTCTCCAAGGTCACATCTCCTGTCTGGCTGTCCTTCCCAAACAGCCTCTTTGGGTTTTAGGAGCTGCTCCCTCCTCTCAGCCTTGCCGGTGATAAGGGATTCCCACTCTTGGCAGCCTCTGAATACTACACTATTCTTTAGCCCTGCCTACGAATCTTTAAAACAAACAAAATTTTTTTTCTTTTGTAGGGACTGGGTCTCCGTATGTTGCCCAGGCTGGTCTCAAACTCCTGGCCTCAAATGATCCTCCCACTTTGGCCTCCCAAAGTGCTGGGATTACAGGCGTGAGCCACTGTGCCTGGCCCCATGTGTCTTCACGATTGCCCAGTTTCAGGGTGCCTTCTCTTTCCAGGACCCTGACTGAAACATGTGTCTTTTTACAGTTGATTTGATGATCTGGGTTCCAAAACAGATCCACATATTGTATTAGATCTTTGTGTCTCTTGAATCTCTTTTAATCTGGAGCAGTCTCTTCCCTGCTTTTCTGTTTTTGTTTTCAAGTGGTTGATTTGTTGAAAGAATTGGATCAGTTGTGCTCTAGAATGTCCTGCATTCTGGATTTGGCTGATTGCTTCTTTGTAGGGTCCTTTACTTTATTCTTCTGTCCCCTCTATTGCCTGTAAACGGAAGGTTAGATCTAAAGTCTTGATTAGATTCGAATTTGGATGTATTCTAAAGGAGAGATGATAGAATTTGCTAACAGAATGGATGTGGGATGTGAGAGAGTCAACCTCAGTTTCCTTGTTTGTAAAATATTGATGATGTCTACCTACCCACCCTGCTTATTGATAATCTCAAAAGAGATCCTGACATGCAACTGCTACATGTGCACATGGAGGGGACTGTGTATTGGAAAGCGGGAAACAGGCTGAGCCGAGCAGTCCCGGATTTGAGCCTGGTGTCCTGGAGACTCCGGTCAGTAGGGACTGGTTGATCCTGGAGGTCCCTACCAGGCTTGACATTCCTCCTGGGAGCTGGTGGCCTGAGGAAGGCTGAGAAGGTGAAGCCATTTGGGGAAAGGAGGCTCTGAGTTGGGGAGCAAAGCTGGGGGGTGTCTTCCAGGCGGACAGTTTGTGTGAAGGTCAAATGCAACATACAGTCTACAGCCTCTTGTGTCTCAGGGCACTCGAGGCCCAAAAGGCCTCTTAAGGAGGCAACGAGGATGACCAAGCTGTGCTTGTTCTGAAGTCCGTGGCAGGAGGCTGCATGTTGGGACTCAAGGAGGGAATGTGTGGGGGTGAATGTGGAGCAGCGTGGGTTTGTGAGCTGGAGCGAGGCGGTGAGCCTGGCAGGTGTGCACGATGGGAGAGTAGGTGTGAGAGTGCGTGTGCGTGGAGGAGAGTGTGTGCCGCACGTGTTACACGTATAAGTGGTTTGAGTGTGTTTGACTATGTGTGATGGGGGCGCAGCCGGCGGAGGGTGCAGATTCTTGGCTCTAGTTCTTTAGGGCTGAAATACATGTTCAAGGTGGTTTGTCCTTTGAGAGCCATTTTCAGCCTTGATAAGGGACAACAATTAGGTCCGGACAGCAGGAGGCGGCCAGCCCAGACACCGGGTTGGGCTGAGGCTGGAACTGAGTGGGCAGTCAGGAGCCTGCACTCTGGGCTCTGCTTTGCACCTGCCTCGCCGTGGGCCCCGACCCCGTCTGGACGCGAGTCTCCCCCTGTGTCCAGGGTGTGGCTGATGCATCTGAGGGACTTGCTTTCTTAGCGTCCACCACAGCGCCTGGAGCCTGGGGGTGCCCAGGCAACGTTTGTTGCTTGGTGGAATGAACAAGTGGGTAAATGGACTGGAAACTGAGGCAGGAATGCTGGCTCATTCCTCACTATGTAGGGAAGTCCCCACCCAGCTCACGGCAGGCCACACCCGCGCTCACCACAGACTCACCTGTTCACCCTCAGTTGCCCTCTGCTCCGTGAACTCACAGGCTGCGGAGAGCGAAGAGCAGCGGCTCAGGGGCTTAGGAGCTTCCTCCCTGCCCGCTCCCGCAGCACTCTGTCCTCTTGGGAGTCCTGGGCTCAGTGCTTCTTGGTCACCACAGATGTCCTGCCCAGCCATGCTGCTGACCAGGGCAGCTCCCTGATGGCCTCTCCTCTCGTCCTTTTTACATGCTGGTGGCTTCTCCCTGTCCTCCACCCCCTTTCTTTCATTTTCTCTCTGGCACACGCTGTCTGTGTCTCATCTTTTTCCTTTGAACTCCTTTGGTGTCTGTGTCCCCCCTTCCCTCATGCTCTCTCCCCTGTTTACATCTTTCTCCCTTTGCCTCGCCCCCTCCATCTCTGCCTCTGCTCTCTCACTGTTTTCCTGACGCCCTCCGCCCCCTCCCTCGCTCCTGTGTTCTTGGTCACTGATTTCTCCTCCCTCCTCTTCCTCGCTCCCGAGTGCACACTCTCCCAGTTTCTTGCCTTCTCTCTCTTGCGTTTCCCCTCTCGCTGCAGGTCCCCGGCTCGGGGCGCTGTCCACGCCCCACCCTGTCCCTCAGAAGCCTGTGCGCGGTGCTCAGGGCTGGGTGGCCCAGCTTGGAGGTGGCATCCGTTGGAGGGGTCCTAGAGTCACAGCATTTCCTCCCAGGGGTGACTTGGCAGTGATATGCTCTGTTTCCTCACTTCTGCAATTGCCAGACAGCGCAGAGGCTGGGGCTGGGGCCGGGACCGGACGGAGACACTCAGCCCCTGAGGGTTCGCAGCTACTGCCCCTGCTGCAGGTAAGAGGGGTCCCAGCTCCAGCTGGGCAGGGGGGTGGCAGGGCAAGGGGGGCATATGAAAATGTTCTCAGGTGCCCAAGGCCATGCCTCTAGGCTGCACCTAAGCAGATGGGTGGTTCTGTTTTTAAGGACTGGTATATTTCTCAGGGCCAGTCTCATGTTTAGAAAGAACTTCTGATGACCAAACTTTCCCAGGGAACCCCAAACCCCTCTTTGGTTCTCTGAGGCCAAGGCAGCACTGAGGTGACCCCAGAGACCTCCCTGGGAGGTGACAGTGGTGATGAGAGGGGGTTAATTAGATCTCTGGGGGCCGAATGCCATCTACTTTATCAGCTGTGTGACCTTGGCCGAGAAACACGCTCTCTCTGTGTAGTTTTCTAAATTGTCAAATGGGGATAATGCCATTTCTCGGCATACTTGCTAGGAGGGGTAAGGATCTGGTACAGGGCTGGGTACTAAGGAGCTCGCGAAATGCTGCGTTTCCTGGGGGATGCTGAAAATAACCAGGTTGTTGGTACAAAGCACCAGGCTCACACTTTCCCCTTTCTGGTCCCAGGTGCTGGGGACAGGGCCCAGGCGGGTACCCCCTGTCCTTCACTGGCAGGAGGACCAGACGTGGGGTTGTGCGCTCGCCCACCTGTGAAGAATGGGAGAACCAGCAGGCTCTCCCCGGACATTCAGGCCACTCTCATTTAGCTCTGATCCAATACCCAGCTGTGTTCCAGATGTTTGGGGGGGTGTGCATGGGAGGGGAGCTTAGGGGATGGCGAGGGAAGCAAAAAAGAAAAACAGATGTCCCTATCTTTAGGTCCTGACAAGCCAGCCAGGGAAAGAAGTTGGCTGGAAGGTGAAGGAATGGCCCTGGGGGTGGGGGGGCACCTGGGGTTTTGATTCCGGTCTTGCTTACAAGTCAGGACCGGGCACTGGGCCACTGGGCCACTGGGCCACCGAGCAGCCCTGCTTTACTCCTCTGCAGATTGCGGTGAAAATACTGACTTATGGGTTTGTCGGGAGGACAAAGTAAAAGGCAGGGTAGGAAAATGCTTTGTCAATTGGAAAATGCTGCACAAATGTGAGCTGATGCATTACTACTAAGGCTGATGCTGTCATTCTTTATTTTACTGTAAATGCCTTAAGGATGAGAGACTTATTTTATTCATTATTTTATCCTTGCCCTTAGCACAGAGTTTGCCATGTGGTACATGCTTAGAATGTACACTGAATAGACAAATGATAGAGCAGTAGGTTGTCGTTGGAAGGGAATGGACAGTGAGTCCCAGCTCTGTCCGGGATACTCTTGTCACCTTGGGAAAATCCTTTCTCTTTTCTGGGTCTCAGTTTCCCCAACTGGCCATGGAAGGTTTAGGTAAGGGATTTACAGTCTATAGCATTCATGACAAAATGTGCCTCCAAGACGGACTTTCCTGTGGTTGGTGCTGGGGTTGGAGGTGGCTATGACAAGAGGCTGGGATCGTGTTTGTCGTTTTGTGGGGAGCAGAGACTCCACTTCTCACCCCAGGCCGGTGAGCAAGGCCTTGCTGAAGAGGAAGGCACTCTCCTTTTTGGTAGCACCCCTCCTGGGAACTCTCCCTGATATGTCCTAGGGGGGAGGTGTCTGGGTTGGGAATGCTGGTTCCTAAATGGCAAATGACTGGGCCCTGTCACCTCTCAAACCAGCCACACTCAGGTTCCTTGGCAGAATGGTGAGAGCAAGGAGAAGCCTCTGGCGTATCTTTGTGGCTGCACGTGTGTCTGTGGTTGTGTGGGGTGGACGGGAGTTGGCTCTGGCTGTGTCCACATGTGCCTGCAGGTGGGCCCAGGCCAGCCCAACAGCTCCTGGAAGCAGGAACACCAACAAAACCAGCTGAGAGGTTGATACGCCTCTGCGCGTCTTCAGCCAGGGGAACCAGTGCCAGACCACGTGTGTATGTGTTTGAGCATGTGTGTGTTGGGGGGAGAGAGAATATGAGTGGGGAGAATCACTACTCAGCCGCCCCTCCCTGTCCCCTTAGTTCTGCAGGAGGGGGACCCTCAGGGCCTGGGTTCTGAGTCCAGCCCAGCTCACTGATGGGAGAAGCATGTCACGAATTTATACATTATGCATAGCCCTTCACAGTTTGTAGAGCCCATTTCGGTTTACCAAGTGCTTTACTGTTTACCAAACTCTTTGTCACCCCCAATAATCTCACTTCCTTTTTACAACAATGCTTCGAGGTAAGCCGGACACTGCATTTTGCAGATAAAAATCCCAAGGCTCAGAGCTGGGGAGAGACTCACTCTAGGCGGTGGGCGGCTCGCCGAGGCCAGAGCCTGGGTCCGGATTCCAATTCCTGCGCTTTTCTCTCCTGCCACCCCTGGTTGCTTCTTCCAAAAGAGGAGATGTGGCTGGCTTGGTGCATGGCCAGTTTGTTTGCTTCCTTATTCAATTATTCAACAAATACGTTCTGAGGACAGCGGGGAAGGGAGTTCACAGTTACTGAGTAAATTGCTTCATTCTGCTCTTATGACTACCCTGTAAGGACGGTTTTACCGTTTTGCAGAGGAGGAAACGGAGGTTGGGACAGCCAAAGACCACACGGCAAGGAAAGAGCAGAGCCAGGTGCAGACTCAAGTCTGTGTGGCTCCAGGGCCTGTGCCTAGACCTACTCTCTTCCCTGGCCAGGTCCTGGACTGGCCTCGGGGACACCAGCTGGACACCGGAGCTGCCGGGCTGGGAAGTCAGGGCGATTCCTGGTAGAACAGAGGGGTGTGCCCAGTGCTGGGGAAGCCCAGAGGAGGAGGCACCTCCTCACTCTCCCTGCCCTGCCCTGCCCTGGCCAACTTCCAGGAAGCAAGGTGAGGGGAAGGGTGACTCACAGATATGACTTGGCAGGCAGGAGCAGAGACCCAGGCCAAGTTAGGGGGCCTGCAACTTTATAGGGATTTCCTAGGCCAGTGGGGCAGGGACTGAATCTCATCAATGTGGTACACATACCTGGGGTCAGGGTAGAGTCCCCAGTGAGAAGGAACACTGGGTAACTCTGACTGGGACCCAGACCACGCCATCTCTGGGGCCCTAAGCCCATCACTGTCCTTCTCCTGCACAAGGAACTCCATTCATCAAGCAATAAAAGTGCCCAGCACGGTGCTGGACTCCTTTGTCTCAGGAGGTGCGGCAAGTGACACAGAATTCCCCAGAGCTCAGGATACTTGCTCCCCTAATGTGCCCCTCAAATCCTTCTGAATCCTGCAGAAATGAGCATGAAACCACTCTGTGAGGTATGGCCAGCACGGCCAGGCCAGGACACGAATGTCAAGCAACAGAGGAGGTCAGAACAGGAGGTAACTCATTTATTGAGCACCTACTATATGTCAAGCGCTTTAGAGGTTTATCTGTCATGTTGACATTATTCCCGTGAGGAAACTGGGACTGTCCCCTGGGAATCTGGGGGCTGGGAGTGGCTGCGGCTGCTCTGTGAGGGTTTGGAAGTGAAGGGTGAGGGACACTGTGACTGTGTGTGGGGTTTCTTGAGAACTTGCTGTGAAGGAGGCCCTGCCATGGGTGCTGGTGACGTGCCAGGAGCTTGGGCCCCAGGGAGTTCCCAGCCCAGGAGGGAGAATTCAGCAGCTGTTATAATGCAACTTGATACCTATCGTTGTGGGAGCCCTGTCATGGGTAGAGAAGTAAGACTAACAATAGCCAACACTCAGTGAGCTCTCACTATAAACCATGCATGTCCTGTTCAGTCCTTACAACAACCCTATAAGGTAGGCATTATTATTATCTCCATTCTACAGATGAGTAAACAGAAACTCATGGAAATTAAATCACTTGCCTTGGGTAAGAATTGGCCGATGTCATTGTGCCAACTGACCCCAGCTGCCATAAAAAAGACCCTAACTGGTTCCCAGGAGCTTGGACGGGTAATGTAATGATATATCTGGCAGCCCGACGTAGGGGGCTTCAAGCTGGGGTGAACTTGATGTGAGCAGTGAAACATTTGGAGAACATTCGATCTGATCTAATTAGCAGATTGTCTTGATTTCCTGTAGACACAGCTTTTTAGAGCTGTTGATTGTAAATAACTTGAACTGTGCTAAGCACTTCACACTCATTTCACTGAATCTTCACACCACTCTGGAGAGGTATGTGCCTGGGCTGTTGTCAGCTCCACGTACAGAGCAATGACTTGAGACTCAGAGAGGCCATCCTTGGCAATGGTCCTGTGTCTAGGAAGTGACATAGGCAGGATTTGAACCCAGGTTTGTCTTACTATAGAGCCTGTGTTTTTAACTATTGTTCTTTAAATACTATTCATTCTTTATTTCACTTGATGCTTAGAAAAGCCCTGTAAAGGAGATGTGTTCCTGTCCACATTTTATTTCTTTATTAAATCAAATTTTTTTTTGAGATAGGGTCTCGTTCTGTCGCCCTGGGTAGAGTGCAGTCAGTGGTGGCATCATAGCTCACTGCAACCTCCAACTCCTGGGCTCAAGCGATTTTTCTGCCTTGGCCTCCCGAGTAGCTGGAACTACAGGCATGCGCCACCACACCTGGTGAATTTTTTCTGTTTTTTGTAGAGACGAGGTCTCACTCTTGCTCAGTCTGGTGTTGAACTCCTGAGCTCAAGTGATCCTCCTGCCTCGGCCTCCCAGAGTGCTAGGATTACAGGTGTTAGCCACCTCGCCCGGCCCTACTATCCACCTTTTACAGATGAAGCTGTCAACAGCAAAGAACCCAAACTATGTAAAATAATTTAAAGAGATTTATTCTGAGCTGAATAAGTGTGATCATGGCCCAGAGAGCCACAACCAACAAGCCTTGAGCAAGTGGTCTTGCCGTGGTTGGGTTACAGTTTGATATTATACATTTCAGGGAGACAGGAATGACACATAAAGTCATAAATCAATACATGGAAGGGGTACATTGGTTTGGCCTGAAAAGGACATCTCTGAGTGGGGCATTACAGATTATAGGTGCATTTAAAGATTCTTTGATTTGTAAATTGGTTAAGGAAATGAAGCTTTGTCTAAAGGCTCGTAGAGTTTTAAGTTAAGAAAGTCTGTTAGAGACAAGTCACCCGACATACACCCAGACTCAAGGGATCTGTTAAGTAAATTGATGACCTGGAGGTGTGGTTTAAGCTTTGTCTTGTGTAGCTTTGGCCAGCAATGCAGCTTTAGGGTATTTCTGGGGGTCCCCTTGACCAAGAGGGGGTCCATTCAATCATCTGGGGGACTTAAGATTTTATTTTAGTTCACAAAGCTCAGAGAAGAGAAGCAGTTTTACCAAAGATTGCACAACTATTAAGTCATATCATTCCAAGTTAAAATATACAATGTGCTTTCAAATCTGCCATCTCTCAGGCCCATTAAAAAACATTTTTTTTTAGTATGGTAAAAAAAAAATAGCATAAATTTACTCTCTTGACAATTTTTTTTTCATCAGAGCAGTTGGCATTCTCATTAACACTGTCAGATGTCACTACCAACATAGGTTTCATCAGAGGCCCTAGTTTTTAGGTATACAGTTTAGGCGTGTTAACTATAGTCACGTTGTGTAACGGATCTCTAGAACTCTTATCTCCCATAACTGAAACTTCGTATCCATTGAACAACTCCCCATTTCCCCCTCACCCCAGTTCCTGGCAACCATCATTCTACTTTTGGTTCTGTGCATGTGATTACTTTAGATGCCTAATATAAACGGAATCGTACAGTATTTGTCTTTCAGTGACTGGTTTATTGCACTTAGCATAATGTCTTCAAGGTTCATCCATGTTGTAGCATGTGTCAGAATTCCCTTCCTTTTTAAGGCTGAATAATATTTCATTGTCTGTCTATACCACATTTTGTTTATCCATTCATCCGTGATGGACATTTAGGTTGTGTCCACTGCTCAGCTATTGTGAATAATGCTGCTATGAACATGGGTGTGCAAGTATCTTTTCAAGATCCTCTTTTCAGTTCTTTTGGATATTCAGTATACCCAGAAGTGGAATTGCTGGGTCAGATGATCGTTCTATTTTTAATTTTTTGAGGAACCTCCATACTGTTTTCCACAGCAGCTGCACCATTTTATAATCCCACCAACAGTGGGCAAGGCTTCCAATTTTTCCTTTTTTTTTAGAGACAGGGTCTTGCTCTGTTACCCAGGCTGGAGTGCAGTGGTGCGATCATAGCTCCCTATAACCTCCAACTCCTGGGCTCAAGCGACCCAAGCGACTCAGGGAATGGCTAGGACAAGTGGCATACGCCACCTTGCCAGGCTAATTTTTAAATCTTTTTGTAGAGATAGGGTCTTGTTCTGTTGCCCAGGCTGTTCTTGAATTCCTGGCCTCAAGCAATCTTCCTGCCTCAGACTCCCAAAGTGCTGGGATCATAGGTGTGAACCTATTATTAACTTATATGTTCCAATTTCTTACACTCTCACCAACACTTGTTATTTTCTGTGTTTTCATAATGACCATCCTAATGGGTGTGGGGTGATCCTGCATTATGGTTTTGATTTGTTGTTCTCTGATGATTAGTGATGTTGAGCATCTTTTCATGTGCTTGTTGTCATTTGTATATCTTCTTTGGAAAAATGTCCATTCAAGTCTTTTGCCTTTTTAAATTGAGTTGTTTGTTATTGAATTATAGGAGTTCTCAATATTAACCCCTTATCTGATATATGGTCCCATTCTGAAGGTTGCCTCTTCACTCTGTTGATTGTTTTCCTTTGCTGCATGGAATTTTTTAAGTTTGACCAAAACAAAAACAAAAACAAAAACAAAAAAACAAAACCCAAAACCAAATAGTCCCATTTGTCTATTTTTGCTTTTATTGCCTGTGCTTTTGGTATCAAATCCAAGAAATCATTACCCATCCCAATGTTGTGAAGCTTTTATCCTATGTTTTCTGTTAGGAGTTTTATAGTTTCAGGGCTTAGGTTTAGGTCTTTAATTTTTAAGTTAAATGTTGTATATGGTGTAAGACAAGAATTCATCTTCATTCTTTTGCATGTGGATATCCAGTTTTCCTAGCACCATTTGTTGAAAAGATTGTCCTTTCCCCATTGTGCATTCCAGGCCCACTTGTCAAAAATGATTTGACTATAGATGTGAGGGTTTATTTTTGGGCTCTCTATTCTGTTCCATTGATCTATGTGTCTGTCGTTATGCCAATACCACTCTATTTTCATTACCATAGCTTTGTAATATGTTTTGAAATCAGGAATTGTGAGACCTCCAGCTTTGTTCTTCTTTTTCAATATTGTTTTGGTTATTTGGGGTCCTTTTAGATTTCATATGAATTTTAGAATGGGCTTTTTGATTTCTGCAAAAAACGACATTGGGATTTTGATAGACATTGCATTGAATATGTAGAACACTTTGGGTATTATGGACATTTTAAAAATATTAAGTCTTCCAATGCATGAGCTTGGGATGTCTTTCCATTTATTTGTGTCATCTTTCATTTCTTTAAGCGATGTTTTGTAGGTTTCAGTGTACAGGTCTTCTGCTTCCTTGGTTAAGTTTATTCGTAAGTATTTTATTCTTTTTGATTCTGTTATAAATGGGATTGCTTTCTTAATTTCCTTTTCTCTTAGGCTCATTTAAAAATCTTCATTTTACAAATAAGGATACAGAGACTCAGAGTCACAGGGTGAGATTAGTGGCTGAAGCAGGGTTTGGTCCCAGCTCCAGTGCTGCCGGGCAGGAGTCAGATGGGTGCAGAGCAGACCGCACCCTCTCTTTGCTCCGGTCCCTTTCCAGCTTTGGGGAGCAAAGGTAAAAGCAGGGCCCCAGGTCACAGGCATCTCATCCTGGGGCCTTACAGCATCTAAAGCTCCTGTTCTCAAGCCACAGGACAGGCTTGGGAGTGGACAAATTGGCCAAGGAGCAATTTGATTCCAGCAGGGGTGACAGCTTGGTCTAGGAGAGTCAGGACAATCCTTGGGGTTCAAATTGCCAAGACTACCACTTACTTTCCAGCTTTGTGACTGTGGATGAGTCTGTTTTCTTCTCTAATCTCACTTTCTTCCCTGGAAAAAATGGGCATCTTGTAAAACCTACCTCATGAAGCTGATCTGAAGAGGAAATATGATGATGAGTAAAAAGTATGTGTCAATGCCCTGCACTTAGGTGGCCTGGGCCTGGCTCCCCTCCAGCCATGTGCTCCCCCACAGACCAAGGAGCACTTGGATGCCAGAGAGTGTGCCCACTTGGAACCTAGGTTTCTCCCACCCACCACTTGCAGCCCACGTTCTGTTTGTGAATGTACCCGCAGGCCTGCGGGCTGCAAGAAGCTGCTGGGGCAGGGGCTGCCGATGAACTTGGATGTATCTTATTTTTAGCTTTTAATTATTTAGACTTGTGTACTCTTGACTTCAACTGGCCCCAAATATTTGGGGTAGCCAGATTGGTGAACCCAATTTCCCAACCCACAGTCTCCTCTGGGAAATTGAGCAGCAAATACTTCCTTCTGCCCAGCACCCGATGGTCCCTCCCCTCCGACTGCCCAGCTGTGGATGAGAACCCCTTATCCTGGTCCCCTAGGGGCTGGAAATATTACCAGTGGGGATGGAGCCGAACACTGAGCAGGGCAAGGGGTAGTAGATTCAGATAGCAGAATTCTTCTGTCTCTGTGAATATTTATGGCCTCCCTACCCTACCCCCCAAGCTGAGGGCTCCACCTGGGCAAGCTGCCCAGCCTTAATCCATCAGAGAAGCAGAGCCCATGTGTTAAACTGAGTGTTCTGAGCCTCCTCTTCCTTCTTCTTCCAAGTGCTCATCCTCTTCCTGAGCTGTTGAAAGCTTTGCTGGCGTTAGCTGGGGGTTCTGTCCCTGGGTCAGTGGTGTCTCATAGTCCCCTCTCCTGGCTCCATGCAGCTGGGTTGATGGGGAGAGGGAGGCCTGGCCATTTGTGGCTCAGACTCTGTTCTAGCCATTTTGCATGCTTATCTTTGGAACCATTGTTAGAATTGTGAGATTTTGCACATTAAGAAATTGGGGCTCAGAGAGGTGAAGTCACTTGCCCAAGTTCACACAGCAAGTAAATGGTAAGCCAGGTATAAACCAGGTATAAATGGGTCTTTCTGACTCCAGAGGCCTTATTGTCCCTGACGCATTCCACCCCAGTGCACCTCCCTGGAGAGACCATGCACATGCCCTTTGTGCCAGGCTCTTTGGAATGGTTATCAGGAGTTTGGTCATTCATTCATTTCATTCCTCGGTGCCCTATACTGGGGGTACAGAGATGAGAAAGATCTAGTCCCTGCCCCCAAGAAGCTCCTAGTCTGATAAGGAAACAGCCACAGAAAGCCATACTTAACCCATGTTGTGTCAAGTGCTGTACTGAGGAATATGTCCAGTGTGTGGTGACCCAGAGAAGGTGGCAAGTCATTTTGCCTGTGGCGATCAGAAGAAGGTGCCCAGAGGAAGCACTCTTTACATTAGGTCTGAAAGGCGAGTAAGATTTTCCTAGGTAAAGCAATAGGAAAAAGGTCCTCTAGGTAGGGGCCACAGCATGAGCAAAGGCACGGAGGTTCGAGGAGAAATAGCATTTTTAAAGAAGCAGCAAGAAATTCAGGGGCCAGGGTAGAGCATGGAGCAGGGAATGGTGGGAAGAGAGCGAGGACTCGATCCCGGGCGAGGGGAGTCAAGGACGGTGTTGGATCAGGCACGTGTGGCTGGCGGTGTGCTGGGGCACAGCCCTTCTCAGACTCCAGAGTGTGTGTGAATCACATGGGCATCTCGTTAAGATGCAGATTCTGATCCAGTAGATCTGACATGGGGCTCAGATCTTTGTTTCAAATAAGCTGATGCTGCTTGTCCAAGGTGATGCTGCTGCTGCTGGTCCACGGACCACAGTGCGAGCAGCCAGGTTGCAGAGGGCTCTGCCTTGAGTGGCAGCTGCTCTGGACAGCAGGCAATCCTGTTGGTGGCGACATGTTTGTTCACTTGGCTAGTGTTTACCAGACTCCTGCTCTGGCTCGTGCTGAGTGCTGGGATGGAGAGAAAAACTGGAGATGCCTCTCTCTGGTCCACGTCACCACCATCTTTCACCTCCAAAATGGTCTCTCTGTTTCCACGGCTGCCCCTACCATCTGTTCTCTGCCATCTAGTTGCTAAGCCAGAGCAAGTCAGATCATGTTTCTTGCCTGTTTAACAGCACCGCAGTGGCTCTCTGACACTCGTAGAATAAAATCCAAACTCCTTACCGTGGTCTAGGAGCAATCTGGGGCTTGTTACCCTCTGATTACATCCCACTCTTCCTATTTCTCACTCCCTAAGGGCCACGTTGACCTTTCAGTTTCTTGTTCCTACCTCAGGCCCTTTGCACATGATCCCCTTTGCCAGGAACACCCTTCTTCCAGACCTTCTCCTGACTTGTTCCTTCTCACTTTCTAGATTTCAGCCAGGACAAGATACAGGTTTTTCGGGTCCCTAAAGCTTATATAATTTGGAGGCCCCTCTTTGAAGAGGAGATACCAAATTACAAACACACAATTAGACACAGGGCTTAAGAAGGAGCCTTGAAGCTTAAGCTTCCCTGACTGCATGGAAAATGTGTCTCTGGTTTTGTTTATATGTCACCTCCTCTGAGAAGCCTTCCCTGGTCACTCTATTTAAAGCAATAGACCTAACCAATCTTCATCGTGTTACTATTTTTTTATTTCTTTTATTGAGTTCATCACAATTTGAAATTATCTTGTTCTTTTATCTCTCTCCTTATTTTTTACTGTTTCTTCCAGCTAGAGCATAAGCTCTTCAAGAGCAGGAACCTGCCTGTTTCATTCCTGCAGTAACCTCAACATAGTGCATAGCACCCACCCTGCTACCCACAGCAGGATGCCAGTGACCGTGAAGTGGATGAATGCACATTGTCTCTGCTCCTGGGAGGCAGAGAGGACACATACAAGTGATTTCAGTGGGATAAAAAGCTATGAGCAACTTGGCCGGGCGCTGTGGCTCACGCCTGTAATCCTAGCTCTTAGGAGGCCGAGGCGGGCGGATTGCTCAAGGTCAGGAGTTCGAAACCAGCCTGAGCAAGAGCGAGACCCCGTCTCTACTATAAATAGAAAGAAACTAATTGGCCAACTGATATATATATAAAAAATTAGCCGGGCATGGTGGCGCATGCCTGTAGTCCCAGCTACCCGGGAGGCTGAGGCAGAAGGATCACTTGAGCCCAGGAGTCTGAGGTTGCTGTGAGCTAGGCTGACGCCACGGCACTCACTCTAGCCTGGGCAACAAAGCGAGACTCTGTCTCAAAAAAAAAAAAAAAAAAAAGCTATGAGCGACTGGACGCGGTGGCTCGTGCCTGTAATCCCAGCTCTTTAGGAGGCCAGGGCAGGAGGATCATTTGAGGCCAGGAGTTCCAGGCCAACCTGGGCAACATAGTGATACCCCATCTCTATGAAAAATAAGAAAAACTAGCTGGGTGTGGTGGTGCACACCTGTAGTCCCAGTTACTTGGGAGGCTGGGACAGGAGGATCACTTGAGCCTGGGAGTTGGAGGCTGCAGTGAGCTATGATCACACCACTGCATTTCAGCCTGGGTGACAGAGTCAGACCCTGTCTCTAAAATAAATAAATAAAATAATTAAAAAAAAATACAGAGCCCTGTGAGCTGTGGAAGACCAAAAGATGGGCACTTAACCAGGTCTGGGGGTGAGGGTGGGTGTGCAGGAGGCTCCCCAGGCTTGGGAAAAACTATCTGGAGGAAATGAGGCCTGAGAAATCTTCAATGATGTTCTACTAAACATGCAGGAAAAGAGAAGGAGGGAAAGGTTTCTTGGCAGAGGAAACTGCATGAATAAAGGCATGGAGGGATGAGCCCCCAAGCCCAGAGGAGACTCGGCTGGTTATATGAATATTTTGGGTGATTTCAAGGGTCCTGCTGCTGCAAAGGTCCAGCTAGGCACTAAGTTGGGGATGAGGGCCAAGGGAGTGGGAGTCACATGGGAACCAGGACCCTGGGACTGGACAGAAGGCAGCAGAAGTGGGAAGGAAGGGCCAGGGAGGCAGGTACTGGAGACACCAAGGGCAAAGGCTTTGGGCAAAGCAGTTCCACCCACGCTCCCCACACCGATTCTGGGCCTTTATCTGGAAGGAAGAGTCCTCTGCTGGGCCTCCTTTGGGGGCTGTGTGGACCAGGAGCTTCTAGTGTCAGACGGGCTCGAGTACACATTCTCCTAGCTTGGGTTCCTGGAAAACCAACTTCAAGATGGGGATTAGCATGCAGGCACATTTTTTTCCTGGAATATTTTAAAGCCAATTCCAGATCTTGTATAATTTCATCTATAAATATTTCATTATGTGTATCTAATAGATAAGGAATTAAAAAATATAACCACAATATCATTATCCTACCTGACAAAATTAACAGGAATTTTTTAATACCATCTAATACTTTGTGGCTGAGTTTTCCCATTGTCTAAAAAATATTTTTTACAGTTGGATTATTTGAATCAGGATCCAAACAAAGTCCACCCAACCCTGGCCTCCCAGAGTGCTAGGATTACAGGCGTGAGCCACCGTACCCGGCCCCAAAATTTTACATGAAGACAGGATCATAATTGTCCCAGGCAGATCCATGTTAGAGCGTGAGGCAAAAGGAAGAATCAGTAATACTCCTTTTGATTTTTAAAAATATTGCATTAAGCCGGGCGCAGTGGCTCACGCCTGTAATCCTAGCTCTTGGGAGGCCGAGGCGGGCGGATTGCTCGAGGTCAGGAGTTCAAAACCAGCCTGACCAAGAGCGAGACCCCGTCTCTACCATAAATACAAATAATTTAATTGGCCAACTGATATATATATATATATATATATGTATAAAAAATTAGCCAGGCATGGTGGCACATGCCTGTAGTCCCAGCTACTTGGGAGGCTGAGGCAGGAGGATCGCTTGAGCCCAGGAGTTTGAGGTTGCTGTGAGCTAGGCTGACGCCGTGGCACTCACTCTAGCCTGGACAACAAAGCGAGACTCTGTCTCAAAAAAAAAAAATTGCATTAAAATATTATTTATCTTGATTACAGAGGTTTTGGTGCCCCCTTAAATTTTGCACCCAGTGAGTGCCTCACTTGGCTCGCCCTGGTCCTGGCCTGGTACAAAGACTTTCTCAACAGGCCGAGGCAGGCAAGGGGCAGGGCTCAGGACATCCTGGGCTGGGTCCTCTGGCTGGAGAGTTTCCGGTGGATAGTTGCCCCTCACCCCACTCAGCTGGAGCCCATACTGGAGAAGAGGAAGGTACCTCCTGCGTCGGGGGTGGGTAGGGACATGACTTCTGCAAAGACCTAGAGTGAGCACCATGCTCTGCCCAGCTGTGGGCTGCGCCTCAGTCCCTGTCTGTCTCGGACAGAGCTAGGACAAAGGTGCCTCATCATCCCAGGAACAGGGTCCCCAAGGCATGAGGGTAGAGCAAAAGAGAGAAAGAAGGCCAGTTCCAGATGAACGGGCATCTTGGGCTCAAAGGAAAGGGGGGTGCTGAGATTGTGAAGCAGCAGTGTCCAAATCTTCTGGTTTCGGATTCCCTTTATATCCTTAAAGGGAGGCTGAGGCAGGAGGATAGCTTGAGCCCAGGAGTTTGAGGTTGCAGTGAGCTATGGTGACATCACTGTACACTACCCGGGGTACAGGGTGACGGACTGAGACTGTCTCAAAAAAAAGAAAAAAATATATTATTGAAGACTCCAAAGAGCTTTTGTTCACATGGATTATATCTATCAATATTTACTATATTAACACTAAGACATTCTAAAACTTTTCATTTTTAAATTAAAAAGTCCAATAATAAACTTCTTTCATGTTAACATAAATAACACATTTTTGTGAAAAAAATAACTAGATTTTCCAAGACACAAACAATTTAGGGAGAAGGGTGGCGTTGATTTATATTTGTTTACAAACTTCTTTGATGCCGGGCTTAATAGAAGACAGCTGGATTCTCAGATCTACTTCTGTATTCCCTTTGTCGTGATAGGTTGTTTTGGTTGAAGTAGATGAAGAAAATCTGCCCTCGAACAGATATATACTCGTAAAGGAAGGGAAGTTTCAATGGCTTTTTCAGATACTCTTCTTTGGTGATACTCTTCTTTGATACTATGTCAAACTAAGTCAAAGCTCCACAAATGGCAATTTCTTTTTTCTTTTCTTTTTTTCTGAAACAGAGTCTCTGTTGCCTGGGCTAGAGTGCCGTGGCGTCAGCCTTGCTCACAGCAACCTCAAACTACTGAGCTTAAGCGATCCTCCTGCCTCAGCCTCCCAAGTAACTGGGACTACAGGCATGTGCCACCATGCCTGGCTAATTTCTTTCTATTTTGAGTAGAGACAGGGTCTCGCTCTTGCTCAGGCTGGTCTCAAACTCCTGACCTCAAGCTATCCTCTCACCTCAGCCTCCCAAGAGTACTAGGATTACAGATGTGAGCCACTGTGCCTGGCCCACAAATGGTAGTTTCTTAAAGGTTAGTTGTAATCTATTAATAGAATCTAGGTCGGGCACGGTGGCTCACGCCTGTAATCCTAGCACTCTTTAAGGCCGAGACGGGCGGATTGCTCGAGGTCAGGAGTTCGAAACCAGCCTGAGCAAGAGTGAGACCCCGTCTCTACTATAAATAGAAAGAAATTGATTGGCCAACTAATATATATAGAAAAAAAAATTAGCCAGGCATGGTGGCGCATGCCTGTAGTACCAGCTACTCAGGAGGCTGAGGCAGGAGGATTGCTTGAGCCCAGGAGTTTGCTGTGAGCTAGGCTGATGCTACGGCACTCACTCTAGCCTGTGCAACAAAGCGAGACTCTGTCTCAAAAAAAAAAAAAAAGAATCTAAATAATATCAATGAACTTTTTGTGATCTCTTACACTACACTGGATTGGTCTATCTTGCCATTGAATGGATCTTTTACCTATGAATAATTTGAAAATCATATAAATTCCTTGCTCATTTGAAAAATATTGGTTCTCTGAGTTATGCATTTCTTCTAATGGTTGACCTTTCATTATACAATATCAAAAATTGCATTCATTAATATTGCCATCAATCTCATTAGAAAATTCTTTAAGTATTAGAAAGCTGCCAAGCTAATGCTGGCAGATACAAGTTCTCCAAAAATTCTTTCTCTCGAGTTTTATCATTGGTATTAAGTCCTATCATTTGTTTTCTTTGAAGACAGCCATTGTAGTTGGGTTTGCAGCACAAGTAACTTCATGTGCATTTCCCATTTTACACATAGAATATTAAAAAAATGTTATTCAAAATTTAATAAAATTAATAATTTCCTTGCTTTATTGAGGACATTTTAAAGTGACATTGGCCTTCTTTCCCTCTACACTGTGAGTCTGTGGATCTGCAGACTACAATGACTCTAGTACAGTTTGGTGTCACTGCATTGATTTGTGCTAAGGAGCCAACAGTTTTGCTCACCATTGCTTTTGCCCTACTAGGGCAAATGTCAGTAGACTGAAAAAGGAAAATGATGTCTTGGTATTATTATGAAAATAATTTGATCTCATAGATCCTCCCATCCCCAATTCATGGACCACCCATTGAGAACTATTGTCCTAGAGCTTGGAATCAGATGGCAAGACTGCCTTGGGGTGGAAAAGGTCTCAGCAGTGTAGAAGCTGGTAATTTTGCTGCTGAGGAAACAGCATAAAATACACCTTCAAATCAACTACGTAATTCAGTGGGACTGGAGGATGAGTTTGCTTTTAAAGGAATCACAATGATTTATTGGGAATAATAAAACCTACATTTATTTAATTTAAGGTAGATAAACCCCTACCACACTAAATGGAGCAAAGCACAAAAATGTTCTGAATCAACAAAATTCCAGTTAGGGCCAGTTGCTTATTTAAACATACCTGTAAGTATCTTTAGGCTTCTGTAAGTGTTTCTACTGCTGTGGCCTCCCCAAGGGACGGGTGTAATGAATATGGCTTATCACCCCTTCCTTCATTTATTGGCTTTTGCTGCTAGGGATGCGGTGCTGGAGAGACAGACAGGGTCCTTGCTGTCCTGCTGCTCACAGACAAGTGGGTGAAGCATTAAATAGTCACACGAATGTCAATGTGGTTACAACTGTGCTCAGGGTTATGAAGTACAGGAAGTTTTGTGGGGTGGGGGACTGTCTTGGGCCTAAGGCCAGCGAGCAGGAGTTGGAGTCGGCAAGGTGAAAGTGGGGCGTGGGTAGGGAAGAGCCTTCAAGGCAGTGGATGGGTGTCACGGAGGCTCCTAGGCAGAAACTATCTGGACAGGTTTGAAGACCCACCTGGGAAGTCCATTTTGGCCGGAGCCTGGTGGTAAGGTGGCACGAGATGAGGGTGGAGTGGCAGCTGGAGGTCAGGGTGAGGGCCTTCTGGTGGACTCATTTCAGTTCCTGGAAACTGCCGAGCTGGGCCACAGTCCTGGCCCCATGCAGATCGCTTTGCCTGGAAGGTTCTCTTGTTCTTGCTTCACGCCTCGGTTGAAACGTCACCTCCTTTCTAAGTAGATCTCTTTTCGCTCTCCATATCAGCAGCCCATTTTCTTTGTACAGCAATTGCTTTCGTGTGTCTCCTTGTGTATGTTCCCCGAGGGCAGGGCCCCTTCAGTCAGTCCGCGTTCGCCCTGCAGCTCCTGTGCTCAGCGGGGCACCTGACATGCAGTTGGCACTCAGAAACATTTGTTGGACGAATGTGTGAAAGAACAGAGCTGGATCTCTGAGATCCTGGCACCATCCCTTAATAGCTGTGTGATCTTGCACAAGTCACACAACCACCCTGTACTCAGTTTCCTATTCTGTAACATGCAGACTGTACTTCCTAGTACGAAGGGTTTGTGTGAGAAGAAATGAAGTAGTCCATGTGGAAGCATCTGGCAGGTGCCTGGCTCAGAAAGAGGTGCGTGCTCCTGAGTGTTAACTGTCTTTCTTGCTTCTTAATCCCCGTTGTGTGCTCTTTACTACACTTTGATATATGGTGAGCTGGGCCTTGCTGAGCCCAGGCTGAGTTCTTTCTGGGTGCTGGCAGTGGAGCAGTAGTGGGAGGAACAAGAGGGGAGGGGAGGGACAAAAAAGGAAGCAACTGGTGGTTGTTGTTGTTTTTTCCCTCGGCCTTTTGTTGTTTTTTTGAGACAGGGTTTTATTCTCTTGCCCGGACTAGAGAGCAGTAGCATTATTATAACTCACTGCAACCTCAGACTCCTGGGCTCAAGCGATCCTCATGCCTCAGCCTCCCTCGTAGCTGGGACTACAGGCATGTGCCACCACACCCAGCTGAGCAACTGGTTTGGATGGAGAGTGGGTGGTGGGGAGGAATTGTTGAAAATGGGCCAGACTTTGTACAGTGGAATTATGGCCAGTTTTAATCTTCTTTAATATACATAAAATTTTTTTGTTTGTTTTGAAATAACTTTAGGCCTTCAAAAAAAGTTGCAAAGTAGTACAGAATTCCTGTTTGCCCTCCACCCAACTTTCCCCAAAGTTAACAACTGGTAGAACCACAATACAGTGATCAAAACCAGGAAATGAATGTTGCTACAATGTTATTAGCTAAATTATAGGCCTTATTTGAACTTCACCAGTTTTCCTCATAATGACCTTTTTCTGTTCTGGGATACAATCCAGAATCTCACATTGCTTTTCGTTGTCGTATGTTCCCTTTAGTCTGTGACAGTTCCTCAGTCTTCCCTTGTCTTTCACAACCTTGACACTTTCAATTAATACTGGCCAATCATTTTGTAGAATGTCTCACACTTTGGAGTTATCCCACATTTTCTTATGAGTAAATTGAGATTATGCATTTTTGGCAAGGCTGCCACAGAAGTGATAATTGTTTTTTTTTCCCAGTATGTCATAACAGGGGTACATGATGTTGATATGTCTTATTAATGGTGATGTCACTCTTGAATACTTGGTTAAAATATTGTCTACTGGGTTTCTCCACTTTCTACTCTTCTTTTTAAATTGTATTTAAACAATTTTTAATTATTAAGATCATAAGGGCTGGGCGCGGTGGCTAATGCCTGTAATCCTAGCACTCTGGAAGGCCGAGATGGGAGGATTGCTTGAGCTCAGGAGTTCGAGACCAGCCTGAGCAAGAGTGAGACTCTGTCTCTTTTAAAAATACAACAACAACAAAAAAAATTAGCCAGGCATGGTGGCACATACCTGTAGTTCCAGCTACTGGAGAGGCTTAGGCAGGAGGATCTCTTGAGCCCAGGAGTTTGAATCTAGCCTGAGCAATATAGTGAGACCCCACCTCTATTAAAAAAATGATAAATGCTCCTTAAAAGTTCAAACAAATAAAAGTATGAAGTAAATAAACTCCACAAGCCTACCTCTCAGCTTCCCAGAGGCTACTTACCAGTCTGAACTTTTTGAAGTGTATTTTTCTAGATCGTCTATTTATACACACGTATATAATGATGTCAGACCAAACATTTTCTCAAACTTTTGCTTTGTTTTGTTTTTACTTAACAATGTTATCCAGGAATAGCTTTCTGTATCAGTATAATCAGATCTAACTCATTCCATTTAATGACTGCCTAGCATTTTATGCTCTGGGTGACCCAAATATTATACTTCTCTGTATTTTCCAGACTTTTTATGAGAATATAAATTATTTTAAAATACAGAGCATTTGCCACAACATTTTTATTTCAAATTCCATCAATAGAAAAATTAAAATTTTTATAACATGATTTTTATATCTTATCACTAGAAATAAATTATTAAAAACTTTAAGTTAAAATAAACCAATAAAGAAAAAGTGATATTTTAACATTGAATAAAAGGAAAGAAAAGAAACTGAATTACTATTGATTTTGTTGAATCTTAGTTGCTATTCATTGTAAAAACGTTTACACCATTATTTCATATGGGAAAAAAACCTCACTGCCAATTAATTGGAAGATACTATCAACTTTAGAGTTTTTAAAAAATGTACAAAATGGGAGGGTTCAGTTCACTAGTGTTGAGACTGGGCGATTTACAAAGAACTGAAATTCATTTCTGGAGGATGTTGAAGATCAGGGCACCAGCAGGTTCAGTGTCTGGCGAGGCCCAGATAAATGCTTCCAAGATGGTGCCTTGAAAGGTATGACCTCACATGGCGGAAGGGACAGGAAGGCGAAAAGGGCAGGAGGGAAGAGTTCTCCCTTGAACCTCGAGCCCTTTTATAAGTGTGCTAATCCCATTGTTCCCTCTGCCTTAGTCACCTCCCAAGGGCCATATCTCTTAACACTGTTGCACTGGGGATTATGTTATAAGATGAAATTTAGAGGGGACACCATCATTCCAACCACAGCAGGGAGTCTTGGAATTGATGAAAGAGGACAGTCCCTTCTTGGCCCTTTATTAACCAGAATTCCTGTGTGGTCTTCCAGGCACAGCCAGGACCCTGTGACCTGCTGACCCTTCCAGCCCAGAATGATGGAGCCCAATGATTCCTTTCGAGTGGATTCTGAATTCCGATACACCCTCTTCCCGATTGTTTACAGCATCATCTTTGTTCTTGGGGTCGTCTCCAATGGCTACGTGCTGTGGGTCTTTGCCCGCCTGTACCCTTCCAAGAAACTCAATGAGATAAAGATCTTCATGGTGAACCTCACCATGGCCGACCTGCTCTTCTTGGTCTCCCTGCCGCTGTGGATCGTCTACTACTACAACCAGGGCAACTGGATTCTCCCCAAATTCCTGTGCAACCTGGCTGGCTGCCTCTTCTTCATCAACACCTACTGCTCTGTGGCCTTCCTGGGCGTCATCACTTACAACCGCTTCCAGGCAGTAACTCGGCCCATCAAGACTGCTCAGGCCACCACCCGAAAGCGCGGCATCTGTCTGTCCCTGGTCATCTGGGTGGCCATCGTGGCCGCCGCATCCTACTTCCTCATCCTGGACTCCACTAACGTAGTGGCCGTCAAGGCTGGCTCCGCCAACGTCACCCGCTGCTTTGAGCATTACGAGCAGCGCAGCGTGCCGGTGCTCGTCATCCATATCTTCATCGTGTTCAGCTTCTTCCTGGTCTTCCTCATCATCCTCTTCTGCAACCTGGTCATCATCCGCACGCTGCTCACGCAGCCGGTGCAGCAGCCGCGCAACGCGGAGGTGAAGCGCCGGGCGCTGTGGATGGTCTGCGCGGTCCTGGCCGTGTTCAGCATCTGCTTTGTGCCCCACCACATGGTGCAGCTGCCCTGGACGCTGGCCGAGCTGGGCTACCAGAACAGCGACTTCCACCAGGCCATTAACGACGCGCATCAGGTCACCCTCTGCCTCCTCAGCACCAACTGCGTGCTGGACCCTGTCATCTACTGTTTCCTCACCAAGAAGTTCCGCAAGCACCTCACGGAGAAGCTCTACAGCATGCGCAGCAGCCGGAAATGCTCCCGGGCCACCACGGAGACAGGCACCGAGGTGGTTGTACCCCTCAGCCAGGTCCCCGCCAATTCCCTCAAGAATTAGTCCCTGCTTGTTGGGTCCAGACCTTTTCTTCCATGAACATCACGGACTGAGCTGGGGGAAGAAGGGCTACTGCTGTGGTCTGGGCACCTCCTCCCAAGCCACTGGTGGCCCCGTAGGTATAGGGGCTACCTCCCCCTGGCAGGGATGATGGCAGAGTGACTGCTGAAAAATCCAGAACTTGAATGAGCCCCTTCTTCCATCTTTGGGCACACCCTTGTCTGCGACCTTATCCTGAGTCTTCCAGAGCTGGGAGGAATGTCAGGGCCAGGTGCAGACCTCAGGGACAGACTTTGAGCCACCTAGTTCACCCCATTGGGGTAGCAGCCTAGAGCTTTGAGCAACTACTCCCATGCGATACTGGCAGAGAAGAATTTTGGGAAAGGAACAGTCCCCATGCCTGCCAGCTGTGTGGCACTATCTTTAGGGGCAGACTTTTGAGCTAGGACAGTATCATCCTCTATCTGCCCTCAGACATAAAGTCTGTGTGACATTTCCCTGGCGAAGTGGCTCAATGGAGTCTTCTCTTGACTCACCCAGCAACCTTTCCTGAATGGTGACTAGAGATGACAAAACATGAACAGACCAAAAGCTAGGACAGGAGTTTGCTTCTCGAGGCAGATGTGTTTCTCTGCGCAGGCCTTGCCGTGCGCCTGGGTCAGCTCTGGGGGAGTGGGAGAGCCATGCCCACCTCATCTATCTTTCTGTTTCCACGACAGACCCTGACTAAGTACCTCCTGTGGGGCAGCCACCCACTGTGGCTCAACGACCCCGCAAAGCAAAATTGGGGCCCTCTAGGCCAGGGCACCTCAGTGTCCAGAGGCTTCCATGCGAACAGGCACTTGGGCTGGAAAGTGCCTGAGGCCTCTGGGGGGAAGGAGCCTGTCAGTTCTCCTCCCGCCACTCCTCCTAACCTGGCTTCCAGGAGTCACAGTCCCAAGGGCCAGCAGGTGTCCGCTTCTGTTGAGGATCGTGAGTTTTGGCAGATGTCTCCAAGTGGGCCTCCTCTCCTACCCCGAGACAGGGATGTGAGCCTGCAATGTGAACCTCTCAGCCTCCAGACTCAGGGACTCAGAGGAGGCTTCTGGTTTCCAGAGCTCTGTGCTCCTTCTGAGGAATCTTCCCTCCTTCCAGACAGAGTCCCCATGAAGTTAGGACGCTTCCTTCCTGTGTCCTGGGCAAGCGCTCAATTGCTGACTTTGATGAATGTCCCCCACTGAGCCAGTAACCTGCTTGGGTCTGGGATGGCGGCTCAGGGCTGGACTTGGCTGATGGTGACCAGCTGGCTAGTGCAGCATGCTTGAGCTTTGGGGTCGCACAGACCCAGGTTCAAGCCTTGGCTTTATCATTTCTTGCCGATGGAGCTGAGTTTCCTACCTCTTAGGAGTGTTACCCATGAGGTAAAACCTACCTCACAGGACGCTGTGAGATTCCCTTGTCAGGATACAGTCTCTCATTCTGCTTACGCTGACTTGAGTGGGTGTCTATCGCTTACAACTCAAAGAGCTCTGAATAGGGTAAACGCGGTATGCTGATGGACAGTGTTTTCTGAATTTCTGTCATTTCTGTACCCTCCTCGCAACCTTTGTGATATCTCTGTACCACCTATGTGTCTACTTAATAAATATTTTACATTTATTTAAAAGAAAACTCATAATTGTAAATAAAAACTAATGCCCCCTGCCACAAATGGAAGGTAAACATAAACAGAAAAACGTAACTACTAAAAGTGTTTCTCTGTGTTCTGTCTAGAGTCACTCCATATGCCCCAGTGACTCACACAGCTTGCTTCAGGAAGCCCCGCTGTGACGTGCATAAAGTGCTCAGTAGAGAGTAGCTCTGACAGTTGGAGACGACTCATGATTACCTCCCTGCTTCTCCCAGGATGTTGCCCAGCACGCAGGCCGGGCTCTCACCCCTTCCAGGTGGGTGGGAGGAGGAGATGAGGCTGTAGCCCATGCTCCAGCCCTGCTCTCTTTGTCACCCACAATGCAGCCACCGTTCCTCCTCCTGTAACCTCGGCCTGCTTGTGTCCTCAGACATCTTCTCTTCTTGTGTGTGTTTTTATTTATTTTTTTTTATTTTTCTGACACAGTCTCAATAGGGACAGCCCGGGCTAGAGTGAGTGCCGTGGCGTCAGCCTAGCTTACAGCAACCTCAAACTCTTGGGCTCAAGGGATCCTTCTGCCTCAGCCTCCTGAGTAGCTGGGACTACAGGCATGAGCCACCATGCCCCGCTAATTTTTTGTTTCTATTTTTAGTTGGTCAGCTAATTTTTTTTCTATTTTTAGTAGAGACGAGGTCTCACTCTTTCTGAGGCTGGGCTTGAACTCCTGGGCTCAAGCGATCCTCCAGCTTCAGCCTCCCAGAGTGCTAGGATTATAGGTGTGAGCCACTGTGCCCGGCCTCTTCTCGTGTTTTTTTTTTTTTTAGAGACAGGGTCTCACTATGTGGCCCAGGCTGGAGTGCAGTGGCTGTTCATAGGCATGATCATAGTGCACAAGATCCTTCCACTTCAGCGGGGACTGGAGGTGTGAGCCGCTATGCCCAGCCCATCTCTTCTTTTGACCTTGCCCAGAACACCTCCAGTAACACCAAGAACACTGCTTTCTGAATTCCTGAAGGCAACATTTTGAGACTGGGAGGGTTTGCCTTTTTTTATACCTTATTTACTATGACTATTGTGGTTTATCCATGTCATAGTGTCTTCCCTACCCTGGGGGCAGGGACCGGATCCTAATCATCTCGCCAACACCTGCAATTGAGATCTGTCTGTCTCCAAAGTGTACGGCTTCCCCAGGGAAGAGCATAAACAGTCATAGTAGCACATACATGCAATTATTTTGAAAGGGTTTAAGGAGACTCTATAGGGACAGATGGGGAAGAAATTTAATACACATTCTTCCAAAGTTCTACATCCATATTTTAAAGGAAGTGTGAAAGTTGATCATCCAAATTGGGTCATTCTTGTCCTATCCAACTAAATGAGAGTCAAGGGTCCAGGGGGAAAAACACTCAGGGTACATAACATTGCTCTAAAAATGTAATTCTCTGCAAATCCTGTGGCTGAAACTGCCTATTACAACCTGAAGCCAGTTTTAGGTATAGTTGCTGAGGTAACTTACTGTACCTCTAGGACTAATTTTGCCCACTAGAGTTGCCCACCAGTTCGAGTTTGTCATTTTCCCAAAGCGTTACTAATACCAATGAACTTTCTCTCAAGATCACATGTAACATTCCTTTTGAGAAATAAAACCTCACCAGCCTGAGCAAGAGTGAGACCTCGTCTCTACTAAAAATAGAAGGAAATTAGCCTATCAACTAAAAATATATCTAAAAAGAATAATTAGCTGGGTATGGTGGCACATGCCTGTAGTCCCAGCTACTCAGGAGGCTGAGGCAGAAGGATTGCTTGAGCCCAGGAGTTTGAGGTTGCTGCGAGCTAGGCTGATGCCACGGCACTCTAGCCTGGGCAACAGAATGAGACTCTGTCTCAAAAAAAAAAAAAAAGAAAGAAAGAAAGAAAAGAAAAGAAAAGAAAAGAAAAGAAAAGAAAAGAAAAGAAAAGAAAAGAAAAGAAAAGAAAAGAAAAAGAAAAGAGAAAAGGAAAGGAAAGGAAAGAAGAAAAGAAAAGAAAAGAAAAGAAGAAAAGAAAAAGAAAAAGAAAAATGAAAAAAATAAAAATAAAACCTTTAACCTTGTTTGTTCTTTGGACATATTGGTGTGTGTGTGTATTCTGAATTACAGTTCTTCCTTCCCAAATAATATGTTAAATTTAGAGCTTCCTCTACATTTTTATTTTGACTTTGATAGAAGATGTAGGGGATTTTCAGAGGATCAGGACATTTTGGAAATGGGAGGGTCCAAGCCAGTCATCTTACTAAGAGGAACATGGAGCTTAGAGGGGCTAAGGTTTGGCAGAAGGTACACAGCATGGAACTGGCCATTCATCTGCGTCTCTCCATTCTTGCAATGGTGATGGGATTATGGAAAAAAGGTCCTAACTCTTTTGGTGAAACATCGTTGATTGGGGTTTCCAAGGCATCCTGTGTATCAGAAGGGCCTCACCTTGCAGTTTCCTCATCTCAGCCCTTGCCCCAGGGAACTACCAGTGATCTCAGTTGGAGAATGCTGGCTCATGCAAGACTGGCCTCATCGAGATGTGTCATAGACACGAGAGTGATTAAGTGTAGGTCACAGCTGACTAGAAACGGATATGCTTATGCCTATTTTTATTCATCTGTTTTATAGACCTAAGGTCACAAAGAGATATAATAAACGCCTCTTGTAAAGCACCTGGTTTTTTATGCAGAATTGGTATTTCTACAGAACAGATCATGTGCCCTTTGATATTTTGCCAGCAAGCCAACCTCTCACCTAGCCATCCATCTGTCCACCCATTCATCCATCCATCTACCCACCCATCTATCCATCAATCCAGCCACCCATCCATTTATCCATCCATCTATCATCTATCTACCCATCCATCTATTCATCCATCCATTTATCCATCCATCTATCATCTATCTACCCACCCATCTATTCATCCACCCATTCATCCATCCATCTACGCACCCATCTATCCATCAATCCAGCCACCCATCCATTTATCCATCCATCTATCATCTATCTACCCACCCATCTACCCACCCATCTATCCATCCATCCATCCCTCCATCCCGGTACCCAACAAGACCTATGGAGTGCCTATTTTGGTCCAGTAACTATGCTAAGCACAGTTTTGATCTTTTATCTCATTGAAACCTCATATTCTCCTTGAAAGGTAGGTGAATTTATCCCCGCAGAAATGAATAAAATAAATAAGGACCTGAGCTGACTGAATAAGACACACTGGCTGCCTCCAGGGTACCTGGTAGAGAAGGAAGGGAGCCTCAGTTATTTGCTTGCCACTTTTACCTAGCTTGTCGCATTGAGTCCTCACAAGCACCCTACAGAATAGATACTTTGATGTCCATTTTACAGATGGGAAAATTAAGGCTAAGGGGGTTCAGTGATTTATAAAGGTAAAAGAGCTATTAAGTGGCAGAATAATATTCAAACCCAGATCTGCCTTGGTAAGTATGGGTCCCTTTCCCTCTCTCCTCCCCCATGTGACTGTACCCTTGCCAAAGCCCCTCTAGACACAGCCTGGTGTGTGCTGCGGCAGGGATCTTTTGAGGGCAATAGCAGCTGGTGAGATCCTCCACCTCGGTGTTTCTAGCTTCCTCCGTGGAGTCTCCTGTGCGTCCCGTGCAGGCAGGAGCCCCAGCAGCGACAACTCTCTCCCAGGCCCTGCCGGCTGTGGTCAGCGAGAGAGAGTGCTCCTAAGGTGGATGGCAGATGTGAACAGTGTTTCAAAGAACCTCAGAAGCCAGAGTGTCGCTATCACTGGAGCTAGCAGGTGCTCTCAGTGGTCGCCTGGATCCTGACAGCTCTGTAAGGGGAGAGACGCGTGGCCTCAACATTGCTGACTGCTTACTGTGAGAATTGTGTGAGGGGACCGTGACATCATTTACTCCTCCCAAGCTCCTATGGGTGGAACTGACTCTGCCCTCTGCCTGAATTACTTTCCCCATATATGCGTATGGCTCACTCCCTGGCTTCCCACAAGGCTTTGCACAAATGCCTCTTCCCAGTAAGGCCTGCCCTGAACAGCTCATTTAAAATAGAGGTTTTTAGGCTGGGCACGGTGGCTCACATCTGTAGTCCTAGCACTTTGGGAAGCTGAGGAGGGATGATTGCTTGAGCTCAGGAGTTCGAGACCAGTCTGAGTGATAGCAAGACTCTGTCTCTACTATATATATAAAGCTTAGCATGGTGACATGCCTGTAGTCTCAGCTACTCAGGAGGCTGAGGGAGGAGGATCACTTTTGCCTGGGAGTTTGAGGTTGCAGTGAGCTATAATGATGCCACTACACTCTAGCCCGAGCAACAGAAAAATACCACGTCTAAAAAAAAAAAAAAAAGCATAAACAAAACAAACAGAGGCTGAGGGAATGAAGTGATTCCTCAAGTCATACCATGGATGGCTGCCATAGCTACGTCTGTCTGGCTCCAAGCCTGTGCACTTTTCCACTCCACTCTACTGCCTTCCTCTGTAGACATCCTTCATGACACAAAATGTGAAGGTTCATGTCTTCCATCTTCCAGAAAGGTGGAAGATAGACAAGTATCAAGGAGGTGAAATGACTTACCCAGGGTCATACAACAATAATATGGTAGAACTGGAGTACAGAGATCGTTTTTTTTTTTTACCTGCACCGTGCAAGATGCTTCTTTTATACACTTTACTGTCTGCATGCATGTCACTTTCCTGCCTCATCATTTCCCAGTCTCATCCTCCTCAACAGCTGTAGTGTGTCTGGCATGTATCCTTGCAAAATGTCTAGTGCTATTTAGTATGTATATTCATTTTAGATTTACATCAAAGTTATAGTTTACATAGTTTGGCTAATAACCTTATTCTGTGTCTCATTTATTTATTTTGAGACAGAGTCTCACTCTGTTGTCAGGGCTACAGTGCTGTGGCTTCAGCCTAACTCACAGCAACTTCAAACTCCTGGGCTCAAGCAATCCTTCTGCCTCAGCCTCCCGAGTAGCTGGGACTACTGGCATGCGTCACCATGCCCAGCTATTTTTTTCTATATATATTTAGTTGGCCAATTAATGTCTTTCTATTTTTAGTAGAGATGGGATCTCGCTCTTGCTCAGGCTGGTCTCGAACTCCTGAGCTCAAGCAATCCTCCCGCCTCGACCTCCCAGAGTGATAGGATTAGAGGCGTGAGCCACCGTGCCCGGCCCTGTGTCTCATTTTTTTCCCACCCAGCATTGTCTTTATGATGTAGCCATGCTGCAGTGTGTAGCATCACTGGTGTTAATGTCTGCTTGGTCTCGCACTGTGCACATCAAGTACACCTTACCTAGTCCCTAGGCATTGGACACTCAGGTTGCCTTCGACTCCCTTTTCTACATACAATACTGTCAGGAGATCCTTCCAGGTGCTTCCTGTGGACCAGTGTAAGGATTGTTTTAGGGTGTACACCCAGGAGTGATATTCCTGGATCATAGGCTACTCTCATACTTAATGTGATAAAGAGCTGCCAAATTGCTTCCAGCAGGGCTGCACCAGTCTACGCTCTGCCCCACAGCGATGTTCGTAATTGCATCCCCCCCATGCTTGGCATTGTCCAACTTTCAAACTGCAGCTAGGTGTAAAAGAAATCTTGTTTTTAGTTTGGATTTCTCTAATATTACTAATGGGTCTGTAATCACATATTCATTAGTCATTTAGGTTAGAATTCAGATAATTCTGACTTCAAAGCCTGCACACTGTCATAGGGTGATCAATAAAGTAGCCTCTGGGGCCACATTGCCATGGTTCAATTTCTGGTTCTACCACTTCCTAGTCTGGGATTTGGGGCTTAACCTATCTGGGCCGGTTTCTGCATCTGTAAAATGGAATAATATACCATCGACATAATAGGATGGTTCTGAGGATTTAGACTTGCTGGAACACACTTAGTAAACGTTATGTCCTGTCCTGGCAAAGTGCGTCTTTCTCCGCACAGCCTCCCTTTTCGCTCCAGCCTGTAACCCCATTTCCCTGCTCCTCTTTGCCAAGGTCATCTTGTGTAACCCTGTATTTTCCTTAGAAACAAGAAACTGCAGAAGAGAGGAACAGGGCGTGACTAGCCAGGCTTTCCCTTTATTTGACTTCCAGGCCACTCTAAAATAGTTAGTGTTTTAAGAAGTCAGAATTGCCACATACATGAGTCAGGGGATTTTGGCCTTTGGAAGTAAACAATGAATTGGTTCCTTAATAAAGAGGATGGGACATCATAGGACTGTATCGACAGTGTGAAAAGGCAACCCATGGAATGGAGAAAGTGTTTGCAAATCATATATCTGATACAAGATTGATACCCAGAATATATAAATAACTCCACAATTCAACAACAAAATACCAAACAACTTGATTAAAAACTGGATAAAGAGGCCAGGCGCGTGGCTCACGCCTGTAATCCTAGCTAAGGCCAAGGTGGGAGGATTGCTCAAGGTCAGGAGTTCAAAACCAGCCTGAGCAAGAGCGAGACTCCATCTCTACTAAAAAATAGAAAGAAATTAATTGGCCAACTAATATATATAGCAAAAATTAGCCAGGCATGGTGGCGCACACCTGTAGTCCCAGCTACTTGGGAGGCTGAAGCAGCAGGATTGCTTGAGCCCAGGAGTTTGAGGTTGCTGTGAGCTAGGCTGACGCCACGGCACTCACGCTAGCCTGGGCAACAAAGGGAGACTCTCTCTCAAAAAAAAAGAAAAAATGGACAAAGAACTTGAATATACATTTCTCCCATGAAGCTATACAAATGGCCAATAAGAACATGAAAAGATGCTCAGCATCACTAATCATTAGGGAAAAGCAAGTCAAAACCACAATTTGATAAAAACAGAAAATAAAAAGTGTTGGCAAGGGTGTGGCGAGATTGGAGTTCTGTGCATTCCCACCTTGCTAGTGGACATCTGAAATAGTGCAGCTGCTGTGGAAAATGGCATGGCAGTAATTCCACTTCTGGGTATTTACCCCAAAGAATCAAAATCATGGATTCAAATAAATATTTGTGCACTGATAATCCCAGCAACATTGTTCATAATAGGCCAAAAGTGGAAACAGCCCAATTGTCTATTGAGGAATGAATGGATAAACAAAATGTGGTATAGACATACAATGGAATATTATTCAGTATTAAAAAGGAAGGAATTGCACAGACATCCCCCACCCCCTGCAAAAAAAAGAATGAAAAATAAAAAGGAAGGAAATTCTGGCCAGATGTAGTGGCTCACACCTGTAAATCTAGTACTCTGGGAGGCCGAGGTGGATCGCTTGAGGTCAGGAGTTCGAGACCAGCTTGAGCAACAGTGAGACCTCGTCTCTACTAAAAATTGAAAAAATTAGCTGGGAGTGGTGTTGCTCGCCCGTGGTTCCAGCTGCTCAGGAGGCTGAGGCAGGAGGATCACTTGAGCCCAGGAGTTTGAGGTTGCTGTGAGCTATCCTGATGCCATGGCACTCTAGCCCAGGGTGACAGAGCAAGACTTTGTCTCAAAAAAAAAAAAAAAAAAAAGGAGGAAGTTCTGATGTAAACTACAAATATGAATTAACCTTAACAACATTATGCTGAGTAATATGTCAGACACAAAAAGACAAATATTATACAAAGTACCTAGAGTAGCCAAATTTCTAGAGGCAGAAAGTCGAATGGTGGTTTCCAGGGGCTGGGGGGAGGGGGGAAGGGGGAGTGAGTGTTTTTCAGTTTGGGAAGATAGAAAGTTCTGGAGATGGATATTGGTGATGGTTACATAGTAATATGAATATGTTAATACTTAATGCACTGAACTATATACTAAATGGTTAAAATTAAGTATATTTTATGTTACCACAATTTTTAAAAACTTACAAAAAGGGAGGATGGCAGGAAAAGCAGCAGTTTGAGTGGGGAGAAATTCAGTTTCCCAAAGGAGCCTTTCTCAGAGCGGCCCCTCATGTTCAAGGCGATGCTCCTGCCACTGAGGCAACAAACTCTGCTTGAGTCTCTGTGTGTCAAAGAGCTTAGTCAACCAAATTCTATGCACGTGTGATGTTTTTGGTGTGCGTGGCTGTCTGACGGGGGGGGGGGGTGGCCTAGTGAAAAGACAACGGTGTCCTTTCATTCCACTGCCGTTTAATGATCTGCCATGTGCTGTGGGGACAAGTCCAAAAAAGGTAAGGTCCTGCCTTCCCACTCTAGCAAATGGCAGGTGAGTTAAAATAAGAAAGTGTCTACCATTTGATCCAGCAATCCCATTGCTGGGCATCTACCCAAATGATCCAGTGACACTCTACAAAAAAGACACCTGCACTCGAATGTTTATAGCAGCACAATTCATAATTGCAAGGCTGTGGAAACAGCCCAAGTGCCCATCAATCCAAGAATGGATTAATAAAATGTGGTATATGTATACCATGGAGTACTATTCAGCTCTAAGAAACAATGGTGATATAGCACATCTTATATTTTCCTGGTTAGAGCTGGAACCCATACTACTAAGTGAAGTATCCCAAGAATGGAAAAACAAGCACCAGATATATTCTCCAGAAAACTGGTATTAACTGACTAGCACCTAAGTGGACACATAGGTACTACAGTAATAGGGTATTGGGCAGGTGGGAGGGGGGAGGGGGGAGGGGGGTGGGTATATACATACATAATGAGTGAGATGTGCACCATCTGGGGGATGGTCATGATGGAGACTCAGACTTTTGGGGGGAGGGGGGAAATGGGCATTTATTGAAACCTTAAAATCTGTACCCCCATAATATGCCAAAATAAAAAAAAATAAAAAAATAAAAAAAAAAATAAGAAAGTGTTATATTTGCTATTCAGTGCTCAGAGGGGCTTGTGAGACCATTGTGAGCATCTCTTCCCAGCTCTGTGTCATGTTGGTAACTTGAAGTCAGCCATGTTGGGTATATGTGCACCACAGAAATCAGCAAACGCTACAAATCAGGGCCATTATAGCTTGAATCTCAGTTCTGTCACTTACTGGCTGTGTGATCCTGGGCAAATCATGTCACCTCTTTGAGCCTCACTTTCCTTATATGTGAAATGGGTATCATAAATGTGAATTCCCTTCTCTTTTCTCTCCTAGGAAGTGGACAATTTATTAATAACACTTGGGATGGGGCATTGGCAGTTTCGGAATTACAGGGAGCCTGTCTCTCCTCAGATAACCCCCATGCCCCTCCCCGTCTCCCCAGTCGGTGCAGGTTGGCCAGAGAGAGCAGCGTCCCACACTGACTGTGTATTCTGTGGGCACTGGGGGAGAGGGAGACGAGGTCTAAAAGGGAAGGAGATGACTGATGCTCTCTGTAGCCCATTCATTTACAACTGATCTTACAGCCTGCTAATATCATCTCATATTAGCAATGTTTCACAACAAATGACCTTTATCTAGAACAGCCACCAAAATCAGTTGAAGGCAAGGGCAGGAATGGGGAAGAACTTGGACCTTGGAGTTAGATCTGGATTTGTCTCCCAGTTCTGCCATCGCTAGTTGTTTGGCTTTAGATTATCTAGTATCTGAGCCTCAGTTTCCCCAATTATAAAAATGAAGACAATGACAACAACTGCACAGATGTGTTAGAACCCTCTGAGCAGGTACTGGAGAGGAAACTACTTTGTAATCTGTCAAGGACCATTGCCTGCCTATACCATCAAATGTGAGCAATTAACTGTAGCAAGAATGCTGCTTGCCTAATACCTGTTCTCTCCCTCTTCCTAAATAGAAGAACCACAATTTTATTTGGCGTTGCGATGCACCTAGCCAAAAGATTGCATTTCCTTGCAGCTGTGCGTAGCCCTGCAACTAAATTCTGGCCAATGAGATGCAAATTGTAGTGGAGGAAAATAATTTTCTCTCTGCTTTTTATAGTTCTTAGCTAGGATAGTCTTAACAAAAGACAGATTAACAAGAGAAAAACAAACAGGCATTTATGAACATGTATACCTCATGTTTACATGGGAGTTACCCAGGGATTTATTCTCAGAGAGATGGTTTTGAATTCAGGTTTATAGAGCCTCTTTAACAAAGAACAGTACATTTTTAAGAGAAGTGACAAAGCAAAGGAAAAAGACTTTGCGTCTCCCGAGGCAGCAAGTTTCGGGGCAGATAAATAGTGGACAAAGGCTAATTAGTAAAGCTTGTCATGCAGGTTCCTCTGGTGGCTTCTTCAGGTGGATGAGGGTCTAAAGTTGTCCTCATTGATCAGCCTTTGTCCTTTCTGGCAGGAAGGGGAAGAAAGACACCTTTGCCTTTGTAAATGTGTGTTTGGCTTTTATGCAAATAGGGGAGGGCCGAGAGGTTTTCTTCTATCTGCTTCTTCTCAGTTGCCTTCAGCTCAAAATAATCCTTATGCAAAAAAAGGCATGTTTTGGAGCATTGGGTGTACCTGGTCTCATACAAAGTGAAAAGGTTGACAGGTCATCTGGAAATGCTGCTTCAAGTGAGTTGACTCAGCTAAGTGAGTCCCTTCCACTTTTCCCTCCTTTTTCCTTCTTGCCTGAAAGTTGGTGCTCGAGCAGCCATCTTGGGCCTTGAAGCTGAAAGCTGTGAGCCATGAGAATAGAACACAGATGCTCCTGGCTCCTGTGACTTCACACTTTCCTAGAGTTCCTGGGGTCTCTCTTTTTTTTTTGAGACAGAATCTCGCTTTGTTGCCCAGGCTAGAGAGAGTGCCATGGCGTCAGCCTAGCTCACAGCAACCTCAAACTCCTGGGCTCAAGCAATCCTGCTGCCCTCAGCCTCCCGAGTAGCTGGGACTACAGGCATGCGCCACCATGCCCGGCTAATTTTTTCTCTATATATTAGTTGGCCGATTAATTTCTTTCTATTTATAGTAGAGATGGGGTCTCACTCTTGCTCAGGCTGGTTTCAAACTCCTGACCTCGAGCAATCCGCCAGCCTCGGACTCCCAACCTGGGGTCTCTTTTGATTAGCAAATGACAGACATCTTGGCTGTGTCTCCCTCCCCCAACCCCACCCTGGCTGTCTGGGCCAGGGAGATGATCTGACCCAAATCACTTGAATGGAGGAGACAGGAACTCAGGAGCTGGCTGTGGCCATTTTCCACCAGCGAGAGCTGATATGCAGCAGGAAAGAAGAATAAACCCCTCATTCCAGATTATTCCTTAGCTTAGCCACCTCTCAGGCAGCTGGACATATGGCTGGGTAGCCATGGGTGTCATGGTTAAAGGCACAGCCTCTGGTTCTAGACTAGCTTGGTTCAGATTCTGACTTTGCCACTTACTAGCTGTGTGACCCTGGGTGAGCCATTTAACTTCTCTATGCCTTGGTTTTCATCTGTAAAATGGGAATGATATTGTTATCTGCTTTATGGGATTGCCCTGAGGATTAAATAGAACTGCACAGAATAATGCCTAACACACGGTGAATGCTAAGTAAGCATTACCTGTTATTATCTTCTACGTCCCTGGATTCCTGACAGTGTCCTTAGATCTTTAAAACTTCTGCCCATTTTTTTGTGGGGGGGATGGGCAACTCACTTCACGGAATTGACTCCAATGCAAAGAATTTGAACTAAAACCTTTCTTCACCTGTGAAATGGTAACAGTTAACAATCTCGAGCTCTTAGAGGGGGAGTGAGGATTAAACGAGATAGTCAAACTCCTGCCATACTCCTGGTTCTTCTTCCCTGCCTTCCCGGACAGACCACCTCCCCCACCTTGGCCAGGCTGGGGCCGAGTGTGGGAGACGGTGCTACTGGGGCGGACGGTGCTGCCTGCAGCCTGGTTTGGCCTCTCTCCCAGGTGAGTCTGATCTGCTCTGACAAGGTTCTTGCAAGCACACACCCTGACACCTCATTCCACACTCAGGGGAGTGAATCATCCGTCCTGAGGCGCCTCCCCCCAGGAAGCCTCAGCCCTGGGTGCACGCTAGCTTTTCTCATTGCTGGAGGAGTGACTCAGGTCACAGAACCCCTGAGGGTGGCATGGAGACCTGAGTCCGTTTTTCCTCAGTTGTCCCCTGTTGGCACAATGCCTTTCCCGGTCCCCTTGTGAACTACACTGTCAGGAGGGGGAAAGGTGTGGCACCAGCTCAAGAGGGCAGGGGGCAGGAGCCTTGGAGATGTGGAGAGAGATTCTCGTTTGGATAACATCTCAGGGTGGAGAACAAGCCCGTGATGGGGTTTTCTTCCCGGCCCCTCCCTTTGAGGTCCTGCCTCTCAGCCCACCCAGCCCGGCTCCAGGCCGAGCCCAGCAAGAGCAGGAGGTGGGGGTAAGCGGGATGGATAGTTCCAGAATTGGTCTTGATCCTGTATCCATTTGCCTCTGGGCTGTCAGGCAGGAGGGTGATTCCCAAGAGAGGGGTCAGATGTTATTGTCCCTGACCTTGCCCCTTTTCTCCTGTGGGGAAAGCAGTCGTGGACACAGAAAAGACCATAACATGTGGGAGGAGATCCACAAATCACGGTGCTGCAGTCTTCTCCTTGTGCCATGCTGGCCCAGTCCTTGACTGAGATTCTGCCTCAGTTTTCCTAATTAGTGCTCCAGTTGCACCTGAAAATAGCTTCAGACTTTGTGTATCACCTGCCGCTTAGCTGCATCGACAGATAAATCCACACCACGTTCCCCACTCCTTGGATCCCAAACCTGGGACTGTCTGGCTTTCTATCCTTAAAGTGCCTCCGGAGGTGGGTCAGTGCCCCCCAGGCTTAGCAGCCAAACATCCCCCCAACCTCTGCCAGCCCAACACCCCCCAGGCCTGGGTGAACCTCAGTTCCTATATTTCGAGTCTTTGTTACAGAGACAGCCTGGGGAAGGAGCATGGGCTCCAGAATCACACTGGGCTAGGATTCTGGGACCGTGATCACTTACTTGTTGTGTGACTTTGAGCTGACCATTTCCCCTAAATATCAGCTTTCACACCTCTCAAAGAGGTTAAGGACCTTGGGAGCTGGGAGGCGTTACTGAGATGACCCACGGATCTACAGTGCTTAGCACCTTGTAGAAGCCTGAGAAATGCCGTCCACTGCCCCTTCTCCATACACCACTGTAGAAGGAAAAGAAATTCTGGACCTTCGTTATTCTTCAACTATTTAAGTCCTCCCTTGCCCCACAGCTTTCAAAAGCCTATTTATTATCAGATCAAGATACCAGCATCACGTGGGAGCAGCTGGTAACTGCAGGCAAAGGCCAGCACAGCCATGGAGCATGTGACCCCAAAGATAGACTCCTCGCGTTCAAATCCCAGCTTTAGCTGTGTTGAGTTGTGGGCAAATTACATTATTTCCCGTCGCCTCAGTTTCCCCATATCGTTTTCTGGGTTCTTTTTTGTTTGTTTTCTTGGAGTTTTTCTTTTTTGGTTTTGTTTTGTTTTTCTGAAACAGTCTCACCCTGTTGCCCTGGGTAGAGTGCAGTGGCATCATGACGGCTCACTGCAACTTCAAACTCCTGGGCTCAAGCGATCCTCCTACCTCAGCCTCCTGAGTAGCTGGGAGTATAGGCTCATGCCACCATGCCCAGTCTCAAATTCCTGACTTTTAATGATCCTCCCACCTTGGCCCCCCAGAGTGCTAGGATTATAGACGTGAGCCAGCATGCCCGGGCTCCCATCTGGTATATAAGGGGTAAAATAGTGTATACTACCTAGAATGGCTCTGAGGATTAAATGAGATTATCACTATTGAGTGTATAACATGGGATCTGCCACAAAGTAAGCACTCAAAACACCCGTGACATGCAGGTCGTTTCTAAGTTTTTGCTACTTCATTTCTTTCCTCTTTAACATGACTCAGTTGGGATAAAGTTCCAGGAGAGGAATTACTGTCTCCTAAATTGTTTTGCCACATTGCTTTTAAAATTACAATGACACCAGCAGTTACAATGACACTAGTTACAATGACACCAGCAGAGTATGTAAATACTGGTTTTGTCACATCTTTGCCAGCACTATTATAACTATGTTTAGTTTTTACTGATGTATAAGGTGCCTCATGGTTGACTTACTTTTTGTCCCTTTAACAGCAAAGGTGGACAGGGCGTGCCATTCGTAGAAGTTTATTGGAACTGGGGAGGGATAGTTTCTTTGAAGAGGGAACTTAGAAAGAAAAAAAACATACACAAGCTTTGTAAATATCTTGAAAATTGAGGATGTTGCTCTTCCTGTCAACTGCTGCCACTTCTCTTTTCTGAGACAGCTCTTTCTATTTACCTTGTTCAGTTCCCTTCGCGTTGACACTTGTAGATATGGAATGTGGAAGTACCCCAAAGTGATGATGGTTTAACAGTTTCAGATAAACTTTGATGAAATTTCAGATCAGTTTTTACATCCCTTTGAACATCTGTTTTATCATGACTTTACAATTCAGGGGGGGAGTTTAATTCCTCTAGAACATTAGAAAAGTTTCTCTATCTAGAAAATGAGGGAGATAGAATGGAGATGAGGTCATTGAGGTCATCTCCTAAGGGTCCTACATTTGAAAGGGAGTAGCTTTGGTGGCTCAAACCTGTAATCCCATCTACTTGGAAGGCTGAAGTGGGAGGATCACGTGAGCCCAGGAGTTCAAGACCAGCCTGGGCAACATAGTGAGACCCCATCTCAAAACAAACCAAAAAAAAAAAAATGAAAGGGAGGAGCTTCCTGGGCCTGTAAAGACCTGCAAGGACTTGGTTGGCAAAACAAGTCTTGGGAGGAAGAGGAATTAAGCTCAGACCAAGAGAAGCTGGGGGACGGAGGCGCTAAACTTGTCGTGGGGGTGGGGGTGGGCGTGGGAGGGAGGGGGCATGATGTGGATGAAGAGCAGGAGATAGGCAGCTTCACCCTCCTAGGTTTAAATCCCAGCCCAGCTACTTGGTTGTAGAACGTGAGCAAAAACGTGCTCACAAGGTGCAATGTCTATTAAAATGAAAAAGTGATTTGACCACTCTAAGCCTACTGTGTCCCTACGTGCAAATGGCATAATACCACTTAACCTTGCCTTGCATGGCCTTGTGCAGATGAAATGAGTTACAATGCATATAGCAGCTGTCGCAGCGCCTGCCAGGGGAAAGTGCTCAATAATAATGATTGCTAACATTTAGTGACATGCCATGCTCTGCTCTAAGTACTGTACATCTACTGACTTATGAAGTTAGGAATATTAATAATCCCATTTTACAGATAGAAAAACTGAGGCATAGAGAGTTAAGCCATTTGCCCCAGGTTACATGGCCAGTAAGTGGCATGGCCAGGATTCCAAACACCCATCGTACTTTGCCCCATACTATGATGACAGTCCCAGACAAGAGGGTATGGCCAGCTCAGGGAGGATGCAGTCTGCCATCTACCCCCAACTTTGGGCCAGGTGTGGTGGCTCACGCCTGTAATCCTAGCACTCTGGGAGGCTGAGGCAAGAGGATCACTTGAGGAGTTTGAGACCAGCTTGAGCAAAAACAAGACCTATCTCTACTAAAAACAGAAAAAATTAGCCAGGTGTGGTGTCGCACACCTGTAGTCCCAGCTACTCGGGAGGCTGAGGCAGGAGGATCACTTGAGCCCAGGAGCTTGAGGTTGCTGTGAGCCAGGCTGATGCCATGGCACTCTAGCAGGGGCAACAGAGCAAGACTCTATCTCAAAAAAAAAAAAAAAAAAAAAAAAGAATCCAAAAGAAGGGGATTGGAGCCAGAGCAGACCAGATGCCATAGATTCACTCTCCTGTACCCCAGCTACATCCTGAGAGACTTTGGGAGGGACTCTGGGTCTCTTATCCTCTGGAAACTGGAAGTTCAAGCCAATTTTATTAATAAACTTCCCAAGAATTACTATTTCTCCATTCCAACAACTCCTTGCTTTTTTCCTTCATTAGATTTATCACTTGCATTGTTTTGCATTTTCCTTCTTTGGCATTTTTACTTGGTACTGTCTCTCTTTCTTATAGAATATAAACTCCACAAAGGCAGGGAATATGAGAGTCTCATTCATTGTCGTATCCCAAGCTTCTGGCAGATGCTAGGTGTTTAGAAAGTATTGATGAAGTAAAGGGCCAACCCTGGTGGGCTGGAGATCTAGGGGACATCCAGGCTACCAACCCTTGAGCTACATATATTTATTTCCATTACAAAATAGTTTTATACCATATGCAATTAGTAGAGATGGATTTGAAAACAGGCAGGCTAACTCCAAAGCCTATGTACTTAACCATGAGGTTTTGAGCTAACGCAAAGGAAGGTTGTGTAGCAATTAAATCCATGTACAGAAGAATATTTTTTGACAGGCGAAAATAGTCACAATGTGTTGGTGAGTGAAAACATCAGGCTTCAATATAGAGCTTACCACACAGGGTTATTGGAAGAATTAAATGAGTTAATATGTGTGAAACAGAACAGTGTCTAGTCCATGGAAAGTTCTGGATAAATGTTGCCAAAGCAGTTGGGGAGCCATTTCTCATCGTTGGGTTCTTAGGCAGAAGGCAGCCCCCAGGCCACAGTCTGGAGTGGCACCTCATCTGTAGGCTTGAAATAATGTATGTGTACAGAAGGAAAGACTTTAAGGATCTGTGAGTGAGCCCTGGGTATTAAACTGACAAAAGACAGATTGACAGGAGAAAAGCATATACATTGTATTTGATGTTAATGTTTTTACATGACACAGGGGCTTCATAGAATGAAGTGAAAACCCCAAAGAAGAGGTTAGACATGGGGGTTTCTATACCATTTTAACAAAGAACGATAAATTGTGGAGACGTGATAAGACAAAGGAAAAAGGAGTTAGGGCTGGGGCAGCTAACTGTGGGAAGGCAACTGGGAAACAAATGATCAGAACACAGGTCCCAGTGACCCAAGCCCGAATGGGGTTCTCCTCTTGAAGTGTGTGGGAATAGGAAGAACCAGAGCAGAGAGTCTGCATCAAAATCCCCCATAAGTTCAAAGGCCTGAAATGGAGCAGAAAAAGGAAGACAGAGTTATGGGTCAGGGCCAGGGCCCCAGGGCTGAACTGCAAGTGAAGAAGACAAGGTTGAACTCAAAGAGAGGTGGTGTCTCGGGCAATGGCCCCCTTCTGCTTTTCGCAGTTTTGCTTTTTGGACTCTGCCACCTGTGATGTGTGGTTGGCTAAAAGGTACCAGGTCAGGAAGGGCAGCCATCAACATCTTCAGGCCTCTGGCCTTTGGCTTTTGTTAATTATTTTTGAAGTGGAATGATAGTGTCAGAAGATTCAACTCTTGGTATCAGCTACCAATGGCTTTGCTTCCCAGTGGTGCTAATTAGCCCTGCCCTTAGCCTTTGTGAGCATATCCAGGAGTACAAAGGTGCAGAGTTACAGGCAAAGGAATTCCCGGGATATCCGAGGCAGATTTATACCTTTAAGGGAATGAAGAGCTGCAGCAGGAGGAGCTGGGGAAGAAACAAGTAGGGGAAGACATCATCCAGTGGTCCAGCATTCTGGAATTTTCTTTGGCTTTGTTCTGCTGTGAATTTCTGACTTCTACTTCTTGGTTATCCCCAGTTCCTGGGCTGTGTCCTTCACAGGTTAGACTTTCCTAACCACACCCCCCTCTCTCCTTGTCTGCTGGCCAGTCTTACACACAGGAAGGGTCACTGGTTCCTGCCAGTCTTTGCCTTTCTGGCCCTTGAGCTCCTGAACCCACTCTGAAAGATCTGCTGGACTCTACTTCAAGGTCCTCTCTGGCCAGAGTACCTCATTCCTTCATGTATTCTCTTACCCTCTTGTGAGGCAGGATTGCAGAATGGTTAAAAGCATAGCATCTGGAGCCAGACTGCTTGGGTTCAAATGCTGACTCTGAACTGGGTCAGAGCTACTAATATTTCACTTTTCTATGCCTCAGTTTCCTCTTATGTAAAATGGGGATGAAAGTAACCATGCCTAACTCATAGGGGCTGTGGAGCGGGTTAAACGCAGTTAATGTATGGGAAACCAGGGATACTGAACCAACGACAGTGAATGATGGATAGTCTTGTACAACAAGGGATCCTCCCACCCAAGACACCATTAGTGCTCCTAGTTGAGAAACACTGGCTTAGAGTATTGAGTCCAAATACCTAGGTTGAATCACTTATTAGTTTTGTTATCTTAGATACTTTACGAACTGTTCTGCACCTCAGTTTACTCATCTGTGAAATAGGAACAAGGATATGATCTGTAAAATAAGAACAATATAGCCTACCTCATAGGGTTGCCCTGAGGCTCAAATGAGCTAATATATATCAAGCTTTTAGGACAAGCCCTGGCACACATAATCAGCTATACCTATTTAGCACCTCTTACTACTCTCTGTGCTCCTTATCTGATGTTGTAGGCATAACTGGAGGTGGCATATGACATAGCATAAGCATTTTTCCCACATCATAAAATTAAGTCTGCTTTTGACTGCTTCCTTTGAAAATTCTCAGTAAGAAAAGTTTCCCAGCGGGGAGTGGCAGGCAGCTCCTAGCACTCTGGGTGGCTGTAATCCTAGCACTCTGGGTGGCTGAGGTGGGAGGATCACTTGAGGCCAGGAGTTGGAGACCATCCTGAGCAAGAGTGAGACCCTATCTCTACCAAAAATAAAAAAAATTATCCAGGCATGGTGGCACATGCCTGTAGTCCCAGGTACATGGGAGGCTGAGGCAGGAGGATCACTTGAGCCCAGGAGTTTGAGGTTGCTGTGAGCTAGGCTGATACCACGGCACTCTAGCCCAGGGAACAGAGTGAGACTCTGTCTCAGAAAAAAAGAAAAGAGAAAAAGTTTCCCTCAGGAAGTTGTCAATTCCTGTGTGTATTACTCACAAGAGAACACACTCCACACAGGGAACCAGAAACCGGATCATGTCCTGGACAGGGTCGAATGAGACCAGCCTGGGGGCCAAGGTGTGTGGTCAGGATGGTTCGGCTGCTAATATACAGAATCCTGCTCACACACTAGCCTAAGCAAGAAGGAAATTTTGGGGGAAATTTGGATGAACTCAGGGGCAGGAAGTAGACAGATGTCATGAGGAACTAGAACCAGGAACTGGAACCTTCAGAAATGGATCCAGACTCCCACTCTTCCTTACCACTCCCCCTCGTCCCCAGGGTCCTGCTGTCATCCCCTCTCGCCCAGACTATTGCAACATTCCCTCGGGTTCTGCCCTTGTCCTCCCACCCCTCACCATCTATTCCTCCCCCAGCAGCCACAGCAATCTTTTAAAAATGTAATAAGATTGTTTTGTTTCCCTGTACAAAACCTTTCAGTGGTTTCCCATTTTATCTAAATAATATCCAAATTCCTTACCAAGCCCCATGATGATCTGGCTCTTGCCCAATCACTCTCCCCTGACTTACTCATTTCAGCCGTGAGGCTTTCTTGTTGTCCCTTGGTGTACACCAGGGATGGATTGTAGGCCCCCGTGGATACCAAAATCCACAGATGCTCAAGTCCCTTATATAAAATAGTGCCGTATTTGCATGTAACCTACACGCATGTTCCCATATACAGGTATACGTCGTTTCATTGTGTTTCACTTTATTGCGCTTCATAGATATTACATGGTTTACAAATTGAAGGCTTGTGGCAACCATGCATTGAGCAAGTCTTTCAGTGCCATTTTTCCAACAGCATGTACTCACTTCATGTCTGTATGTCATATTTTGGTAATTCTTGTAATATTTCAAACTACAGTAATCTATGATCAGTGATCTTTGATGTTACTATCGTAATTGTTTTGGGGTGTCCCAAACCGCACCCATGTAAGCTGGAAAACTTAAGTGATAAATGTGCTGTGATCTCATGATAAAACTTGAACAGATAAGAAGTTGCTGCTTATGGATGAGCAAACAAAGTGATTTCTTGGGATGGAATCTACTCCTGGTGAAGATGCTGTGAACGTTGTTGAAATGACAACAGAGGATTTAGAATATTCCATGAACTTAGTTGATAAAGCAGCAGCAGAGCTTGAGAGGACTGACTCCAATTTTCAAAGAAGTTCTCCTGTGGGTAAAATGCTCCCAAACGGCATCACATGCTACAGAGGAATCTTTCATGAAAGGAAGAGTCAATTGTTGCAGCCAACTTCGTTGTTGTCTTATTTTAAGAAATTGCCACATTGACAAGCCTAAAAAAAAATTGCTCCAGTAACCCCAACCTTCAGCAACCACCACCCTGATCATTAGTCAGGAGCCATCAACATGAAGGCAAGGAAAAGATGCCACCACCAGCAGAAACATTGCAATTCATTGAAGGCTCAGGTGATTATTAGCATTTTTGTTTTAGCAATAAAGTTTTTTTTTTTTTTTTTTTTTTTGAGACAGAGTCTCACTCTGTTGCCCGGGCTAGAGTGCCACGCCATCTCCCTAGCTCACAGCAACCTCAAACTCCTTGGCTCAAGCGATCCTCCTACCTCAGCCTCCTGAGTAGCTGGGACTACAGGCATGCGCCACCATGCCTGGCTAATTTTTTCTATATTTTTAGTTGTCCAGCTAATTTCTTTATATTTATAGTAGAGATGGGGTCTTGCTCTTGCTGAGGCTGGTCTCAAACTCCTGACCTCAAGTGATCCTCCCACCCGGCCTCCCAGAGTACTAGGATTACAGGTGTGAGCCACCACACCTGGCCAATAACATATTTTTAAATTAAGGCATGTACATTATATTTTTAGACACATGCTATTACACACTTAATAGATTACAATATAATATAAACATAACTTTTATATGTACTGGAAATGCTCCCAACACATGGAAATGATAAATATTTGAGGCGATGGACACCCCCAATACTCTGACTTAATCATTACATAGTTTATGCATGTAACAAAACATCACATGTACCCCATAATATGTACAAATATTTATATCAATAAAAAATTATAATTCCCCTCTTATAACGAGAAAATGAAGTTCACAGAAATAAAGAAATGAGCCCAAGTTCAAGCCCATCTGAAAAGTAGCAAACCCTTGATTGCAGTAGCCCTACAGCCCTTAGGCCATACTTTCCCTATCACCAAGCCCACTGCAATTAAAAAAACAAAATTTACTTGAGATAAAATTCACACACCATAAAATTTACCCATTTAAAGTATATAATGCAACTGTTTCTAGTTCTGTTGCTGTTATACACAACAATCACCATGGTCAATTTGCACACTATGATTTTACAGATGAGATAATTCCACCCCAAAAAGGGGAAGTATTGGCTAATAGTTACACAGAGAATAGGCTGGTAGAACCCAGGCCACCATCCGAACCACTATGAGAATGCTTCTGGAAAAATGATGGCTTGTCATGGTTTGATGGCATGGGGCAGAGATGGGAGGAAGCAGGAGCTGGGCAGGACAAGGAAGCCCCTGCCCCGTGGAGACAGTGACAGTCCAGAGCTGAAACTCTGGCCTTCATGACCTCCTCTGCTTACCCAGACAACCTCCTTTTTGCTTCTCTCCTTTACCTCTTTGACAAATCCTTGTGGTCATTTTAAGCCTCAGTTCCAGTGTGTCCTCCACAAAAGCTCCTCTATTTGTACTCCCAGGTGGCGCTAAGTGCCCTTCCATGGTGTCTCCGGCCATTTCACACCATCCCAAGAATACAGCTCCTCCCTGTCTTGGCCCCGCTGCCTTGACTGGTCCTCCCACAGCTAACTGCATGGACTTGGAACTAAAAGGGCAGGGATTTAAGTCCAGCTTCTGCCACTTCCTAGTATCTGTGGGGCCTTGGGGTAACACATAGTAGGCCCTCCCAAACTCCAGTTCCTTTCACTCTTCTGGTTTCTTGGAAGGTGCCCTTAAGCCTCTGTTTGCACTGGAATCCTGGTGTCCTCATGTTCTACAGCCTTCTTGGGTATGGCAGAAGCATTCTCATTACTTGGCCTGTCTTCCTACGGGAAATCATTCCTCATCCCCCAAATTTAGCTCAGTCCCTGTGGTTTGGGTGGTCCTGACCCCAAGTTCTAGGGGTAGGCGGTAGACCCACTACTGGCCAATCCAAGGTCTGTATTCTTCTGGCTCCAGTGATTGGTTCAAGAATGGGCCTGTGAGTTAATCAGAGTCCCTGATGTTTGTTACACAGACATTAGGAGAAAGAAGCTGTCTCTCTCTTGTCACGACATACACGGCAGTGAAGGTGTGGCACTGCCAGCAGCTGTCTTGCTGCCTGTCTGACAGTGAAGCCAAACACAATCAAATAACCCTGAAATATGGAAAAAAAGAGAATTCTGATGCAATGGTGAGATCGTAGCTCATTGCAGCCTCAAGCTCCTGGACTCAAGTGATCCTCCTGCCTCAGCCTCCCGAGCAGCTAGGACTACTGGCATGTGCCACCATGTCCAGCTATTTATTATTATTATTATTTGTAAAAATAGTTTCTCTCTATGTTGCCCAGGCTGGCCTCAAACTCCTGGCCTCAAGCACTCCTCCTGCCTTGGTCAGCCAAATTTCTGGGATTAAAGGCATGAGCCACCATGCCTGGCTTAGGTTGGATTTCTGACATTTACAACCAAAAGAATCCTGACTGATACATGGGTTCACTTTAATACGCAAACAGGATGGGTGGATCTAAGGTGGCCTGTAGGTAAGCCAACAAGCTAAGGATAGCAGAGTGGCAAGAGGCAAAGAACTTGTGCCTTTGATGACACCATTAAGCTGCTGAATTGGCCAGGCGCAGTGGCTCACACCTGTAATCCTAGCACTCTGGGAGGCCGAGGCAGGCGGATTGCTCAAGGTCAGGAGTTCAAAACCAGCCTGAGCAAGACCCCGTCTCTACTAAAAATAGAAAGAAATTAATTGGACAACTAAAAATATATATACAAAAAATTAGCCGGGCATGGTGGCACATGCCTGTAGTCCCAGCTACTTGGGAGGCTGAGACAGGAGGATCGCCTGAGCCCAGGAGTTTGAGGTTGCTGTGAGCTAGGCTGACGCCATGGCACTCACTCTAGCCTGGGCAACAAAGTGAGACTCTGTCTCAAAAAAAAAAAGTAAAAAAAAAAAAAAAAAAAAATAAGCTGCTGAATTGGCCAGGCGCAGTGGCTCACACCTGTAATCCTAGCACTCTGGGAGGCCGAGGCGGGCAGATTGCTTGAGGTCATGAGTTCGAAACCAGCCTGAGCAAGAGCGAGACCCCATCTGTACTACAAATAGAAAGAAATTAATTGGCTAACTAACATATATAGAAAAAATTAGCTGGGCATGGTGGTGCATGCCTGTAGTCCCAGCACCTTGGGAGGCTGAGGCAGGAGGATTGCTTGAGCCCAGGAGTTTGAGGTTGCTGTGAGCTAGGCTGATGCCATGGCACTCACTCTAGCCTGGGCAACAAAACAAGACTCTGTCGCAAAAAAACAACACAAAAAAAGAAGTAGCCAAAACCATCCTTAACTTGCTCTCCAGTCCTCTCTCCATTATTCCTGTCATTTTGGCAAGGGATGGGGCCCAAGGAACAGCTTGTTTTCTTGCAGTTAAACTTGCTCCTCTGCTGCTATTTTTTCTTGCAGGCCCTCTCAGCCCCTCCTGGGCACACCCCTGATTCCTTCATTCCTCAAAGTACCCTGAAAACTTAGCATGTTCTACTGAACGTTTGGGAATAGAGAGAGGGACATGGCACAGTTTAGGCAGTATTAAAGCTACATATAAGATGTCACCGTCCTGAAACTTTATGGGACATGATGCCAGATTTGGCCATCCCTTGCCAAATTTCTTTCTGGCCATAATCCTCCTTGGGAATCAGCTTGCTACCCTCTCTCCCAGCCTCTCTCTAGCTCCCTTCCACTTCCCAGCAGTCTGCTCCAAAACCTCTCCACTCTCTAATGCAAAAATATTTTCTTCTCTGCACCAGTCACCAGAGTGAACTTTACACTGAAGCTGACCCAGAGCACATTTATTAAAGTGTCCTTCTAAACAGAAAGCCAAGTAGCCCGAATCTTTGTCCTTTAGCACCACAAAGGAGGGGCAGAAAATTGAAAGTACAGGTTTTTTTTTCTTTAATGAAATTAAATTCTTAGGCTGATCTTCTTTCCCCATTACTTTTTGTAAACTAAAGAGAATAGAATAACAAATAATTCTTTCTGTCCCAAGCAAGCTTCCAGAATTACTGTGTAGCACTGTAAAATATATATATATATGTACACACACACACATATATGTTTGTCCCTGTGTAAAAAATATATATATATAGAAAAAAAGACAAAAGAAAAAATAGAAAAAGCAATTTTATTTGAGATACAATTCATATCTCTTTTAAAGTGTACAATTCAGTGGTTTTTAGTATATTCATTCATGAGGTTGTGCAACCATCACCACTATCTAATTTCAGAACATTTTCATCACCCCCAAAAGAAACCCCGTACCCACTGGCAGTCACTTCCTATTTTCCCCTCCCCCCGCCCCTGCGCGACTGATTTTCGGGGAAAGCGGTGTTGCACAAGTAAGTCTGATGTTAGCTGGGGGTTTTTCTTTTTGACCCTTATTAGGTTGAGAAAAATGACCTTCTATGCCTAGTTTTTTGTTTTGTTTTGTTTTGTTTTTTTGAGACAGTGTCTTGCTTTGTTGCCCAGGCTAGAGTGAGTGCCATGGCATCAGCCTAGCTCACAGCAACCTCAAACTCCTGGGCTCAAGCGATCCTCCTGCCTCAGCCTCCCGAGTAGCCGGGACTACAGGCATGCGCCACCATGCCCGGCTAATTTTTTTTGTATGTATATTTTTAGTTGGTCAATTAATTTCTTTCTATTTTTAGTAGAGACGGGGCCTCACTCTTGCTCAGGCTGGTCTCGAACTGCTGACCTCAAGCAATCCGCCTGCCTCGGCCTCCCAGAGTGCTAGGATTACAGGCTTGAACCGCCACATCTGGCCAGGTGGGCCTCATTTTAAGAACATTTGACAGATGACAGTCTAGACTTACATATAGGCTCGTTTAGGTTAACAATTTTTTCTCTCTGCAAAGTTTTTCTGAAGGAGAAAATTCATCGTGAAGGGGTTTAGGATATACCACCCCAAAATATGCCACTTTGGCATTTAGATTATTTTGAGATGAAGGCACTTGACAGCTCTCTGACTTCTCCCTTTCTGCCTAAAAGCAGGTCATAAATTTCCTTCGAAAAAGTGCTCTTTCTGTATCAGGAAGAGAAAAACTTTCCTCTGGAACGTACAAACAAACCTATTAAAATAACCCGCATCTTCTCTTAGTTTTCCCCATATATTTCATTGTCATTGTCCCACAATTAACTGCTCAAGCTCCTTTGTCTTCTCACATCCCCACAGTTTATCATTCTTTATGTAAAAAGCTTTGGGGCCTAATGGCTCCTTTGGGTTTTAATTTTCCTTCTGACGGCTCCTGTGTACACATAAATTATTAAATAAATTTGTATGCTTTTCTCCTGTTCTTCTATCTTATGTCAGTTTAATTCTTAGGCCAGGCCAGGCATGGTGGCTCACGCCTGTAATCCTAGCACTCTGGAAGGTCGAGGTGGGAGGATCACTTGAGCTCAGGAGTTTGAGACCAGCCTGAGCAAGAGCGAGACCCTATCTCTACTAAAAATAGAAAAAATTAGCCAGGCATGGAGGCGCATGCCTGTAGTCCCAGCTACTCAGGAGGCTGAAGCAGGAGGATCCTTTGAGCCCAGGAGTTTGAGGTTGCTAGCTGGGACAACAGAGTGAGACTCTGTCTCAAAAAAAAAAAAAAAAAAAAAAAAAAAAAATCTTAGGCCAGCCGTAGGATCTAAGAGAGTAGAAGGAAGTTTTTCCTCTCTTACTGGAGCTTATAAAATAATGCAAATATGAGATGCTTAGGCCTCTTTGGAACTATCTGTTAGTGTTAATCTTTCTGAGGCTGAGAAAAGCTACAATATGCATGATGACACATTGTCCCAGACAGTGGCCTAACTGGTCAAAGTGGCCCCAATACAAAGTCTATTGACTCCACAGTCACCAAAGCTGCTGTGGAATTGATCTCTGGCCTCTAGGGGGCAGGAGTCTCCTCTCTTGGACAGGAAAGTAGAATGAAATATGGATAGGGATAATGGCCAGTAGGAGTCCACCTTCTCCTTCCTTCCACACCCCCAGTTCTCTGTTCTGGAACTCTCTGCCCTGAGAGGGAAAGTTGCTCTCCACTGAGAGAGTTGTGCATCCAGCTTGTCCAGCTACTACTTTGAGGGCATCTCCAAGTCTGTGTCCAGCATTCCCTCCTTTGAGGAACTTCCTCCAAACCCCACCCCATGTGATAGTCACAGGGCTGCCAATCACAGGACTGTGTCTCTCTGACCACAACAGTGACTCAATGCTGGGACACCTAGACTTTCTTAGGACCTTGGAATGGTGAGTGGAGAACCCAGCAATGGGAGGCAGTGGGAGCTGGGTCATTTGATGTGTGTCCCCAGAGCAGTGCTTCTCGTGATGTGGTCCCCAGACCAGCAGCAGCAGCACCTGGGAACTTGTTAGAAATACAAATACCTAGGCCCCACCCCATACCTACTGAATCAGAAACTCTGGGGGTAGGCCTCAGCAATCTGTTTTAACTACCCTTGCAGGTGATTCTGTTGTATGCTAAAAACTGCCCTAGAAAAAATGGAAGTTTCTGCAAGTAAGATTCCCAGAACTTACCTGGATCTTGTCCTTTCCTTGGCCCTAGCTGTTGAGGTCTTCCTTAAATTTTTTATCTCCCCAGTGTCCTTCTAGTAAATTATTTTTGTTTTGTTTTGTTTGAGCAAGTCAGAGTTGCTTTCTGTTGCTTGCATCCCAAAGACTCTAGGAATAATGGTCCTCCTGCCTAATGCAAAGCTACATAGACCTTTCTTGAACCATGGGCCTTCATGCCATATGTATAGGCTACAATGGTTCAGCTTCATTCTGGTCTTTGTATTTTGCTTCAGTGCCAACCACATTAATTGCATTCCAGACCAAAGCAGAGCCCAGCAGAGCTTCTGACTAAGCTCTATCAATGTCCTGCCTACAAATAGTTCAGTTGCCTCCCCTAGTAATGAAAGCCTTTATAAAAGCATCTTTTCCTATTCCTCCACTTATTTGACTCCTCTCTTTCCCCATCTTAGCTCCCAAGCCTCCTTTTTTTAAACTATTAACAACAGCTGATGGCATAAGGCAATTATCCCCCCCTATGTTAGTTAAGGAACAGAATAGCTGCTTTAATAAAAAGACCCGAAAATACAGGATAAAATTTATTTTTAATCTCTTATTTAACAGGGTTTTTTTTTTGTATTTTTGCTTTTGTTTGTTTTTCTTATTTTGGTTTTTGTTATTGTTGTTGTATCTCTTTAAACATATGGGTGGTTCAGGGTGAGTCCGAAGGTAAGCGACTCTGCTCTGGGCAGCCATTTAGAGATACAAGTTCCTTCTAGTCTGTTGCTCTGTCATTTCCTAGGCTATTATTGAGGCAAGCTCTCCACCACAACATCTACCTCCCACCCCGTGGGAAAGGAAGAAAAGAGGAAGGAGATGGCTAACAATTTCCTTTTAGGAAATGATATAGAAGTGATACTCATATCAATTCTATTCACTTTCCAAAGGTGAGTACTTAGTTACACAGCCATACCCAGCTAGCTGCAAGGGAGGCAGGGATATATCATCTGGAGCTGGGCAGCCACATACACTGCTACATCTTGGGGTGAGGATTATTTCATTACTGGAAGTAATGTATAATGGAAGACAGCAATATTTTCACATTTTCTAACTCTGAGCCTTATATCCAAGTGTTGAAAGGTCAAATGCTTTTAGGTGCTAGGCAGGTGATTAACCGAGTAAAGCAATCTGGGCTTGAGAGGTGACTGTGACAAAATGGGAAGCTCTTTGTCCTCTCTAGGGGATGGAACAGCTAGTTGCCTACAATGTGCCTTCCCCCTTCTTTGCTAACAAAACTCTTGGCTTGTTTGAGTGGTACTCAAACCAGCTTCTGGGCATAAATCATGATTTCCCAAACCAATCATGAAATTCTGTTTCTAGTGTCTACAGCCTCCCTTGTAGATGGGACTGTCCATGTATTAATAACTCAGCCAATGAGAAAGTTAGGGAGGTCTGGAGGGGCACTTCCAGGAAAGCTTTTGCTTTCCTATAAAGAGTCAGTTGCTATGAGCTTTGCCATATCTGTTCTTCTGCTTTGAATGAGATGCCTGGACCTGGGGCAGCCATCCATGGCCATGGGGTGGCAAGCATAAGGGGAAAACCAAAAAACTGTGGTGAAACCGAGCCAGAGAGAACTAGGGCCAGAAACTGCCTACCTCTAAACATCTTGTTAAGTGAAAAAGACAATAAACAAAAACCCCCTGTTTGTTTAAGCAACTTAAAATAGGCTTATTGAACTTCCTGGCCATTCAAAATGGATTTAATCCTTTCAGATTTTTTCTATGTGTATATTTACTTTGTAAAAATATGAAATACATGTACTGCTTTATAACCTTCTTTTTAAAAATAATGTATAATATTATAAGCATCTTCTCCTGTCATTTAATATTGTTCAGAATTTTCTATTGTATAGAATATGACTCTATGTGTGGAGCAAAATGCAGCTAATGAATCCCTTATCATTGTTCATTCAGGTCAGATAGTTTATAGGTTAGTGGATTTTATTTTTGTTTTTGAGGGGGATGTTTGCTATTATAAACAATAAACATCCTTTTAACTAAACTCCTGAATATACCTATATAATTACATTCCTGATTATTTCCTTAATTTTTTTTTTTAATTTTAATTTGTTTTTTGAGACAGAGTCTCACTCTGTTGCCCAGACTAGCGTGCTGTGGTGTCAGCCTAGCTCACAGCAACCTCAAACTCCTGGCCTCAAGCAAACTTTCTGCCTCAGCCTCCCTAGTAGCTGGGACTACAGGCATGTGCCAGCATGTCCGGCTAATTCTTTTTATATATTTTTAGTTGGCCAAATAATTTCTTTCTGTTTATAGTAGAGATGGGGTCCCGCTCTTGCTCAGGCTGGTTGCAAACTCCTGACCCTGAGCGATCCACCCACCTTGGCCTCCCAGAGTGCTAGGATTACAGGCATGAGCCACTGCGCCCAGCCTAATTTTTTTTTTTTTTAGCCAGAGTCTCATTCTGTCACCTAGGCTAGAGTGCCATGGCATCAGCCTAGCTCACAGCAACCTCAAACACCTGGGCTCAAGTGATCTTCCTTCCTCAGCCTCCCCAGTAGTTGGGACTACAGGCATATGCCAGCATGCCCGGCTAATGTTTTCTATTTTTAGTTGTCTGGCTATTTTTTTTTTCTTTCTATTTTTAGTAGAGACAGGGTCTCACTCTTGCTCAGGCTGGTCTCGAACTCCTGACCTCAAGCGATCCTCCTGCCTCAGCCTCTCAGACTGTTAGAATTACAGGCATGAACCCCAGTGCACCTGGCCTAGTTCCTTAATTTTCTAGAAATTAAATGGCTGGGTCAAAAGATAACCAGAATGTCTGGTTACATTTCTGCTGCCCTGAGTAACCAAGTCATCATTTATCCATCATCCATTCACTTAAGAAGCACAAGAGGCCCGTGTTAGGCACGGAACAAAATGCGGTCCCTGTGTTTACAGAGCTCATAATGAAATAGTGGAGACAGGCAGAGCAACAGGGAGTGACAATTGTGGTCGGCAGCTTCTGACAAGTTTCCCAGTGATTCCCTCCTCTTCATGCTCTTGTGTAATTCCCTATCCACGAGTATGGACTGGACCTAGTTAGTTGCTTCTAATAAATGGAATATGACAAACATGATAGGATGTCACTCCTGTGATTAGGTTACCAAGGAGTGTGACTTTTGTCCTGCTGGCTCTCCCTCTCTTGCCCTCTCATTTGCAGGCTCTGATGAAGGCAGCTGCCGTGTCTGCTTGATGGCAAGGCCTACACGGCACAGAACCCAGGGAAGCCCCCAGCCAGCAGCTCTTGAGGAACTGAGGCCTTAGTCCAACGGCCTGTGAGGAACTGAATCCTGCCAAGGGTCATGTGAACTAGGAAGCAGATCTTTTCCAGTTGAGCCCTAGCTGACCAAGGACTCAGCTAAGCCATGCCAGAATGCCTGAAGCACAAAAACTGTGAGATAATGAGGTAGCTTTAAGCCACTACATTGGGAGAAATTTGTTACGCAGCATAGATAACTAGTACACAAGTAGAGTGGTACACACAGCGCGGTGTGTGACAGGTGCACACACGGAGACGAGACAGGAAACCACTGTGGTGGGGAAGGGTGGCCTCTGGTAAGGTTCTGAGAGGAGAGAAGGCTTGCATTGCAGTCTGCAGGCTCAGAAGGCATTCGTTAGGGAATATGGGAGAGGAGTTTCCAGGCAAGGTTACAGAACAATCAAGCCCAAAGACCACTCCCCGAACCTGTTACCAGATCACTTGCCACACCCTTGGTTAGAGGCAAACTCACTGTGAAGTCAACAGGGCTCACACTGGGACACATCAGGGACTCTCACCGGCAAAAACTCCTTTTAAAGCCCAGGAATGGCCCTAGCAGTTTTGTGCTTATAATTCTGCATTCTTTTTCTCAAAGAGAGCCACCTAGTTTAGTCCCCTGCCTCAATGGACTTGCCAAGAGCCTCTTAATGCCCTGCCCCTCGCCCCTCCCAGTCCACAGCACAAGCTTACCAGTCCTGCATGGCGCTGCTGCCTCTTTGAACGATGTTTCTCAGCAGCCCCCTGTCCCCCTCCAGCCTTCACTTCCTTAACCTGAACAATCTAGGTTCTGTAGTCTTCCTCCCAGGCCTGATTCTCTAGCTCTTTAATCATCCTCACTGCTGCGTTTGAAGACTTGCAGTTTTTCCTTAGGTGGTGGTGCCCAGAACGGATGTGTTTTTCTAAACAATGAGTCTGGCTCCTGACCAAATGGCATCAGAGCAGGGCCACTTTGGGGCGGGCTGAGTCCCTGGGAACAGCCTTTCTGCCTAATGTCTCCCCATCTCCCACCCTCAACTTCAGAAGAGCAAAGGTTCAGAAGAATAAAGGAGGGGGTGCCTGGGAGGAAGCAGAAGTGACAACAGGAGAGGGGGAGCCTTGCAATTATTTCCTTAGAGGGAGGACCTACCTCTCTTTCAGGAGGCTGTTGGTAGTATTTCAAGTTGTTGATGGGCTGTAAGAGGGAAGGAAACTGACATCATTCGTGCTTACTCTGTGCCAGACACATGGGCTTTCCAGCCACTGTATTATGGAATCCTCACTACATCCCTGCAAGTTAAGGGTGAGATCCTCCACGTCACAGCTGAGGAAACTGAGGTCCAGAGGTGTGAAGTACTGTGACCATGCCTCATGGTCAGTGAGTGACAGGTCAGGTCCAGCTAACTTGACAGCTCAGCCTCCACCTCACCCCCCATCCCCCCATCCTTTATTGGTTCTCCCAGGGGCCTGCTACCTACATTCAAATTCTAGATGAAAATTGGGCATTGCAGCAAAAATCCACCTGGAAATAAGTTTATTAAATGAAAAAGTTATGGAGGCCAAATTGAAAAAGACCCATCAGTGATTCACTTCCAGAGAGGAAAAAATATTGACAGCAGAAGGCAGGAGAGATCAAGGTCCCAATCCAGAAGACTGGGTGTGAGAATTATGCTGGACGGGCTATAGTGTGGGGATAACAATGGGATTAATGAGAGTAACTATTGTTTATTGAGTGCTTACAGGTTCCAGGTACTGTACTATATGTTATGTGTGTTGGGTGAGTGTGTATATGTATGTGTATGTGTGTGTACATACGAGGTCTGTCCGGAAAATATCCAGCTATGTAATATGAGAAATAGAGACATTTTTTGAAGAAGATACAAGAAACATTGTGCATAGGACAATGACACCTCAGTCCCTTCAAAGTAGGCACCTTGGGACCTCACACAGTTCTCCCTGAGTCTCCTTTTTTTTGAGACAGAGTCTCACTCTGTTGCCCAGGCTGGAGTGCTGTGGCATCAGCCTAGCTCACAGCAACCTCAAACTCCTGGGCTCAAGCGATCCTCCTGCCTCAGCCTCCCCAGTAGCTGGGGCTACAGGCATGCGCCACAATGCCCGGCTAATTTTTTCTTTATATTTTTAGTTGGCCAATTAATTTGTTTCTATTTTTAGTCAAGACTCTTGATCAGGCTGGTTTTGAACTCCTGACCTTGAGCAATCTGCCCGCCTTGGCCTCCCAGAGTGCTAGGATTACAGGCGTGAGCCACCCGTGCCCAGCCTGAGACCCAGTTCTTGCAGGCAGTGGAGGTGACTCATGGGACCCCCAGAAGCTAGCAGTTGAGTGGTTTGGAAAGTGTCTACAGACCAAGCTCCTGGGCCCAGAGTAGGGGATGCAGATTCTGTCAATATCCATTGGCCTGTCTCTGGATTGACTCAAGGATCTGGGGGGAGGGGCTTAGGCCCGGGATGCTGATGTAAGGTTGGACCAGGAAGCCAGAGCTTGGTGGCTCCTTTGCTTTCATGGTGCTCCTGCCCCAGCACTGGAATGACACACCTGGGTTTGGATCCTGCTCCTCCTACTAATGAGTCTTCGACTTAATCATTTAACAACCTTGAGCCCCAGTTTTTGTAAAGTGGAGATAATCAGAGTATGCATAGCCAAATAATAGAATAATTGTGCTGTTGAATTCAGTGAGGTGATGCACATGAAGAATTAACACGGTGCCCCCCACAGTGAGTGCTGGGTACCATATTATTATTGCGAGATTCCTACTCAGAGGAATCAGAGAAGCTTTTTCTACCTTCCCTCCCATCACCACCTTCTTTGGTAGGAAAGTGTGACTGTATTCCAGGGATGGAGTACATTTAATGTCTTTCTCATCTTTCATTTGTTCAAACTCTGAATGATTTTTATTGGGTTTATGGTTCACAGCTCATTTCACAGTTGTACTTTGTCTCTTGCCTGGAAGATATTAAACTGACACACAAAAGCAATAGATTTTTTATACTAGGAATTTTCACTATGCCATTTTTCTATGGCTTTTATAGACAAAATAGATCAGCCATGGTTCATTGATTTAAACCATCAGTGGCCAATTCTGGTCTTAATAACAACAACAAAAAGATTTTATTGGAAATATATGGGATGACTCACTGAAGGAAAGCTGAACATCAAGCCTTAGAAACATCACACACTGGGGTGGGGAGGGGCAGAGCAAGATGGCCGAATAGAAACCTTCAGTGATCATTCCTTCATAGAAACACCGAACTCAACTAGAGCATGCACCTTCAGAAGAATCAAAAATCAGGTGAGCAATCATACTACCTAGTTTTAACCTCATTATCAAGGAAAGAGGCACTGCAGAGGGCAGAAAAAACAATCTTGCATTGCCTACGGCACCCCTTCCCCCAGCAGTGTGGCCAGCATGCTCAGGGGAGAGAGAATCTGAGAGTGAAGTGATTGAGGGACTGGGCATTGGAACTCGGGACCACCCTAGCACAGGGGATGACAGCACAGGGCAGAATTCTGCCAGTACCCAGGGAGAGAGAGCATTTAGACCAGCCTAGCCAGAGGGAAATCCTCAGCCCTGAAACTCCAGTTCTGGCTAGCCCCACCACTGGCTGACAAAAAGCAGCCTGGGGCCTGGACTAAAATTTGTAAGACAGTTGGGCCACAAAGGCTGCAGTCCTTGGGCAATTCCTGAGGCTGTGCTGGCTCCCAGCCAGTGGACTTGGGGTGCATGTGACCCAATGAGATATCAGCAGAGGCAGCCAAGCTAGTGCCTGTGTCACCCATCCCCTAACTTCAGGCAGTACAGGTCAGGGAGAATGTTTTTTCACTTGGGGAAAGAAAAAGGAAGAATTCAGAGGACTTTGTTTAGCATCTTGGATACCAGCTCAGCCACAGTAACATAAAGTACCAAGAAGACTCCTGAAGTCCCTGAGTCCAGGTCTTAGTTCCTGGATGGCATTTCTGGACCCACCCTGGCCAGAAGGAAATGTGCTGCCCTGAAGGGAAGGACCCAGTCCTGGCAGGATTCACCACCTGCTGACTAAAGAGCCCTTGGGCTTTGAATAAACATCAGAGCTAGCCAGGCAATAATCACCATGGCTTTGGGTGAGACAGGGCTGGCTTCAGGTGTGACCTGGCACTAGTGGCCATGAGGGAGTGCCCATATCACTCCTCCCCTAACTCCAGTAGCCCAACACAGAGAGTGAGACTTTACTTGATCATCCAGGTGTTAGGTAGAAAGCAAGGGATTCCAGACCTCCTAGGGACAAAAGTGAGTGCCTTACCTTGGCGCTGACTTGAGCAATTGCTCACCTGGAATAATGACAAGGGCTGGCCCCAGGCCCTCAGCTTGGTGCCACCCCATCTTAATCCTGTCCCTAGCCACTGCTATACCTGGGGAAGGAGGGAACACCCTATGAATATGCTAATCGGAACTTAGTGCACCAACTGCAAAAGAATGCAGCAGACTCTCTAGTCCTCCAGCCAAGCAGGATAGGTACAATAGAGTCTAGACGGTGACTTAGGACAACCTGAAGCTAATTATCATGTCATTAGCTCAAATCTACATTGCAGTTCACCCGGCAGTGGGCTTTCAGAGAGACTCAGGAGAGATCTTTGTGTGCAGTAAGACTCAGGTCATGAAACTCCCAACTGTCCATTAAAGTGGATCCATGATGATGTCTGAACCAAGGAGAGGTCCTTATCTGGACGCTATAAAACAAGACCCAGACCATAATCAATGTCTCCGTTGCTATGACAGTGGGTCTGGTGTATATGTATCATGCTCTGTAAACCTGTATCTTGCTCTTGCCCTGTAATAGTATCTTGCTCTCCCTCAATAAATTTCACCCTATGCTTGCCTTCCTTTGGTGTATTTGGTCATTGTTGAGCCAAGAGCACACCAAGAACCAAGAACACAGAATAAGATTGACAAACCTGACACAGGAATTCTCCTGTATCTTACCCAAGTCCACCATGGTGGTACCACCAGGAGTCTAGTTATAGCATTACTAGGCTGGGGGCACCCCCAGTGCTGATATGGCCACAGTGACCAAACACTTAGATAACAACACTCAATTCTCCTTGAATATCTGGAAAGCCTTCTCAAGAATGATGGGTTCAAGGCCGGTTGTGGTGGCTCATTCCTATAATCTTAACACTCTGGAAGGCCAATTGCTTGAGGTTACGAGTTTAAGACCAGCCTCAGCAAGAGCAAGATCCTGTCTCTACTAAAAATAGAAAGAAATTAGCCAGGCAACTAAAAATAGAAACAAAAAATTAGCCGGGCATGGTGGCATATGCCTATAGTACCAGCTACTAGGGAGGCTGAGTCAGGAGGATCCCTTGAGCCCAGGAGTTTGAGGTTGCTATGAGCTAGGCTGACACCATGGTACTGTAGCCCAGGGAACAGAGTGAAGACTCTGTCTCAAAAAAAACATAAGCAAATTCAGTAAAGTTGCAAGATTCAAAATCAACATACAAAAATCAGTAGCATTTCTATAGGCAAGCAGTAAACAATCTGAAGAAGAAACCAAGAAAGTAATCCTATTTGTAATAGCTACAAATAAAATAAAATACTTAGGAATAAACTTAACCAAAGACATGAAAAGTCTCTGTAATAAAAAATATAAAACATTAATGAAAGAAATTGAAGTGGACACACAAAAAATGGAAAGATATTCCATGCTTTTGGATTGGAAGAATTGATATTGTTAGACTGTCCATACTACCCAAAGCAATCTATAAATTCAAAAGACCTAGCCAAAAGAATAGCCAAAACCATTTTGAGCAGAAAGAACAAAACTGGAGGAATTATATTACCTGACCTTCAAATTATACTACAGAGATGTAGTAACCAAAACAGCATGGTACTGGCATAAAAACAGACACATAGACTATTGGAACAGAATATAGAACCCATAAATAAATCCATACACCTATAGTGAATTTACCTTTGACAAAGGTGCCAAGAACATACATTGGGGAAAGGACAGTCTCTTCAATAAATGGTGCTGGGAAAACTGGATATCCATATGCAAAAGAATGAAATTAGACCCTTATCTCTCAATATACACAAAAATCAAATAAAAATGGATTAAAGACTTACATCTAAGACCTGAAACTATGAAACTACTAAAAGAAAACATTGGGGAAATGCTCCAGACACTGGTCTGGGCAAGGACTTCTTTAGTAAGAAGCAAGAAGCCCCCAAAGCACAGGCAACCAAAGCAACATTGGACAAATGGGATCACATCAAGGTAAAAAACTTCTGCACAGCAAAGGAAACAATCAACGAAGTGAAGAGACAACAGAATGGGAGAAAATATTTACACACATCCCATCTGACAAGTGATTAATAACTAGAATATATATACCGACCTCCAATAACTCAATAGGAAAAATATCAAATGATCTGATTTAAAAATGGGCAAAGGATCTGAATAGACATTTCTCAAAAGAAGACATACAAATGGCCAACAGGTATATTAAAAAATGTCCAAATCATTAGTCATCAGAGAAATGAAAATCAAAATTACAATGAGATATCATCTCACCCCAGTTAAAATGACGTTTATCAAAAAGACAGGCAATAAAGAATGCTGGTGAAGATGTAAATTAGGGCAACCACTATGGAGAACAGTATGGAGGTTCCTCGAAAAACTAAAAATAGAACTACCATATAACTCAGCAATCTCACTGCTGAGTATATATCCAAATAAGGGGAATTCAGTATTCGGATATCAAAAAGATATGTGCACTCCCATGTTTATTGCAGCACTATTTACAATAGCCAAGATATGAAATCAACCCAAGTGTCTAACAATGGATACTGGATAAAGAGCTTATGGTACATATACACAATGGAATGTTATGTAGCCAAAAATAAGAATGAAATTCTACCATTTGCAACAATATGGATGAATCTGGAGAACCTTATGTTAAGTGAAATAAGCCAAGTACAGAAAGACAAATTTCTCATGTTGTTACTCATATGTGGGAGCTAAATATTAAAAACTATTGATTTCATGGAGACAGTAGAATGATGGGTAGGGTGTCAGTGAGGGGGATAAATTTGGGATGGTTAATGGGTACAAACATATAGTTAAATAGAACGAACAACATGTGATAGGACAGCAAAGTGACTGTAATCAACAATAAGTTAAGGTATACTTTAAAATAACTAAAATAGTGGAATTGGAATGTTCCTAATACAAAGAAATAATAAATACCTCAGGTGATGGATACCCCAATTACCCTGATTTCATGAATTTACATTGTATTCCTATATCAAAACATCACATGTGCCCTATAAAGATACACAACTATTAAATACCCATAATGAAAGGAAAGAAAGGAGGATGGGCACACAGGGTATTTCTAGGGATCTAGGTAGCAGGATGTGATGAACAGTCTCTCCAGGCACCATCAGAGGGGACTTGCATTAATCTACCCAAAGTTAAATTCTTACAACGAGGCATTTGGTAGACCTTACTGGGGTTATGCACCTACCCTCTTGTCTAGGGGAGGAGAAGGCAGCTTGGTTGATATTCAAGTATGTATACACTGGAAGAGAGTAAACTCCTGAAGAAAAATACACGTTGTGTTACCAGAAGAGGGGCATGTATGCTGGATGGGCACAAAGAGCAGGTGTCTTCTACACTGTTCTGTCTGTGATGAAATACCAAGATTCTGAATTTTTCAAATATTCTCAAACATGCAGAGTAACAACGAACACTTACATACCTTCCATCTAAATTCAACAATTGCAAACATTTTGCTAGATTTGCATTATCTCTCTCTGCATATTTTTATTTGTTGAACTATTTGAAAGCTTGTAGACATCATGGCCTTTAACCCCTTAAATATTTCAGCATATATCTCCTGAGGACAGTGACACTCTCCTGCAATGCCATTACCACACTTAAATCCATTGTTTCCACAATGTCTTCTAATAGCCAGCACGTGTTCAAATTTCCTCAATTGATACAAAAATGTATTCTATATATTTTTTTCTCAAATCAGGAGTAAATAAATGTTCACTCATTGCATTTGCTTGTTGGGTCTCTTTATCGTTTTTTAATCTAGAGCAATTCCTCTACATTTGTGGATTTTTCATGACATTGACATTTTGAAAAGTCCAGGCTAGTTGTCTTGCAGACAATTTTACATTGTTTCCTTTGCATTCCTTTTTTTTCTTTTCCCTGGTATAGTCTTTTTTAATTTGGAAAAATGTATATGACATAAAACCATTTTATCCATTTTAAAGTGCGCAAAATTAGTGGTATTAAGCACGTTTGCAATGTTGTACAACCATCACCACTATCCATTTCCAAAACTTTTTCATCATCCCAAACTGAAACTCTATATCAGTAAAAATCACTCTCCATTATTTCTTACCCCCAGCTTCTGGTGACTTCTATTCTACTTTTATTACAGAAAGTTTGGTGTTTGTTCCCGAGGACCACATGAGAAGAAAGAGGACAAGTGGTTTGAGGAGAAGGAAAGAGAGATTTATTAATTTTCCTGCAAATGAGGAGGATAGAGACTGCTGTCTAAAAATGCCATTGTCCTCATAATAAGCAGAAATACAGAGCTTTTAAAGGGTGGGTTCTCAGCTTCAGGCAATTGTTGTTCAACTACAGTTGATGATCCCAATCTTCCCATCTCCTCTGAAGACAATCCTGTGACCTCCGCCCAGGACCGACCTCCATCAGGTCAGGGCTGAACCATCTCCAGTAGCACAAAGAACAAAAGACATTCCCCTGCTCCTCTGACCACTGGCCAGAGGCGGAGATGCAGGTCCTAGTTCTCCAGAAGGAGTAGGGATGTTTTAAATAGACACAAAATATTTTTGCCATTTTTTTTCCAGGCCCTTCCTTCTGCTACACTTTCTGTTTCTATGAAGTTGCCTCATATAAGTGGAATCATGATACGTGTCCTTTTATATTTGGCTTATTTCACTTAGCATAATGTCTTCAGCATTTTAGCATGTATCAGAATTTCCTTTTCTGCATTGCTTTTAAAAGGTAATTTGTTAGAGTCTTATGCTTGTTTTCTTATAACTTTTTTTTTCACATGAATAAATGTATTTAGATTTATTCCCAAGTTTAAGAAAATCTGCCTAGACTTTTATACTGGCTAAGTTTATTAGATTTAGATCAATGGGGTCATGGTGAGTAGGTTAATTTATCACCATGTTGGAGTAAAATTAACCTGTATAACAAACACAGTTTATAACTTTAAATGAATAACACTATTTTCTACAACATTCTTTTAAAAATGTAGTTTCTTATAATAAAAAATAGAAGCCTCAGTGTTACAAATAAATACTCCCTGCAATTATTAAAACAAGCACTTTAATATTATAGAAAAGCTCTTTGTCCTTTTAATTAAAAGACTTAGTATATTTTTATAGTGACATAATTCAGAATCCATTTAGATTTATCTTGAATTTTATGGTAACTCTTATGTAATAGTCACTATCCTTTTCCCTTATCTTTCTAAATAAAGGGGGTTGGATAATCCAGTGCTTAACATTCTCTAAAGCACTTAAGTTAATGGCATCTCATCTCAAGTTTCCCGATAAAGATCAGGACTTTAAAGTTTATTATAATTTTTTTCTATATCTCTATAGTCATGAAAGCTTCATAGCATAGCTTTTATACCTCCATTCTTTTCCAATTTTTATCACACATACATACATATATGTATGTATCTGGCATAATTCTAAGTACTTTACATATATATAATTCTCACAACCTTATGAGATAAGGGTTTTTTCTTTCTTTTTTTTTTTTTGAGATAAGTCTTTTTAAAATCTCCATTTTACATGGGGGAAAATTGAGGCACTACTTGACCTGTCCCATGGCACACAACTGTTCCACTGGGATTCATACGGACACAACTTTCTGCAAAGCTCTTATTCTTAATTTCTACACATTCTTTCTCATGTGCTACTGTGCCAATTCTTGGGTGGGAAGAGAGCTGAAGCCCCACTCAAGGCTCTGCCATTTGGGATAGAGCAGCTTCTTCCTATTCCTGTGTCTTTCCAGTCTGTATGTTAATCCATAGGGTTCTGAGAGCAACAGAAAGGTCACATAAATCTGAAGTTGTTTTTAAAGGTTTTCATTTTAATTAAAGATATCTTTTTTAATTCATTCTTGTTTGCTGTTTTCCTGAATTCCTATTCTGTCCTGCAAATCCCTGTTTGTCTAATCACTGGTCCAAATACTTTGATTAGTATATATTGTATTAGCATTAATTTAAACATTTTAAAATTTGTATACACACAAAGTGGCAAATTACTGTATATGTGAAGAATATGATAAATAAATATGTTTGAAAAAAATCTCTACACATTCTTACTTTAGGGGGAAATTAAAAGAACAATAACAACAACAACAAAAGCAAACTTGACAGATACATATAGCATAGAAATTAATAGTCCCCTTAACTCTATCCACAAGAAACATCCATCCATAACAGTTTATGTTTTAATTTTACATCTTGTATACAGTACAAATACACAGATAATGACATTCTTGGGGAAGGTATAACCATAATTAAAAGCCAACATTAACCCATTATCTGGTTGGCAGGAAAGCTCTAAGCAACCTCCATGTGGCCCCGCTCACTCTCTGGAATTGGACAAGGACAGGGTGAGGATGGCTCGCTTAGCTGTGGGCAGCTGACAGTTGAGCTCCACAGCAGCGGCCACCTGAACAGGAGGGGAACCTAGAGTAGGAACAGGAGGCCCAAGTGGGTCAGACTGTTACCTAAAGCTCTGTGCTTGCCCCCATGGCCACATTAGAAAAATGATGACAAGAGGTTTGAGAAGAAAAGAGAAGTGTTTTGAGGAGAAGGAAAGAGAAGCTTACTATAATACTTTTCTGGCAAAGGAGGAGGATGGAGACTCCTGTCTAAAAAATGCCATCTCCTCATGATAAGCAGAAATACAGAGCTTTTAAAGGGTGGGTTCTCAGCTTCAGGCAACTACAGTTGATGATCATGATCTTCCCATCTCTGTCCCATCTCCTCTGAAGACAATCCTGTGACCTCCAACCAGGACCTCCCTCCATCAGGTCAGGGCTGAGCCTTCTCCTATAGCACAAGAACAAAAGACATTCCCCTGGCCCTCCCAACTACTGGCCTGAGGCAGAGATGCAGGTTCTAGTTCTCAAAAAGGAGTGGAAGATGTTTTAAAGGGCAGAGAATATATATATTTTTCAATTTTAAAAATTAATTTTTTTACTCAAAAGAATGTTTCTAGGGTTACAGTAAACAAACAGGAGGCAGGGCAAGTCTTTCCACTCCTTTCTTTCTTTCTTTTTTTTTTTTTCTTTTGCGTTCCATCCTTTTTTAAATTTTTATTTATTTTATTTTAGCGTATTATGAGGGTACAAGTGTTAAGGTTACTTATATTGCCCATGCCCCCCTCCCCCCTCAAGTAAGAGCTTCAAGCACGTCCATCTCCCAAACGTTGCACATCTTACTCTTTGTGGTTGTATACACCCCTCCCCTCCTCCCCCCTCCCACCCTCTGGACACCCGATAAATGTTACTCCTATATGTCCACTTAGGTGTTGATCCATTAATACCAATTTGCTGGTGAGTACATGTGGTGCTGGTTTTTCCATTCTTGAGATACTTCACTTAGTAGAACAGGTTCCAGCTGTATCCAAGAATATACAAGAGGTGCTATATCACCATTGTTTCTTAAAGCTGAGTAGTATTCCATGGTATACATATACCACATTTTATTAATCCACTCATGAATTGATGGGCACTTGAGTTGTTTCTATAGCTTTGCAATTGTGAATTGTGCTGCTATAAACATTCAAGTGCAGGTGTCTTTTTCATAAAGTGACTTTTGATCTTTTGGGTAGATGAAGGGCAGAGAATATTTTTGCCCTATTTTTTTTAGGCTATTCCCTCTGTTACATATTTCTCACTGTCATTATTTCTCTTCCATATCTATGGGAGGAGGGGTGACTACTCTGTTACAAGGTCAGCTCTCAGTAGGGTTAAGGCAGGGGCAGAAACCAGGTATCCCAGAGGAGTTCAGTCAGAAAGGATGATCCAGCACCAGTGAGGTGAGGGGCTGACCTGTGGGTCTAGTGTTGTCCATGAGGACAGTTCGCAGCTATGTGGGGCTGCAAGGCTGTGCCAAAACAGCTGTTACTGGTCATCTGCGTAAGAAGATACTGTCTCAAGTGTGTTCATTAAAATAGAAAGGCATTCTCGTAGAAGAGTGTTGGACATGGCATGGGTGTGACCATGTGTGGGCATCAGGCATCCAGAAATGATCAAAGTGGGGGCCCCTGAAGATAGCACAAGAATGACTATATGCAGTGACCTGGGTCAGCAGTTCACAAATGTGTTGATCTCAGGATCCCTTAATACCCTTAAAAATTATTGATGACCCCAAAGAGCTTTTGTTTATATGGGTCATAGCTGTTTATATTTTCTCTTTTAGGAATTAAAACTGAGGAACACACTGGCACACATCCCATTTGCCATCAGCAATGACATCATCATGCAGTCTCTGGAAAATGCCAGCACAGTTTTGAAAGAATGAGAATGAAAAAGGCAAATAATGAGTGAGTGTTATTTTAAAAGTAGGTTTGATTTTACATACTCCCTGTCTTAGAGATCTCCAGGAGGTCCTCAGACCACCCTTGGATAACCCCTGGGCTAGATAACATGGAGCATTTTATATATGTATGGTTCCGTATAGTTTACAAAGCTTCTTGGATCAGGAAAAGTATTTTAAACCCCATTTTATAGCTGAAAAACACATTGCTGTGGAGCAGGGGAGGGTTCTGGCTATTTTGCCTCTGAAGAGCTGTCACCAAGATGGTGGCCTGGAACCCATCGCTGCAGCTGTTGCACTGGGATTGCTGCTTCCCGAGCTTCCCATGATTCCTGAGACTTGCTGTCTGCCCCAACACTTGGCATTCTGCTCTTGGCTTTCTCTCTGCCAGGGAGCTGACGATGTCCACCCAGTCCCTAGAAAGCTGTGGAGCTATTGTGGAGTGTCCAGGAGTAATTAAAGGCAAGAACATCAGATGCTCAGATTTCCATGTAACTAATTTAGCTTTCAGGTAAATATGGAAGAGTCCACCTAGAAGGCAGAGGTAGTGTTAACTGAATATTTCAATTTTTTTTTTTTTTTTTTGAGACAGAGTCTCACTCTGTTGCCCGGGCTAGAGTGCCCTGGCGTCAGCCTAGCTCACAGCAACCTCCAACTCCTAGGCTCAAGTGATCCTTCTGCCTCAGCCTCCCAAGTAGCTGGGACTACAGGCATGTGCCATCATGCCCGGCTAATTTTTTCTATATATTTTTGGTTGTCCAGCTAATTTATTTTTATTTTTAGATAAGATGGGTCTCACTCTTGCTCAGGCTGGTCTTGAACTCCTGAGCTCAAAGGATCCGCCTGCCTTAGCCTCCCAGAGTGCTAGGATTACAGGCGTGAGCCACCTTTCTGGCCTGAATATTTCAATTTTAATGCCATACCTTCTTAGTCAGGTTTCAGTACGGGAAAGAGAAATAATTCTAGGTGTTTTAAGCAGAAAGCAATTAAAAGTTCAGGAGGTTGGATGCTGACAAAATGACTGGAAAGGCTGGTGGAGCGAAATCAGGAGGTTAACTCCAGAATTGCCGATTTCAAGAACATACCTCTACAACAAAGATTCAGGGATTAGAAAGCTAGGATTGGCTAAGTACTGTCTTCGCAGCCACTGTTGCTGCAACTGTCTTTCAAAACTCCTGGAGGGAGACTAGAAACTGAAATTCTGCTGCAGAAAAACTCCATGTCTCCAATAATGATCATATTGGCCAGCAGAAATAGCCAGAGCATAGGAAAATGGCCTCTTCCTCATTTCTACCTTGCAATCTCACCCAAGTACATCTAATGGACAATACCTAGTTTTCATTTGGAATCCCACCTGAAAGGATGCCTGAGAAATGCTATTTTTAACCTTCTGATTTCTACAGTAAAGGAAAGCTCACTAGAATGAAGTGGGAAAGAATGTTGAGTCACATTGGAACATACTCAGCACACAACATTTCTGTCTATGGATTGATTAGAATATGAGCTCCACGAGGGCAGGGGTTTTGTCTGATTTGCTTTTTACTGTGTCTTCAGAGTCTAGATTTTTACAAAGTAGTAGCTAAATAAACAGGTTGAACAGGTAAAACGAATGTTTCCTCAGGATCTCTTTTTGTGAACATCAGACAGATTACAGTAGTGATAACAAGACTAAGTTACTCTGAAAATAGTAAAAAAAAACCAGTCAGATACACAGTGTAAAGAAAATACTCTAGTGAATTAAAGATGGCCTCAAATTCTTCGACATTTGTCCCATCACAAGGTGGGGTCTACATTGCCTTCCTTGAATCTAGGTGAATTCTATGACTACTTTAACCAATAGACTAGGATGGAAGTGATGCTGTGCCAGTTTCCAGAATGGCAGCTCCCACAACCCATCTCTACGGAGCTCTGAGCTGCCACGTAAGAAGTCCAACTACCCTACTAGAGAGACCACGTGGGAAGGCTCCAATGCTACGTGGAGAGAGTCGGCTATGTCCAGCCTTTCAGTGCCAGGCACCTGAGTAAGGCTGTGTTGGACCTTCCACACTAGCCTAGTGTCAAGCTAGAATACTACTACTAACTGACTGTTGTTGATGTCATACGGAATGGAGAAATCACCCAGCTGAGCCCTGCCCAAATTCCTGACTCAAAATGTGTGAGATATGCTATAGAGGTTGTTGTTTTAAGCCACTGAATTTTGGCATAATTTGTTATGTACCAATAGATAACCAGAGTACACCGCAGCTATGGTCTGTTTTTTTTTTTTTTTTTTTTTTTTTTTTTGAGACAGAGTCTCACTGTGTTGCCTGGGCTAGAGTGCCGTGGTGTCAGCCTAGCTCACAGCAACCTCAAACTCCTGGGCTCAGGTGATCCTTCTGCCTCAGCCTCCTGAGTAGCTGGGACTACAGGTATGTGCCACCATGCCTGGCTAATTTTTTCTTGCTATGTATATATTTTTAGTTGGCCAATTAATTTCTTTGTATTTTTAATAGAGACGAAGTCTCACTTTTGCTCAGGCTGGTTTCGAACTCCTGACCTTGAGCAATCCTCCCACCTCGGCCTCCCAGAATGCTAGGATTAGAGGCGCCAGCCACCGCACCGGGCCTCACAGGTGTTGTCTTAGTGAATACAAAGCTGACTGTGGTAAAGATGGAGGGAATGTTCCATGTGTATCTCATGTATATTCCCACGGCTATAGTTTTAATCCATGGTTATAATTTTAGAGTACGTATTTCTGTAATGTATTCCTAAAACACCCACATTTTGTTTAAGATGTATTCTCTACAAAGCATGCAAGAGATCTTGGATGTTGCTAAATGATACTGATTTCTTGGGAAAACAATATGAAACAATAATAGCAACTAAATAGAAAAGATGCCTGTGGGTAAACTGAGGGTAGTATATACTCAGGAAACAGAAAATGCTTTGTTCTAAAGATAGCAATATTTACTGCATATCTTAAAAATGTGAATTTACTCTAGTCCAAAGGCTTTTTGCTGGTGAAATTTTGGACAAAACTATGAAAAAGACTCTAGTAATTTCTAGTCAGGGTCATGGAGGCAAAAAGTGATCCATGTTTTCATTACAATGTTGACTAGATTGTTATAGATTTAAAACATTTTTTTTTTACTCACCACTATATTAATGAGGAGCTATAGATTTTTAAAATATTTGTTTATTTTATTGTAGCAAAACCATCTATCATAAAATTTGCCATCTTAACCATGTTTAAGTATACAGTTTAGCGGTGCTAAGTATATTTGCATTGTTGTGAAACAGATCTCTAGAACCTTTTCAGCTTACAGAACTGAAATTCTATACTCATTCAACAATTCCCCCTGTTCCCTTCCCCAGCCCCTTGTAACCACCATTCTACTTTCTATATCTATGAATTTGACTAATTTAGATACCTTACATAAGTGGAATCATACAGTATTTGTCCTTTTGCGAATGGCTTATTTTACTTGGCATAATGTCCTTAAGGTTCGTCCATTTTGTAGCAAGTGTCAGACTTTGCTTCCTTTTGAAGTCTGCATGCTATTCCACTGTATGCATACACCACACATTTTGTTTGTCCATTCATCTATCCGTGCACATTTGGGTTGCTTTCATCCTTAGCTATTGTGAATAGTGCTGCTATGAACATGGGTGTGCAGATATCTCTTTGAGACCCTACTTTCAATTCTTGTGGATATATACCCAGAAGGGGATTACTAGATCATATGATAATTCTATTAATTTTTCTGAGGAACTACCACACTGTTTTCCATAGAGGTTGTAGCATTTTATAATCCCACCAACTATAGATTGCTTTTAGAGGCTCAACTGTCATGTATATAATAAGAAATTGCCTTAAGTATAATAGAGAACATCAACAGAAATAAAATCTAGACACTGTACTTCAGATATATCAATCAGGAGGGTTTATTTTTTATTTTTTTATGATTTTTTTTTTGAGACAGAGTCTCGCTTTGTTGTCCAGGCTAGAGTGAGTGCTGTGGTGTCAGCCTAGCTCACAGCAATCTCAAACTCCTGGGCTCAAGTGATCCTCCTACCTCAGCCTCCCGAGTAGCTGGGACTACAGGCACAAGCCACCATGCCCGGTTAATTTTTTGTTTCTATTCTTAGTTGACTGGTTAATTTTTTTTCTATTTTTAGTAGAGATGGGGTCTCGCTCTTGCTGAGGCTGGTCTCGAACTCCTGACCTCAAGGGATCCTCCTGCCTCAGGCTTCCAGAGTGCTAGGATTATAGGCATGAGCCACCCCACCTGGCCAATCAGGAGTGCTTAAATTGATAACTGTTACAAAACACCCATCATACATTCATCATGTCTTTTTTTAATGGAAATATATAGGGGGCTTATTTTTAGTTATTTTTAGTGTAATTAACCTTGTGCTTTGATTTACATTTTGGCTTTGTTTAGAAATATTTGGCCATAATGTTTTTGGACTATACTAATAGCCTTTCTTTAGTGTTAAACTTTGTAGTGGTGGTCGTTTTAGAGATGAGGTCTTGCTCTGTCACCCAGGCAGGAGTGCAGTGGTGCAATCATAGCTTACTGCAATCTCAAGCTCCTGGGCTTGAGTGATCCTCCTGCCTCAGCTTCCCAAGTAGCTGGGACTACAGGTGTGAACCACTGTGCCTGGCTCTTTTGTGTTACATTTGAATGAAATATTTCAAATCTGCAGAAAAGAACAGAAAACAATGTAACCAATATTTGAGTACTTACAACTCGGCTTGAACAATTCTAACCACATTTTTGCCATTTGTAAAACATTTTTCCCAAGAAGTAGTGTGGTAGGGTAAGAATAAACCCTCAACAAATATTTCCACTGCTTGCTGACGACAGTAGCAAGCAAAATGCATGAAATCAGAGTAGAGAAATTTGTAAGTAAAAGAATTCATACTTGACTACCTGTTGCTCTTCCTGTAGTGTGAGAGGAACATGGCCTAGTAGTTACCATCATGGGCTCTGAAGTCATGTACAACTGTATTCAAGTCCTGGGTTTGCTTCTTGCCAGTTGTACAGCCACAAACAAGTTTCTTAACTTCTCCCTGCCTCAGTTTCCTCATTCATAAAATAGAAATAATCATAATTCTTCCCAAGTTTGTTGGGAGGATTAAAAGAGAAATGTGGGCTGGGCGCGGTGGCTCACGCCTGTAATCCTAGCACTCTGGGAGGCTGAGGCAGGTGGATTGATCGAGGTAGGGAGTTCGAAACCTGCCTGAGCAAGAGTGAGATGCCGTCTCTACTATAAATAGAAATAAATTAATTGGCCAACTAATATATATATATATAAAAAATTAGCCAGGCATGATGGCACATGCCTGTAGTCCCAGCCACTGGGAGGCTGAGGAAGGAGGATCGCTTGAGCCCAGGAGTTTGAGGTTGCTGTCAGCTAAGCTGACACCACAGCACTCACTCTAGCCTGGGCAACAAAGTGAGACTCTGTCTCAAAATAAATAAATAAATAAAATAAAAAAGAAATGTGAACACTGATGTATTTACTACATATGGTCAATGACATATAGTAAAGCTTCAATAAATCTTAGTAATTACTTGTTTTGTTTACTGAGAATTCAGCAGTGAACAAGAGAGATAAAGATCCCGGTAGAGTTCACTTTCTAGTGACAAACAAGTAAATAAGATAACGTCAAATAGTGGTGGGAGCATGAAGAAACGATAAGGTATGGGAAGGGAGGTGACAGGAGGGTATGGGAGGCCTTTACAAGGTGAGTGTAGCTGCAGCCAGCAGTAAGAACCATTCATGGGGGAAGGTTTGGGGAACAGACAGAGAGAACAGTATGTGCTTAGGCCCTGAGGCAAGAAAACTTGGTTTGTGCAAGGAACAGAAAGGAGAGCATGGCTAGAGCTCATGATTTGAAAGGAAGGAGGCTGGGCATGACATCTGAGATTTGGGAAGGGCAGGCCACAAAGGGCCTTGTAGACCATAGTAAGGAGCTTGGATTTTATTCTTAATGGACTGTAAAGACAGTGGAGATTTTTTATGGCTGGTGAGGTACAGCACTCTCTGCCCTGGGGACGAATTTGTGTTTTCCTGTAGCTCTGTTTTAGAATTACAGTCATGTGCTGCATGACGACATTTCAGTCAACGATGTATGGAGTTGGCCCCATAAGATTATAATACTTAAAAAAAAGATTATAATACTTTTAATTATACCTTTTCTATGTTTAGATTGTTTACATACACAAATACTTATCATTGTGTTACAACTGCTTGCATATTTATTCAGTACAATAACATGCTGTACAAGTTTGTAGCCTAGGAGCAATAGGCTATACCACATAGCCTAGGTGTGTATAAGTACACTTTATGATGTTCGAACATCAGGGAAATTGCCTAATGAGGCATTTCTCAGAACATATCCCTGTCATTAAGCGCTGTGTGACTGTATGTGTATGTATGGGCTTTAGGAGTAACTTTTCTGAGGATGCCACATTGGTTACTCACGGGGTCCCCCTGGTGGACTCACTTGCACAGTTTCAGATCAGCAAAGGCAAAGTAAAATGACCAATTTTTCTCAAAGTAAATAAGCATTTTATCCTTTCATTCAACAAGCCTTTATTGGGCACCTACAATGTTCCAAGCTCTGTTCTGGTACTGAAATACATCCGTAAACAAATCAAACATCCATGCCCTAATAGAGTTTACATTTGGTCAGGGGGACGGAGACAATAAACAAATTTACAAGCCACTTGTGATAAAAAGAGAAAAATTAAGGGAGGAACTGGGGTAGTCAGTACGAGGATGATGGCAGTGTCCCAATTTAAATTTAAAATATAGTGTCAGAGAAGTCTCATAGAGAAAGTGAAATTTGAATAAAAATGTAAAGGCCGTGAAAGGGCGAATGATGCAGGTATCTGGGAGAAAAGGATTCCGAGCAGAGGGATCAGCAAGCACAAAGGCCCAGAGCCCACCTGCAGGTCTGAGGAAGATGATGAGGCCAGTGTGCCTTAAGTGGAAGGGTGACAGAGAGAAAGAAGATGAGGTCTACTGGGGGGTGTCCTATAGGCCAATGTAAGGATTTTGGTTTTCACTCTGAGATAGGAATCCATTGGAGAATGGATAGGATCTGATTGAGGTTTTAACAGGAACCCACTGCTACTGTATTAATGGATGTGGGAAGGCAAAGGTATAAATAGTGCACTCACAGTCACCAATTGACTGTGGCTTCTACCAACAGAGGCAGTCAATGGTCAGATTCTGGACAGACTTTAAAGGCAGAGTCTGCAGAACTTGGTGAATTAGATGTGGCATGTTAGAGAAAGAAGTTAGGATATCAGTAAATGAAGTTACTTACTACATTGTTGTCATAGGAAGACATGATCAAAGAGTATGCAGCCAAAAATTTAGGCAACAAAGTATTTTAGAGGTGTATCAAGCAGTTAATTAATAAAGATAGTGTTCTGTGGTATTTGTGAGCTAATTTTTTAAATTTGCAATTTGTGATTTCTTTACTTGAACTCCTGACTTCAAATGATCCTCCCGCTTTGGCCTCCCAAAGTGCTAGGATTACAGGCTTGAACCACCATGCCCGGTCTGTTCTTTTCTCATTATAAAAGATTCACTTTTGTATCTAATATTGTATTTGTAATTTTGGATTCTTTTTCTTAAAGAGGACCCCCAAATTGAATAAACTTCAGTTCTCCAAAAGCCTGAATTCAACCTTGCTCCTTGCCCACTGTTGGGTTGTAATTTACAATTAACAAAGCATTTAAAACTTTTGTTTCTGAAAACAATGAGCACGAAATGAAGTTAATTGTAAGATCAATACACTACTAGAAATAAACAGAATTCAGGGACAAAAACATCACCTTGGGCTAGCCTCCCAAGTGTCTTCCAAAACTTCCCACCCTTTCTTCCTCCCAGTTTTCTAGATCTACATACCAAATGCATCCAGCATTTCTCCTCTCATTTCCTTTAGGGAGGTAGGGATTACATGCGTTTAAAAAGACCTGGAGAGGCCGGGTGTGGTGGCTCATGCCTGTATTCTTAGCACTCTGGGAGTCTGAGGCAGAAGGATGGCTTGAGTTCAACAGTTTGACACCAGCCTCAGCAAGAGAGATCCTGTCTATACTAAAAATTGAAAGAAAGTAACCAGACAACTAAAAATAGAAAAAATTAACCGGGCGTGGTGGCACAGGCCTGTAGTCCCAGCTACATGGGAGGCTGAGTGAGGAGGATTGCTTGAGCCCAGGAGTTTGAGGTTGCTGTGAGCTAGGCTGATGCCACTAACCTCTAGCCCGGGCAACACAGTGAGATTCTGTCTCAAAGAAATAAAAATTAAAAAAAATAAAAAGACCTGAGGAACGAAGGCTGTAGTACTTATTGCCAGGTATACTTGCAGCTCCGTAGAGCAGCTGACACCATCCTCACACCGCACGACTCAGAAGCGCTGAGCCCGGCGAGACCAGGGGCGGGGCTCGCTAAGCCAGCGAAGTGGGCGGGGCCTAGGCGCTTCCCCGCCTCCTGAGGCCTGACAAACGCGCTTCCCAGAGGCTTCTCGCGGAACGAGGTGTGGATTGAGGTGACCCTGGCCACTTACTTCCGGTTCCTAGGGATGTACTTCCGGTTCCTAGGGATGCGCGTCCGGGTTACGCTAGCGCCGCGGTTTCCTCCGCTGGCTTGGTTCTACTGTGGGTCTGGACTGGCCCCCATGTCCTGCTGTGGGGCTTCTGCAGCCTTTGGGTGAGTCTCCGCAGTCGACAGGGTATGAGCGCAGCCGATCGAGTACAGCCTGGAGGCGGACGAGTCAAGAGTTTTGCCTCGGTCCTTGTGGGTGGGGGTCTCTTCGCCTATCCCTTGTCCCTGCAATGCTTCTTCGCTCACTCCAGCGGTTTCCTTCACGCTGGCCTCGCCTCTTGCAACTCAGCTTAGCCTTCTTGGTCCGCGCACCTCTCGCCTCGCTATTTTTCCTCCGCCTCATCCTCAGCGCCTTTCTAACCCCGGTTTCTTGCCTTCCGCCTCAGCGCTTCCCTCAGCGACTGCCTCTCCTTTTTCCTTCTATTCTCTTGTGTTAGCACCTCTTTTCCCTATCCCCTGATTCTCACCGTCCTTTTACCTAGCGAGATGGCCCACCTCCTTATTATGCTTACTCTTCTCCACTGCGAAAATGAGCCTCTCTATAGGGTCTTAGGTCCTTGTCCCCCAACTTTCCTCACCTTTGACCCTTTCTCCAGAGACTACTAGGTGACAGTGCTGCGCCTGGAGTTCTCCTGCCTGTTTTTAGTTAGGAGAGGGCTCTGCCAAAGCCCCAATTGGGGAAAACTTCCCCAGCCTAGCGGAAGTTTTGCCCTAGGGCGCGGGGTTGGACTGAACTCTGGTAGCTTCCGTAATTAGGGAACAACAAAGGCGTTCCCAGTTCTTCGCTGGAGCTCAGTTTTGGGGCTCTCTCAAGAGCAGCTAACAGGTGGCAGGCTCACGGTACTGCTGGCGGTTGGGCTTGTGTGATCTTGTTAATTGACAGATCATGAGGACGTTCTGTCAGTTTTGTGTTTCCATGAGAATGGATATGCACAGCTGAGGCAAAAATGCGAATGTTTTGGGACGGTCAGCTCTGTTTTCTGCGTGGGCTTTACTTATAGGACAGTTACTATGAGAGAGGACAGGCTTTTTTTGGAGATTATTAGCCCCAGACTTATAAATTTATTGTCAAAAATTTTAGTGTGTTGTTACTGAAACGTTTTCTGTTAGAGTTCACTATAATGATTTCAAAGTAATTTTCTCTAGTTGAACTCAGTATGCAAATGTATCCCTATCCTTGCCTCTTCTACATTGTTTTCTCATTTTTACTGTACTGAGGTTTCTATTTCTCCTTCTGTTTCTTCATAAGCCAGACATTACAGGACCTCTTAGAATATTCTGCTAACTTTTGGTTTTTTTTCTTTATCGTTTCCACTTTAGTCTTAAAACCATCTTTTTCTCATTTTGAAACTTGGAGTATCTTTCTTAAATTTCTCTGAAGGGTTTAAATCGTGTATAATATGAAGGAATTGGATTTAATAATGGTTAGTGCCCCATTTCCCAAATTTTGTGGTCTGAGGTATATTTAGAGGTACAGAGTTGGGTAATCTTTATTTTTGTTTTTCCAAGTTTATGGTGTACATCTAGCATTTGATTGCAAAGGATTTTTGTGTGATTGGTTTCTGTAATGATATAAATTGTGCTCTAAAATTTAGTACTTCAAGGTGAATAGAACAAATACAGGTTTTATCATCTACTTCTCTTTTAGCTAATGAGTTATTAAAAAGCATCCCTCATTATATGATACATATAAGAATGTATAAACCTTGGCTTATTCCAAAATTGGTCTGCTCTCTTTAGCTATTTTTAGCAAAGGACTTTGAAGCTTGACTATGTTAGTCCTAGAAGCCACAGAGAAGGACCCTTCTGGTGGCCTTTCGGGACTTATCTAACTGCTGAGGGAAGCCCCTTTGAATGTTTCTTTCTTCTTTTTTTTTTTTTCAGCTCGGATTTTGTTTTATTAAGCTGGACATTAAAGAGATTTGTAAAAAATGTAAAACAATGCTACTCATTAAATTTTTTTTGTTTTGGAAAATGTTATTTTAATAAAAATAATTTTGACTTGTAACAGGTTTGTTATTTTTACTTTTAAATGAATTAAAAAGTAGTTCAAAAATTTCTCAATTTCTAATAAAGTAAAGATCAATAATATAACCCATGTAAACAAAAGTGTTTTGGAGTACTCAGTAGTTATTAAGAGTTTGGGTCCTTAGTGAAAATTTCTTATCTCTACCTCTTTCCCTGCACCTATGTGAAACTGTGGCTTCTGTCCATCCTGGCCTTAACATGTCCTATCCTTAAAATCCCAATGAGTATAGTTTACTCCAGTTGCTTCCTTTTTGTCAGGTTAGTAGACTCCAGCAAGAACCTCAAACTCCAAAATGAGAAATCACTGTTTTTAAAACAGTAGGAAATCATAAAATCTAGTTTTAAAAATTACCATTGTCACTGGTAACAAGTGACACTTTGTTTTACATGTAAGGAAATCAGGGCTTAAAGAATGAATGATGATTTTTCCAAGGTTATTATTATTATTATTTTAAGTAAATGCACATGCACTCAGAGTAGTAGGTTTTAGTTTCATCAAAGCTGAAGGCTGGAGAGCACCATATAGTATTTAGTGTGTCATTTCGATACATTTATGGCATGGCAATGAGACTATTAGGATAAGAAATCTGTGACACGGATTTTTAAATCCAAGGCTGAAGTCATTTTCTCTTCAGAAAGGGACTAGAGAAAGAAACTTTTGTGCAGAAGTGGAAGTACAAAAATTTTAGGAGTCTTTCTTTTTTCTTCTAAAATAACTTTGGCCTATTATACTATAAATTCTACATGAAAGCCCTTAAATGAAATGAACATCCTATGTTCCCATTGGAACAGTTGTGTTTATGCTGCTAGTCTTCATACAGAACACTGATAGACTTTCTGATTACCGAAAATCCTGCCCTTCTATCTAGCTGCCAAACCAAAAAAACAAAAAAAAACCCAAACCACTAGAGATAGCTTGCTTAGTGTGTGTGTATTTTTAAGGCTCAGGAGAGGAATCACTGTCAGTTTTCTGTAGAAATTTCTACTTTAGCTTGGTGATCTTAGTTTGTAACCCTGAAGGCTCAATTTAAAATACATTTCTGCATATTGGTTTTCTGTTTTGTTTTGGTTTGATTATTTTTTATTTTTCTTGCTACTATACTTTGTATTACATGTTTTAATTTTTGTTCTTGAACCCTATGTTGTGTTTTAAGGAGGATGCAGTTTTAAAAATTTAAGAAGCAAAATGTACCTCCAACATGTCTTTGCTGTTTGTACCTTGCAGCATAATGGTTTCTGTGCTTCGCCTAAGCTGCTTCATGACTTCATTCTCTTTGTTTTGATTACAAATAAAAGGCTCATAGAACTTCTTTTTTGGTCGTTGTTTGTCTAAAAGATTTTTGTGTTCTGCATATAACAGGATATTTTAGCTCATGTATGATTTAAATGGAAGAATAATAGTTCAAAGGAGAAATGTATATTTAAAAATATTAGGAATAGTTCCTTCTTCCCATATATTCATCTAATTGGTTTATATACCAAAGGATTGTTATATTTATAGTAAAGTGGAAAATAAGTGGACTTTCTGTCTTCTGATTAACTTAAAATACAAGTGCATGTTCTTTTGCAGAATCTATGGCTTAAGCTATAAGCTACCCTTATTAGTAGTAGTATGTTTTATTGTCAGAACATAGCAAATAATGGAACACATCATCATCTTGGTACTTTTATTTTGTCCCATTAACCTAAGTCCTAGGGTAGCTAATTATTAAATGTAGAAATATTAAGATATTTTTCCATTATTTATAGTAAATTTAAAAGCAGACATTTAAAAGATAGGCTTCCAAAAAAAAAAAGAAAAAGAAATAAATAAAAGGCTTCAAAAAATAAATGAATGAATAAATAAAAGATGAGCTTCATAAAATTTGTCTTTACTGTTTTCCCTTTATAAATATGCAATAATATTTTGAATCAGAAAGGAAATGTGTAGTTTAAATAGTACACTTATTGTAAATAAGTTAACAGAGTAGCCCAAGGCAATCAGTGCTTAATATCTTAAAGATCTTACCACAGATTCTGTTGAATTCACTTTAAGTTATTAGCTTGGTTAATGTTTGTACCAGTTAGATTTGTTTTTTTTTTTTCTCCCTAGAAAATAGTTAGCAGTAATCTTTGTAATAACATTTCTTAAGCAAATAATATGGGTACCTGCTATGTACAATGATTAGCTTATTAAGTATGAAATGTTAGATGTCCTTAAGTACTAAGTTTGACAGTATCTGTGACATTTCACTTTGACATTCTTGTTTTATTTTTATTGTAAATACATCCTCATTCTTTCAAATGCACATTTTGAATTGTGATTATCTTTCAAATATTTTAGAGCAATTTTTGTACAACCATAGATAAGTCAAAAATTCGTATTATTTTCACATGAGTTCCATCATAAAACCAATACAACACAGATAGCTCAAAATATCAACAGTGTGTTTGGAAAAGATGTAGCTAATGAACACAGTTCATTGATGGTTTAAAAAGTTCCATTCTGGTAATTTTAGTCTTAAAAATGAACCACGGAGATGACCTGAGACCAAGATGGATAATGATAAAACTGTAGTGGAAGTGAATCCATCTCCCCCTACACATAAATTAACAAGGTTTGACATTACTATTCCAACAATATTAGACCATTTAAAACAAGTCCACAAGGTAAAGAAGCTGGATAGATGGTTACTACATAAATTAAACAAACGTCAAAAGAAAAATCATCCCAAAGCCTGTCTTTTGCTGACATAAAGGTGAACCATTTCTACCATTATTATGTGTGATAAAAAATAAGATTCTTTTTGACAATCAAGCATTCAGCACAATGACTGGATAAAGTGCTGAAACTGTCCAAAACCAAGTATTCATCAAAAGAAGTGAATGGTGTCTTGGTTTGGTGGTCCACAGCCACTTTTATTCACTGCAGCTTCATAAAACCTAGTCAGTTATACAGTGGATGTCTACCACCACCAACTGGACAAAATAATGAGGATACTTGGAGATTAAATAGCCAAGATTTGTCGATAGAGACAGGCCAATCCTTTTAAAACACTCAACCACATACCGCACAAAAACACTGCTTAAACCACAGAGACTGGACTTAGAAACTCTCTGTCATCCACCAGGTTCACCAGACCGTACACCAATTGACCACCACTTCTTTCAGATTTTGGACTACATCTAGCAAGAAAAAATATTCAGTTTTCAACAAGCTGTGAAATAAGACTTTCTCGATTTCATTGCCACTTGCTTTCCAGTCTTCTTCACTGCTGACATAAACAAGCTACCATTAAGATGGCAAAATTTTTTTGATAGTTTAGAAACATACTTTGATTAACTGTATTGCTGCTTGTTTGAGACATAGTAAACTTTTGACATTTCATATTTAATGACCTAATACATAATATATATTTAGGCTGTTCATATGATTATGTGACATTGTACAGAGCTGACATTTTCCTTTTTTGTTTTGTTATTTTGACATTTACCCTTAAATATTGGATTGGATTTGTACATTTCCAAATTAAACATAAGACTTAATATAATTAGAATTAAATAAGCTTAATATAAAATCACATTCTTTTCATTATAGATACAATTAAATCATTTTCACTTGGGAAACTTTTACAACTGAACTGTAAAAATCTGTAGTGGTAAAACAGTAAAAATAAAGTGAACTTTACATAGCACTTACTGTGTGTTAGGAACAATTCCACGTGGTTTACATGTATTAACACTTTAATGCTTACAACTCTATGAAGTAAGTGCTATTCTTATTATCTCCATTTTACATATGAGGAAACCAAGGCATCGAAGTTACATAACTTGCCCAAAGTAACACAACTAGTTATTGAGAGCTATATTTGAACTTAGTCTTTTCTAGCTCCACTGTGCATGACCTTTTTTGTACAAGGTTCTACTTTATTGATTTCTTCCTTTATAGGTTAAGGTTAAAAATCCAATTTTTCTAAAGTACAAAAGAATACTGCTTTTGGTTGGGAACCTTTTAGAGGAGGTTTTACCTGGCCTTTTAATTAATACTGGCTTACAGCAAATCGCAAACCCTTTACTACCTGTTTCTCAAGTGGCAAAAGCCGTGTGTTAAGAAAGCAAAACAGGATTAAATTCCTCCCCCTTTGAGAAAAATTGTCTTATGGAAGTTAATTACTTCAGAGTTATTTGGAGAAAAGGCGATGTTTTTAATAAAATGCCCTCTCAAAGTTAGTTATTTTCCTTGATCTGCAGAATATAAAATAAGCTAATGTGATAGTCTTAAAATGCTGAAATCTTAACATCCCCCATATGAATTTAACAGCTTCAAAATATAAAACAGAAGATAAAAAATGAAATTTGTGATTTGCCTCTAGTTTCATTTCTAAATGTGGAAATTTGTGCAAAGTTAAGTACATTCAGTAGAGCTACCATGTTTAGAGTAAAATATGTAGTGAGTGTTTTTGCTTTTTGAAGAGAGGAGAGAAACTCAAACCAATTTAATTTTTTAAATTAAAAAAATGCAAATCAGAGTCATTTGGAATATTAACCATATTAATATTATCCTTTTGTGCCTTATTATTCTCAAATAACAATTTTAATTGCATACCTGGGGGAAGGAGATGATTTTGTATTAGTTGAGGTACACCTCAGTGCAAACATCTTGTACTCAAGTTATTTTTCTAAATATTTTGAAAACATGAGAATCATAGAAAAGTATTTTTCTGGTAAGAAGGAACACTTGATTAGGAGTACTACTTACTTTAATTCTTACATGTTAACTCTTCTTATTAATTCAGACATATTAATTAAGTACGTTATCTTTCATAGTGGCTTTTGTCTCAGTGTGTTTTTTTCCTTGTGGGAAAAGTATAGTTATGGAGCTGAAAAGAGTAAGGTTTATTTACTGTGGTGATTTATTTGTTGATATTTAGAATATTTTTTTACTTAAACATTTAATTTTGGGTTCAAAGCAATTCTGTTTTAAATGTAGGTTTGATAATCAGTTTGTCTTTAAAAATTTCAATAGTTTTCTTTCACCTGAAATTTAATAATGTAGCAATTATGAATTTAGGAAAAGTAGTAGTTAGTTGCTATCAGCACTGTTACTATGGGGATAAATTAGAGCGATTAGCTTTCAGGTGGAATTGAACTTTATTCTTTAGTTTCCATAGTACTTGAAAAAGATTTAGGTCAGCTTCATGTGTTGTGCCCCTTCCCCCTTTCACAATGAGAGGAACATTTAAGAGTGCGTATTCTGGAAAACTTGAATATATGTTCCTGGAGGGCCATCGTCAACCTTTACATTTGAATAAACTCATTAAACTAAAAAAAAAAAGGAACATTTAATTTAGTGCAATGATGTTAATATCTTCCTACTGGACTGATGATTTTAATATGATAATCTTATTCTCTTTACCAACAGCATAATCCAAAATATATGTATGAAGTTTTTTCTTGGAACATTTCAGACTTTAGAGGACATTTTAGGATAAAAATAGTATTTAAATGTCTTATAAAAAATACCTTAGGAATCAGTGTTTTATTATTTCACTGAATTTTTCTCTTTTAAATTTTAAAGATGTCAAATTTAGGAAACATCTGTGATGATAATTTAAAATAAAGCAGAATATTCCAAATCTGCTGTTTGTTTTCACCAGGTCTTCCTTTGCAATAGGTTAAGAAGCAGTGATTAGATAACATTGATGAATAGTGTTCTTGAGAGTGAAGCTAGGGCTTTTGCAAAGAGAATAGGCCATCTCATATTTGGTGGAGCATTTAATAGCTAGATTAGCTAAATGAACTGAAAACCTTTGCTTTACCTCATTTCTATGTATTTTCTCTTTCTACATATATTTATGTAGTGTTGGTACCTTACATTTTGTGAAACTGTTTGGTTTTATTTTTTTTAAGTGGCTGTTGATTCTTACCAAGATGGTTTCATTTTCATTTTTGTTCTCTTTCAGAGGTTTGCTTTTATAAAACTATAACTTAGAGAACCACCAAATTCTGAATGTTGTTTCATATATAGTTTGAACTGGGTATTTTTCTCTTTTTTTTGACTGGCTAGCTTTTTTATTTCTGGTAAATTGGCTTTCAAACTTTTTTGATCATGGCTCACTATAAAATGCATTTTCCTTTGATACCTAGTACTTATATATGTACATGTTAATATTTTAAATTGAAACATAAGTTTCATGAAACACAATATTTCTCTTTACTACTGATGGTGCATTGTAATATTTTCTATCTTGTTTTGTTGTGTGTCATTTAAAACAAACTGGTTTTCAGTCACTAAGTTGATATGATAACCTATTAATGCAGTGTATCTGCAGTTTGAAACAGTCTAGTGACTGCTAGGTTTTTTCCAATATTGTCTTTTTGGAATTGAAAATGTTTGGGCTGCTAGTTTTTTTTCTCTGAAATGTACCTTGATTCTGTAAAGCTTTTAACCTAAATAATTGTGCAGAGCTTCTGTCATTAGAATCCTTTGCTAGTTTCCATCTAACAGTCAAAAATTTAGGTCTAATCAGCTGTTTTTCACAAACTTTGCTTCTGTTTTTGGCAACTAGTCAAAAAGTTACAAAGCTGCTTTATTCTACTTTCTTCTGGTCCCAATCCAGTTTTTGTGAACCAAAATAAAAGAATTGAGGAATGAAGCAGTTTGCTGCTTCATGGTGTATATGGTTAGGTGAAAGTAAGCTGATTTGAAAAGTCATTAGGGTTTGTGACAGTGGACTACATTTATTTATTGTCCCAATTTGTTTCCTGTAATCACAGAGAGGAGAAAGATGGTAGAGATATCAACAGTTCCTAGCCTATCATAGCCATTAGAGTGAAACAGGGTCAGCAGGCATACTCTACTATTTTTACCACTACCACCTCTTAACACTTAATGAGCGCTTACTATGTGCCAGCCACTATTTAAAGTGCTTCACTTGTATTAACTCATACTTATTGGGAGGCCTGGGAGAAGAATGAGAAAGGATAAAGAAGAAAACTTGCCTTCTTCTTAATATCTTCTCATTACTTGGCTTATGAATTCTGGCTGTTGGTGACTATAGTATGTAAAATGTAAATCATACATTTTAAGCTTGGTTAGCTTTTAAAAATCACCAGTCCTGTCTGTGATGTTCCATTATGGGGCATGTAGCTGTAGTTTGAGAGCCCAGGCTTTGAAGATCGCCTGCCTTGGCTTGAATCCCAGGTCGGTGACTTACTAGGTGTATAACCTTGGATAAGTTACTCTCTGTGCCTTAGTTTTCTCATCTGTAAAGTGGTGATAAAAACAAATAGTACCTATCTTATAAACTTATTGAAAGGATTAAAACAGTTAATATATCAAAAGTACTTAGACCAGTGCCTGATGCATAAAGAGCATTCCATAAGTGTTAGCTATTAATAGTATCAACTCACAGTTGGATCTCCTGAAAGTATTTGTGGCTGTGATAAGTTCTGTATATTTGCTGAGTAACAGGACATGATTGACATTCAATGTTATATTGCTCAGGAGCTTGAAAACATCTTTTCTTGAGGACTTTTAGGGAAAGTTGTTGTGTAGAGTGTTGTCTTGAAAGCCAAGTGACAAAGATTATCAGAGGTACAGGCCCAACTTGTTTAATATCTCGTAAGCATCTCTTATTATTTGGACTATATTCTTAATAGTTTTAATATTTTGCTGTTCGGGAAATCTAAGAGGAGCTACTTAGTGAATTAACTTTCACTCAATACCAGATTTCTTTTCTGTGTATCTATGTCTAAGATATTTATTTTATTATTTATTATGTTTATTTTTATTTTTTGACAAACACTTGTATTACACTTACTATATGCCGGGCACTATATTAAGAGCTTGACAGATAGTAACTCATTCAATCCTTATGATAATTTTATGAGAAAGGCACTATTATTCACATTTTACAGATGAAGTAACTGAGGCCTAGAAAGGTTAAATAATTTATTGAAGATCACACCACTCATTAGTGTCAGAGCTGGTATTTAGACCTAAGTAGGCTGGCTCCAGAGTTTGTGCTCCAGAAATACATTACACTTGCCAAACCTGCTTCTTACAGAGGTGTTATGTCAAAAAGGGTAAAATAAAGAGTGTTATATCTTACTTCACTATTCTGCACTCTTTCTGGGCTAAAATGACAGCCCTAAAATTATGGGTGATGGCGTTATTTGTCTGATGGATTTTTTTTTTAGTGATACATAGCAGTTGTGAATAATTTTGGGGGTGCAGGTGATACATGCATACAATGTGTAATGATCAAAGTAGGGTAATTGGGATATCCATCACCTCCAGACATTTATCTTTTCTATGTTGGAAACATTCCAATTCTTCTAGCTATTTAGAACTATACAATGAATTATTGTTAACTATGGACACTGTACTGTACTATTGAACATTGGATCTTATTCCTAATAACTGTATTTTTGTAGCCATTAACCTGTCTTCATCCTTGTCTGATGGATTTTTGAAGGAGTAGATAAGTTTGGGGAAATAAAACATTAATAAAAGAACTGAAACTAGATTTTACATTTCTTCTGACAGCTAAAGACATACATTTCAAAAGATTTAGTTCTGTTAGTATAGTGTATAATATTATCCAAATACTGAAGTGCTGTTTGATATAGAGAATGGATATATAGATGAGATATATAGAATGATATAGAATATTAGAAAATGGATGAAATAGGGTACAACTTTTCCTGTGTAACTGGAAGCAACATATTTATAGAATATTCCTGTTGGAGTATAATACCATGTGTCAGGTTACATAGAGAAAAAAAAGTGATTAGCTTAGAAGTGTTAACTTCACAGATTAAAGAAGGATGAAGATAAAGTTTTGGAGTCTGAGTTCTGTGGAGTCTGGATCTCCAAACAAATTCTTACGCTCTGTGACTGACAAGGTACTAAAAACTGAAAAGAGGTGTAAGGAGTGTTGGAAGTATAGTAGAAGACTTGTTAGACTATTATTAAGCTTACCATGACAGAGCTAATTCAGATCAACCTGTTCCTTCTTAATGGTTTGTACTGTGGTTTTGGAACTTTCCCTGTGGAACACATCTTCCAACTTACTGGAAGCTTGTGGGGAAAAGTTAGTGCTAATTTTTATTAAAGATTGCTTTATAGACAACTTTAAAGGATGATTTTCCAAGAAGTAATATTAGAAATTGTAAAAAACAGTTCTTCTTAGAGAATCTATGCCTGAGATAATATTGTTTATTAAGAATTTGGATGAGCCTAAATATATATATTTTTAAAACTTTCTCAGTAAGTTCTCATAGTATTCTTTTTTTAATCTTTTTTTCCTTTTTTTTTTTGCCACCTTGATATCTAGTAATGTTCAATCTCATAGTATTCTGTTAAGTGTAAAGTTACTATAAATATTCCTGCAGCTGACAGTACCATGATGTGTTAGTCAGTCATGCCTCCCGAAGAAAGTAGCTGGAAGAATTCACCAACTTTACCACAGTCAGTTTGCTGGGCTGTTTACTTATGGAAGGAGTTGACCAGCATGGTGATGGCTTATTTTTATTTTTTGAGACCAAGTCTCTCTCTGTTGCCCAGGCCAGAGTGCTGTGGCGTCAGCCTAGCTCACAGCAACCTCAAACTCCTGGGCTCAAGCGATTCTCCTGCCTCAGCTTCCTGAGTAGCTGGGACTATAGGCAAGCACTACCACACCTGGTTAATTTTTTTCTATTTTTAGTTGCCTGGCTAGGTTTTGTTTTTTTTTTTTTTTTTTCTATTATTATTTTTTTAGTAGAGATGGGGTCTCCTCCTTGTTCTGGCTGGTCTTGAACTCCTGACCTCTAATGATACTCCCACCTCAGCCTCCCAGAGTGGTAGGATTACAGGCGTGAGCCACCTCGCCCAGCTGGTGATGGCTTTTATCTGTCTACAGAAAGTCCATCGGGGAAGGTGTAGGTGGTTGCAGTTTTTTCACAGAAATGTGATTTGTGCTGTTGCCTTAGTTGTGAGAGCTGAAAGGCTGTCTTAGAATCATTCTAAACTGGGCCTTAAGAGAGGTCACCTGAGCGTAGGTCTCCTGGTTATTTGTGTCTACTTCAGCTGGGCTCTGAGTACAAAGGGTTCTGAGTGGATATGTTAGTAGGTATGTTAGATGTTTTTTAAAACGTAGTAAATCAAGAGGGGGTAGCCTTTAGCTGATGAGACTTTAATGGATTTCTGAAAGAAAGGCAACAGTGAGATTGGATTGGTAGAGAAACTAGGAGAAGAAATCACAGCCTAAAGTATATGTACAAGTTTCAGAAATGTACCAAACTCCAAGTAAACAAATATGAAGGGCCTGGAACATTCATCAGTTTGCTGGCCCTTGCTCTTGATTTCGAGCATCTGGTGTTTGTCCCCTGGATAAAGCCTGCTTAGAGAAACACTTTTAAACACATTGGACAATTTGTGTGGGAGGGCATGTATTTCCTTACAGTCTATTCTCAAATCATGTCATACTCTTGCTTAAAGCACTCATTGCTTTCCAAAACTCCTGTTGTAAGCTGTGTGCAATCTTGCCCTTCTCTGCTTTTCAGGCCTCATTTCCTACTACTGGTTCATTGCTAACACTGGCCTTTTTGCTATTTCTCAAACATGACAAGTTGTTACCTTTTCAGTTTCTTTACACTTGTTCCCTGCTGGAAAGCCCTCCTCCATGTCTTCTTATAGCTCTCTTTTTGTTATTCATATCTCTGCTGAGAAATTACCAGCTTAGAGAAATTATCACCCCATGTGAAGTAGATCCCTTGAAGTGAGTCCTGGCATAGAAGACCAGCTGTATCCCAAGTAACTTATGTGATGCTCAGAAGAAACAGGAATTTATATCTAGAAAGCAAATTACCTGCAGATACTGCCTAACTGCACTTTTTACTTCTCTTCTACAATCAGTGGAGGTGGGTGTATATATTAATAGTTAGAACCTGCATACACCAACAGATAAAGATTTTCATCCACTTTGAGGAAAAGCTATTTTGTTGAAACTCCCAACTACAAATATGAACTAATAACCTAGATTTATCAGACATTTGAGGAAAATTAATACATGAAAGAGAGGTACCAAATGTTGTCAACAATAAAGGAAATAATAATTAGTATAAACTGAAGGAGATATTAAAGATAAGCATTACTACTAATTTTAGAGGAAATAAAAAGGCAAATGAGAAATAGAAATATTAAAATTGAAAAAAATTTTTTAATGGACTGAATAGCAGAATAACAAATTAACAAGTATAAAGACTAAGCTCAAGGAGTTTCTCAATATTCAATGCAGAGGATGTCAGCAAAAATGGCAGAGTAAGAATGCCTAAAAATTTTCTCCTCCATAAAAGCATTGATAACACTAGCAAAAATTGTCAGAGGCAACTTTTTTCAGAATTCTGGAAATTAACTACAGGCTTGCAGCAATCTGGGAGCATTTATTCAAGAAAAATGGCTGAATCTTGGCAAAGACAGCAAACGTTGTGGCATTTTAACTTGGTCTTTTCCCATACCCCCCTCTCTAGCTCCACAGTAGCCTTGAAAAAAATTTTTTTTAATATTTATATTACATTTAATAAAGTTTTAATTCTTTTATTCTTGGGCATAAGTTGTCACCACAATTATATAGCCTTGAAAATTAACAGCCTCCAATCATGATGAAAATCAGCCACCAAAAGGGGCAAAACAAGTTTGGAGTATCTTCAAAGCCCCATTCCCAGAGAGATGTCATTTTACCTAGCTGTTGGTTCCTTGAAAGACCTTATTCACAAAACCATCTGTATTTGACTTGACTTGGAGCTCACCCAGTACAAACTGTATTATTCCCCCAGCGTGTTCATTAGAAATAGAGGCAATTGTTGAACATCTTGAGTGCCTGTGACAGTGAATAATAGTTGGGGCAAATAATAGGCTAATCAAAAAGCATAAAAGGGGACCGGGTGCAGTGGCTCACACCTGTAATCCTAGCACTCTGGGAGGCCGAGGTGGGAGGATTGCTCAAGGTCAGGAGTTCGAAACCAGCCTGAGCAAGAGTGAGACCTCGTCTCTTCTAAAAATACAAAGAAATTAATTGGCCAACTAAAAATATATAGAAAGACTTAGCTGAGCATGGTGGCACATGCTTGTAGTCCCAGCTACTCGGGAGGCTGAGGCAGAAGGATTGCTTGAGCCCAGGAGTTTGAGGTTGCTGTGAGTTAGGCTGACACCATGGCACTCTAGCCCAGGCAACAGAGTGAGACTGTCTCAAAAAAAAAAAAAAAAAAAAAAAAAAAAAGCATAAAAAGAAAAGCTGGGTATGAGATGTTATAAAGGAATTTGTAAAATTCTGATATATTTCTGAGAACCTAGAAGACTGTGTACATGTGTGTATGCTTAGGAAAGAACTAAGAAGGCCCTAAGCTCTCAGTTCTGGTTGATCTCGAGGTTCTGTGCAAGCAGGAAGTGGATGCTAAGGCAGAGTTGTAAACTTCTTGGCTGAGTGTGAAAGTAACACATATACAAAGCCTGTGGTACAGACTGGGACTTACTTCTTCCAGGCCTCTGAGGAAATCTCTGTCCAGTCATTAGCTGAGCATTAACAGAGCAGAGACTTCAGTGGCCACATGACTGATAATCCATACTTTACATAATTAGTTCTGAAAAGTCACTAAAAGAAACAAAGAACAACAGTAGATATTAACAACAACAAATGCTGGTTACTCTGATTTCCAGAGTTGTCACATTACACATTTAAAATGTCTAGTTTTCAACAGAATATTAAAAGGCATGCAGAAAAACTATGCCAGTTAAAGTACAATCCATCCAGGAAAGAAAGCAGCAAAATAGAAACTGTCCCTGAGGAAGACAAAACTTTGGACTTACTAGACAAAGACTCTAAATCAGCCATTTTAAATATGTTCAAAGAACTAAAGGAAGGTATGACAACTATTTTAGTCTCCTTGATTTGCCATAACAGAATTTCACAGACTCATATCTTTAAATAACAGAAACTTATTTTCTAACAATTCTGAAGGTTGGAAGTCTAAGATCTTTTTCTCTTTTTAAAATGAGTATCAGCTCCCATTTAGGTGTAACTGCTTCTGAATGATTGTATGTTGTGTAGGTCTACCTTTAGTGATTTAAGATAGGGGTAGAATTCTTCAGCCATTTCTATTTAAGTAGGGAAAAGGTATCCATTTGAAGGCAGTCACATTTAAAGTGAAAAATAAGAATTTATACAGTTTGACCTTATTTAAGTCATCTATCTAATGGAAAACTCTTCTGTTACAATGATATCAAGTAATAAAGCCTGCATTTCAAATCTCTGTACTCATAGATAAACTGTTGATGCAACTGTGTTTATAATTTTAATAACCAATGTCTCAAATCTCAGTACTTATAAATAAACTGTTGATCCACTTATGTTTATAATTTTGTTAGTCAACATTTCAAACTCCTATATTCATAAATAAACTATTGGTCCAATTGGTTATAATTTTGTTTGTATTACAGTCATAGAATTTTATTCAATTTCATATGTAATTTTCTAAAAACCTAAACAGATCCTATTATAACTTTTGAGGTATAATTTATATACAGTAAATTCTTCCTCTTAAGTATATAGTTCTGTGAGTTGTACAAATGTATACGGTCATGTAACTGTCACCACAATCAGGATACAGAATAGTTATATCATCCCTAGGAAAGTTCCCTTGTGCCTCTTTGTAGCCAACCCCTTCCCCTGTCTCCAACACTTGGCAACCTCTTATCTGTTTTCTGACCCTATAGTCATGTCATATAAAGAATGTCATACAGACTGGGCACAGTGGCTCATGCCTGAAGTCCCAGCACTTTGGGAGGGCAAGGAGGGAGGATTGCTTGAGGCCAGGGAGTTTGAGACCAGCCTGGGTAACATAGTGAGACCCTATCTCTTAAAAAAAAAAAAAAAAAAAATTAGCCAAATGTGGTGGTGTGCACCTGCAGTCCCAGTTGCTCAGAAGGCTGAGGCTGAAGGATTGCTTGAGCCCAGGAATTTGAGGTTACTGTGAGCTATGATCAGGCCACTGCACTCCAGCCTGGGTGACAGATTAAGACCTTGTCTCTTAAAAAAATATGATTATATAATATGTAAGCTTTTGAGTCTGCCTTCTTCCACTTAGCATAATGCATTTGAAGTTCATCCATATTGTTCTGTGATTTGCTATGTAGTATTCCATTATATGGATGTACTACAGTTTCTTTATCCATTCACCAGTTTGAAGGGCATTTGAGTTGTTTCTAGTATTTGGCATATGTATGAAAAAGCCACTGTACACATTCACATACATGTTTTTACATGAACAGAAGTTTTCATTTCACTTTGTAGATACTTCAGAATGGGATTGCTGGGTTGTATGTTGTTTCTACTTTTTTTTTTTTTTTTTTTTTTGAGACAGTCTCGCTTTGTTGCCTAGGCTAGAGTGAGTGCTGTGGCATTAGCCTAGCTCACAGCAACCTCAAACTCCTGGGCTCAAGCAATCCTGCTGCCTCAGCCTCCCAAGTAGCTGGGACTACAGGCATGCGCCACCATGCCCGGCTAATTTTTTCTATATATGTTAGTTGGCCAATTAATTTCTTTCTATTTATAGTAGAGACAGGGTCTCGCTCTTGCTCAGGCTGGTTTTGAACTCCTGACCTCGAGCAATCTGCCCGCCTCGGCCTCCCAGAGAGCTAGGATTACAGGCGTGAGCCACCGGCCTGGCCTGTTTCTACTTTTATAAAGAAACTGCCAAACTGTTTTCCATAATGGCTTTACTGTACCATTTCGAATTCCCACCATCAGTGTACAGTTTCTAGTTGTACATTGGTCTAGTTGCATAGAGTTCTTTTTGCTCTGAATCCTTGCCAGCATTTAGTCAGTTTTCTTATGTTTATTTTAGCCATTCTAGTAAGTATGTAGTGTTGTCTCATTTTATTAAGTAAGTTTTTAATTTTGGAATAATTTTAGATTTTCAGAAATGTTTCAGAAATACCTTTACCCCTATCTCAGTATCCCTGCTACAGGATTAATAACTTACATAATCATGGTATGTTTGTCAAAACTAAGAAACCAACATTGGTACGTTACTATTTCATTACTGTTTACTAGACTCTAGACTTCATTCAGATTTCACTACTTTTTCTACCAATATCCTTTTTCTATTCCAGGATACCACATTGCATTTAATATAATTTAATTTTTATTTCTAGCTCTAACATTTTATAACCAATTTATAAGATGCTGCTACTGGCCTTGGTTCTGTTTTTTTGCAAGAATTTTTTTTAGCTCATATCTATCCCAGAATGCTTTATATGTCATGTACTTTTCTTTTGGGAAATGAGTTTGTATATCATCCTTTTTGAGTTGCATTCAGAGGAGATTCCAAAGTTTTGGATTGCTGACCTCTGTAGATTGGATCCTTTCATTTAAGCCAGAGAATAATATAGAGAGCCTCTGGAAGAATTGTTTCAATTAAGAGTGTTTATCAAGAAAATGAATAAGTTCTTAAAGTTTATCCTTTTTGTTGACTTTGTTGGCTTGAAGTTGGAATTAACAGTTTTTATTGGTTAAATTAGCTAAGCTTTTTTATTTTCATTCCGTTTGATCTGTATTATTACATTTTAGTGTTCAGTTAAATAGCGTATTCAACACTGACTTGAACTTCTGATACATTGCAGCCAAAAGCAATTAAGATTTCTTTCAGAATATGTCTTTAATATCTGGCATATTCTAACTTGGATTTCATTTCAGTGTTTTTCTTCCAGCTCAAAATATTCTGTGAATACTTTAGAAAGAATTTCAGGGCTCTATTCATGGCACACAAAAAGTCCCAAAGAAAGTAATACATGCCAAAAAAATGTATTGTTGAGTTAGAAAAGTCACATTTTTCTAATAACAAAAATTTCTGATAATCCAGTACCATCCCTTGATGTATTTATCAATGTTCTTAATTTAGTGCTGAACATAATATTACAAAATTAAAAGTTTAGTAAGTGCTTTATGGAGAAGCATTCTACTCTATAGATAACACAAAACGACCACATGACAGAACTGCAAAGTATGAACTTCAATCAAATTAGAAAAATACGAGTGTCAGTCTTGAGGAATAGTTTGCCTAGATTGTTAAGATCAACTGTAAAGGAGGAATTGCATCTTTCAGGTTTATCTGTAGCAGTAAATTTTTTCTGAAGCAAAATAAATCAGAGTATAGTGATTGTATATTGATTTTAGGTGCTTTCTTATAAATACTAGTACTTGAGTTTGTTCTCAGGGCTTTGGAAAGATATATAAGGCTTCTCAAGATCCATGAAGTACCTGGAACTATCAGTGTTATTATGTTACCTGGGTATTTCTTCCACTATATAAATTTAGAGTTTGACCTGGAGTGAAAGCAGAATGCTAACTTTGAAGTTACATAACAGTTCTTTTTTTTTTTGAGACTGACTCTCGCTTTGTTGCGCAGGCTAGAGTGAGTGCTGTGGCATCAGCCTAGCTCACAGCAACCTCAAACTCCTGGGCTCAAGCAATCCTGCTGCCTCAGCCTCCCGAGTAGCTGGGACTACAGGCGTGGGCCACCATCCCCGGCTAATTTTTTCTACATATTTTATGTTGGCCAATTAACTTATTTCTATTTATAGTAGAGATTGGGTATCGCACTTGCTCAGACTGGTTTCGAACTCCTGACCTTGAGCAATCCGCCCGCCTCAGCCTCCCAGAGTGCTAGGATTACAGGTGTGAGCCACCACACCCAGCGTAACAGTTCTATAAGAGAGGCAGACTTGCTGATTATTTGAACGTTTTTGAGTGTTTTGTGTTCACCCTATTGTTACTGAAAGTTTGGTACTTGTCCCTGAGGCTGAATCAGTGAGAATGAAGAAGTAGGACAAGTGGTTCCAGGAAAAGGAATGAGAAATTTATTAATTTGCTAGCAGATGAGGAGAGTGGCAGACTAGCGTCTCAAAAGACTACCTCCCTAACATTAAGCAGCAATACAGGGCTTTTTAAAGGGAGGGTTCCAGCAGTTTGCTTGGGTCTGTGTGACCAGCATCACATGTTGTGGCTTCAGGCTATTGTTTAACTGTAGTTAGTGGTTTTCCTCCACCTTATCTCTAGTGAGGATGATCTCATGACCTCAGGACAGTTCTGTTGAGCCATCTCTTATGGTTTAAGATACTAGAAAACTAAGAGCAAAGAACATTTTTCTGCCCCTTTGATTACTGGCCTTAGCATGCCAGTTTTAATTTTTTTAAAAGGGTGAGGGGTTTTAAAGAGGCAACATTTCCCCCTTTTTCAGGCTTTTACACCTCTGTTACACTATTCCTCTCAGTGTTTGGAAGCATTTTTTCAGCTGTGTGTGCAAAGTCATGTTGTTATGATATTTACTTATTTTTCTTTATTTCTCACCTTTGTTTTCAATTTGTGCATTTTATTCAGTGGCCAGGAGATGGCCAAACAAACCTAAGCAGAGAGGTAATAGCAAAAACCAACAAATGAAAAACATGAACTTCAGGCCAGGCACGGTGGCTCACGCCAGTAATCCTAGCACTCTGGGAGGCCGAGGTGGGTGGATTGCTCAAGGTCAGGAGTTCAAGACCAGTCTGAGCAAGAGCGAGACCCCGTCTCTACTATAAAAAGAAATTAATTGGCTAACTAAAAAATATGTATATATAAAAAATTAGCCGGGCATGGTAGCACATGCCTATTATATATATATATACATACATATATATATATATATATATATATATATAAAAGAAAAACATGAACTGCTTTGCTATATTTGTATTAGTTTCCTGTGGCTGCCATAACAAATTACCCCAAGCAAACTTTGAGGCTTAAAACAATAGAAATTTATTATCTCATAGTTCTGTTACTGAAAGCTCAGCCACTTGTCCTCAAGGCTGCATAAGAAGAACAAGAATAAGTGTTTTGAGGAGAAGGAAATAAATTTTATTACTTTGCCGGCAAAGGAAGAGAACGGAGACTCCTATCTGAAATGCTGTCCTCCTGATAATAATCAGAAATACAGAACTTTTAAAGAGGGGGGGCGGGTTTCAGCTTTAGGCAATTACTTTTCACCTACAGTTGATGATTCTGGTGGTCCCATCTCAGCTGAAAACAGTCTTTTGACCTCCACCCAGGACTTCCCTTTACCAAGTCTGGGCTCAGCCTTCTCCTTTAGCACAAATAACAAAAGACTTACCCTGCTCTTTCCAGCCACTGGCCGGAGGCAGAGATACAGGTTTTAGTTCTCAAAAAGGAGTGGAGGATATTTTAAAGAGACAGAAAATATTTTTGCTGTTTTCTCAGTACATTCCCTCTGTTACATATTCCCCACTCTCAGTATTTCCCTTCCATATCTATGGGAGGAGGGGTGACTACTCTGTTATAGTTCTGGAAACCAGAATTCTGAAATCAAAGTGTTGGCAGGGCCGAACTTCCCTCAGAGGCTTTAGGGGAAATCATTCCTTGCCTCTCCCAGTTACTAGTGGCTGCTGGCATTCCTTGGCCGTATCACTTCAGTCTGTTTCTCCATTTTCACATTGCCTTTGCATGTGCAGGCGTGTGTGAAATTTCTATCTGCTTTTCTCATATGAGGACACTGGTGATGGTATTTAGGGCCTACCCAGGTAATCCAGGATAATCTCATTTTTAAATCCTTAATTTAAGTACGTCTGCAAAGACCCTTTCTCCATTAAGGTAACATTCACAGGTTCTGCGCATTAGGATGTGGACCTATCTTTGGCTAGAAATTTATTTCATGATAGATGTGTGTTTATGTGCTTGGGAAAGGGGATTCCTTTCTCCCCCCTTCTTCCTCTCCTGTCATCCCTCCCTCCCTCTTCTCTCCTTCTTCTATTTTCTTCCTCCTCCCCTCCTTTTTTTTCTTTTTTTATTTAAAACTTTAGCCTATTAATAAGGATAAGAACCCTAAGAGCTTCTAACTTGTAAGTAGCTCATATGATCCTTGTTATGGTTGTGATATTAAAATTTCATTTGCATTTCATTCTTTTCTTATATTTGTAGGGAACTTTTCATTTAACACAGACTTCAAAATGATATTTCTTAAATCAGTTTAAAAAAAAACTTGTAAAGAATTAGAGTTGTAACTTAGGCATCCCTGGTGAAAATGTTGGAGAAGTGAAGATTTGAGGTTTTTGTGTCTCTAAACATACTGAAAGTTCTTAATGAACTGATTTTAAGTAAATATTTAGAGGAATCAAGACACTGAAAATTGTGCTTGATTGAACAAATATTTATTCAATGCCTGCTATATGCTGTCAGATAATAAGAATAAAATGGTCTCTGCCATTGTGAAATTTAGAACCAAGAAAAATGAATAGTTGTAACAGAATTGTTTACTGCCAGATTTATAAGCCACAGTAGGTCAGAGGAATAGTTTTGAAGAACTCTTAATTATTAACTAATAATGAAGCAGGGAACTCTTTCACTAATAACTTAGATTTTAGTAGGTTGGGAGGTTTGTTTTTCTGAAACCATAATGCTTATCTTTGTCTAGAAATGGTAAAATAATTTATTTTTATATACTTTCTAGTTAAAATTACTTGTTTTCTTAATAGTTCATGAAAGCTCATACACTGTAAATTAAGGGCTTAGGTTGTAAAAAGGAATTTTTTTTTTTTTTGCTAGACTCTACAGGATTTTAATAAGTAGCATAAAAAAGAATCTCAGGTAGCTCTCTGAACCTCTTCTGCTTCTGAGGGCTGCAGGATTCATTTATGGTTCTTTGCTCAACTGTGTTACATTTAATTCATGTAGAGAAAAAAAAGAATCTTGTTTTTGGATTTTTAGGAAGTCCTTAAAGTGCCAATCCATACATTGATTGGGTTTATAAATTTAAGCATTTTAAAACTTTAAGAAAATGTTGTTATTCTGCAAGATCAAAGTAATGTATTATACTATAGAATAGTTAGATATTTAGTAAAGGGAAAGGAATAAGTAGGAATAAGTGGCCTCAGGTAATAATATTAGAAATGCAATTTTTGAAGGGAGGATTGTATGCTCAATTCTACAGGAAGGGAGAAAAAAGCTTTAGGATAAGGGAGTTCAGAGTCTGGGTTCCACCAGTGGTTTTGCTGCTTACAGGTTCATGAGGTGGTGCCTTGACCTCTTTGGTTTAATTTCCTCAACTCTAAAATAAGGATTACCTCTAATGATCTATAATACTCTATATCCTTTGTAGCATCTTATATATTTCCTTGTCTTAGGAGGAGAGAATAATAATTTCTGTTCAGAAGAGTGAAACCAAATGTGAAGTTTCTTCTAATAGCAAATTCTTTAACTATTGAAAGTTCAATGCTTTTTGATTAGAAACATAAAACAAACCACCTCTGGGTTTGTGTACAATGTTTAAATAACTTGACTTCTTATGAAGGAGATAACACAGCAAGAAAATCAAATCTTTCTGCCTGTACTGTTGTTGTAAACTTCTTCAAGGTTATGGGGGTGAAGGAGGATCTCTGCAATTTACATTGCTTTTATCCCCAACTTAAAATTTTTTCCTGAGGAAAAAGAGTGGAACAGGAATGCAGAATTTATGTCCAATTTTACCTTAATGTCAAACATTTTTGTTGCATTTTTAGAATATATACTTAAACATTTTACTATACAAACCTTTAAATATATAACTTTGTGTCTGCTTTTGATTCATATCAAATTATATGTAAGCTATTATTAAACTATAATGAAAAAACTTACCTTTTCTTAACCTTTTAAATAAGCTTATATGAAATAGGTTACAGTTTTCATTTTAATACGGAATGTTCAATTGTAGAATTAGGATAGCATAGTTTTAAATCATTCTTCACATGTTGGTTTATAATTTTTCATTTCTGTGAACAGCAAACTTATCCTATTTTTTAAAATAGGGTTAGCTTTTTCCCCCGTATGTAATTCTTGGGAAAATATCTAAGAAAAATTGTACAGGTTAGGTGATGACCAATTTTATGACCTCTTTTATACTTTATTTGGGACTGTGTAAAGATACATGTGATTTTATAGCTGTGCCTGAATATGTCTTATCTTCTTAAAGCCCAGATAATTTCAGGTTATGTTGTTTAGATTTATTTTGTTGTTTAAATTTTTTTAAGTGGTTTAATATGGATGAAGAGGTTTGTTAAGAATATTCCAATCTATTTCTTTAGTAGTGAGAGTCTTTTTTCTCAAGTTCAGATTTGATCTTCTTAGTGGTTTAAACCAATCCTTTGATAGGTTTTTATCCTTTTGATAGGTTTATATGTTATTCATTATTTGTAACATAATAGATAATTGGCAAATGTTGAATTGGTTTGGTTTATATTGTAGACATTAAGCTTTATCCGTAATAATTATTGCAGATATTGCCTTCATTTGTTATATCATTTTAATATTACATTTGTTTTTGTTTTTTCATTTCATAGTTTATTTTACATAAGTAGTTTTATTGATTTGTTGCTTATGCTTTCTTCTGTTGCCCATAAATTTATGTTTCCACAAATAAGATAAATATGCTATTCTATTTTCTCCAAAATATTTTGAATGCTAAGTTTTTTATATATTTATAATTAACATAGCACATGATGTGGATATATTTTTTCGGTATTGACAATCCATTTTTTGACAATATTTTTTAAAATACTGATTTTTTCCTGATTATTTCATATTTGAAGTATTTTTTAGATTTGATCATTATTTTGGCATTTCTAGTCTCTTATGGGTTTTTTTCTATTGTGGTAAAATAAACATAGCATAAAATTAACTTTTTTAACTATTTAAGTACAGTAGTTCCCCTTATCTGCAGTTTCACTTTCAATGGTTCTTTCAGTTACCTGCCGTCAGCCTCGGTCTGAAAATATTAAATGGAAAATTCCAGAAATAAACAGTTCATCATAACTTTAAAATTGCATACCACACTGAATAGTGTGATGAAATCTCTTGCCATTCCCCTCTTTCCTGCCTGGGATCTGAATCATTCGTTTGGCCAGTGTATCCGCACTATAGACACAACCTGCCTGTTACGCACTTCGGAGCCCTCTTGGTTATCAGTTTGCCTGTTGGAGTATCACAGTGCTTGTGTTCAAGTAACCCTTTCTTTACTTAATAATTGCCTCCAAGTGCAAGAGTAATGATGCTTGCAATTCACATATACCAAAGGGAAGCTGTAAAGTGCTTTCTTTAAGTGAAAAGGTGGAAGCTTTTGACTTAGTAAGGAGAGAAAAAAAATGTTATGCTGAGATTGCTGAGATCTACAGTAAGAACAAATCTTCTATCCATGAAATTGTGAAGAAGAAAAAAGAAATTCATGCCAGGTTCACTGTTGCACCTCAAATTGCAAAAATTATAGCCACAGTGTATGATAGGTGTTTAGTCATAGGTATGTACGTATAGGAAAAAGTATAGTATATATAGAGTTTGGTACTATCCACACTTTCATGCATCCCCTGGGGATCTTGAACTCCTTATAAAGCCTTCTAGTTTCTAAATTAGATTTTTTTTTTTTTTGGAGACAGAATCTTGCTCTATCCCCTGGGCTAGAGTGCCGTGGCGTCAGCCTAGCTCACAGCAACCTCAAACTTCTGGGCTCAAGCAATCCTCCTGCCTCAGCCTCCCGAGTAGCTGGGACTACAGGCACTCACTACCACACCTGGCTGCCTGGCTAATTTTTTCTATTTTTAATAAAGACAGGGGTCTCACTTTTGCTCAGGCTGGTCTCCAACTCCTGAGCTCAAGCAATCCTCCCACCTTGGCTTCCCAGAGTAGGCGTGAGCCACCATGCCCAGCCTATAAATTAGAATTTATGTTGAACTGATATCTTTAGGCTTTAGGTTTGGTACTCTGGGTATCAGGACACTTGTTTCTGAATTCATTAACCCTTTGCACTCACTTGCTTTTTTCTCGATTCCGTTATTCTACTCGGGATTTAATTTTTTAAATACCCCAGATTTTACAAAGCATGGCAGTAGAATAAAAAACTGAAGTTCCTTTTCTTTTTTTTTTTTTTTTTTAATTTTTTTTTTACCACACCTCAGGAGATATATGAAGTTCCTTTTCATACAAACTTATTTATTTGGATTTTTTTATATTTCAAATTATTGATACATTCAAAGAGTAATTTTAATCTCTATAATTTTTGCTACCCGTGTCGAGTCACACTTGATATCCGAGTACAAAGGGTTAATATATCCCCCTCAGAATAGGTTAATGATTATTGATTTTTATTTAAAAAATTTTTAGTTTTTGGTGATAGGGTTTTGCTCTGTTGCCCAGGCTAAAGTGCAGTGGCGTCATCGTAGCTCACTGCAACCTCAAATTCCTGGGCTCAAACAACCCTCCTGCCTTCCAGGTAGCTAGGACTACAGGCATGCACCACCACACCCAGCCAACTTTTTTTTTTTTTTTTTTTGGTAGAGATGGGGTCTTGCTATGTTGCTCAGACTGGTCTTAAATTCCTAGCCCTAAGCAATCACCAGTTTAGGCCTCCCAAAGTGCTGGGATTACAGGCTTGGGTCACTGCATCAGCCAGTAATTGTTGGATATCAGTACTTGAAGCAATTGTCTTAAAACCATTAGAAGAGGGTATTTATTTGCTTTTTGTTTTCATTCTTAAAGGTATACACAAAAGTATATTTGAGGATGCCATGGTAAACATTTGCTAATTACCTACTTCTTTTAGGTCCTGAAGTAATCCACATATTAATAAAAATCTTAAGTGATGATACACTACTTTTTTGATATGTTTTCAGACTACTATTGTTTATAACTATTATTGCTATTATTTTTAATTTTGGTAAGGATGCTGTTAATGTTCCCCCAGGAAACTTCTGTAGCCTGATCTTTGGTATGCTCTAAAATATATATATATATATATATATATATATATATATATATATATATATATATATATATATATGGCTTTGAAAGGGGTAGTAAATAAACTTCTAAAATACAGTGTAGTCAGTGATCAAATTTATGGACTACTATGTTCTATATAGGACTGTATCAAAGATATTCAGTTAACCCCCACATATCTCTGTGCATACTTAGCTACTGTCCAGGGCCTATAATCAGACTGTTTTTGCTCTGTTTAGACACTTATCTTGAAGTTGTAATTAAGAGTGATATATACTTTGTTTTCATTGAAAACAATTTGATCTTTATTCTGTGCTTTTATTTTTTCATTTTTCTTTTCACCAACTCGAACCAGAATATTCTGTACTTTAAAAAATATATATGGACATCAGAAGAAGACAGACTAATGTCCAAAAAACAAATGAAAAATTGCTTAACATTTCTAATCATCAGGGAAATGCAAATCAAAACCACGATGACGTATCACTTAACTCCAGTGAGGTTGGCTTTTATCAAAAAGTCCCAAAACAACATATGTTGGCATGGATGTGGAAAGATAGGAATGCTGGTGAGACTGCAAATTAGTACAACCATTATGGAAAGTAACATGGAGATACCACAAAGAACTGAAAGTAGAACTACCATTTAATCCAGCAGTCCTACTACTAGGTATTTACCCAAAGGCAAAAAAGACATTCTATAATAAAGACATCTGCACTCGAATGTTTATGCCAGCACAGTTCACCATTTGCAAAGATGTGGAAACAACCCAAGTGCCCATCAGTACATGAATGGATTAATAAAATGTGGTGTATGTATACCATGGAGTACTACTCAGCCATAAAAAAGGTGAACTACCTCCTGTATTATCCTGGATAGAACTGGAGCCCATTCTTCAAAGTGAAGTATCACAAGAATGGAAAAACAAGCACCACATGTGCTCACCATTAAATTAGTACAAATTGATCAACACTTATGTGCACATATGGAAGTAACATTCATCAGGTGTCAGGCAGATTGGAGAGGGGAGTGAGGGGATGGGTAAATTCACACCTAATGGATGTGGTGCTGGGGATGGGCATGCTTATAGCTGTGACTCACACAGTGCAAAGGCAATTTATGTAAGCAAAGAATTGTACCCCTGTAATATTCTGAATAAAAAAAAAAGGAAAAATATTATATATGGACAGACATATTTAATTTACCTTCCTAAGCCTGAGAGCTATAATAACACATTGAAGTCACCTGAGGTTTTGCCTGTGGCCATTTACAATTACAGGGTAAATAGTGTGTTAAACTCAGTATGAGACAGAAACTATGAGGTAGGAATCTAATTAGAATTTTGGAATAAAGTATTCGTTACTAATTATTTCCCTTCTAACTTCTAAGGAATAAAACTAAAATTTATAGCTGCCATATTACAAAAGGATTCTGCTTTTTTTTTTTTTGAACATCTGAAATCACAATAATATTTAAAATTGTGTGACTTTTTAAAATCAAACCAAAGTTTCTATTTTTTTGTTGTCAACATTTATAGGTAGGGAAATATGGAGTCTTAGGAAATCTATTTCTGTTCTCAAAAAATTTTAAATTTTCCTAGAATTCTGTCCATGAAGGCATATTGATACTGATAAGCTCTACCTCCAAAAAAGGTGACAAAACAAGTGTATTCAGAAGCTAATGGTAAGAATTGAAATTAGAAAATTGTGAAAAGACATTACTATTTAAATGTCCTAAAGACACTCTAAAGATTAACTCAGAGTGCGTTTTGTAATTTCGTCAGCTGTTTGACTAAGCTTTAATTATTTTAATTACATTAAAAATCCACTTTCCACTCGTACGTCAAAGCTATTGTATTATTTGATATTTTAAAAGATGAATCTCATTGAATGTAGAATAATGTCAGGTTACATTAATGGAAGAAAAAAAGAAAAACCACAGATTAAACTCTAGAACTAATACATGGAAACTAATATTAAGATTTTTATAGTAATTCTGTACTTCTTTTATTATCAGATACTAGAATATGGTGTGTATTTTATACAACACTTTCCTCTTGTTGCTGGTAAATGGTTACTTTTGCTTGTATAGCATGGAACACTTGTATAAAATGATGTGAGATCTTACTAAAAGTTTTAGCACATTGATAAATGTTGGGAATGTGCTGAATACTTGCATTCTTATATTTAGTATGCTCTTATATTTCAGGTCTTTCAGATTACAAATTATTGGAAGGAAGGAGAATTAATGGAAAGTAATATATGCATGCATGTTGTGATGGAATTACATAATTTATTATCATTAATGCATTTTATACACAAATGGGCCAGAATGTATGTTTGGAAACTTCTTACATATCACATGTTGCCAGTAGAATCCCAGAAGATTCTGTAATATATCATACTCTTTCCTTGGAGGCTGCTTTTTTTGTTTTAAGACAATCAAAATTAGTGGTGGTCATTCGGCAGTTACTTTAAGATATCAAGACTGATTTTTTAAGTTCTCTTCTACATATAGAAATTACTTATGCACTTTTTATTCCCCTAAATTGAAAAGCTAAGAAAATAAAGGTAATTTTTAATATGGAAACAACAAAGAGTGCTTATTTTTGAAGAAGAATTAGGAGCAGTAGAAAGGAATGTCTTTCAGTTTCTCCTTAAAGGAGGATTTCTTGCAACTTATCAATAATTTAATAAAGAAAAATAGCAGATTTGCCTTTTTTATTATAAATTCAATTCAATATTACCATGTTTCTACAGAACATTTGGTTTTGTGTGGCTTGAGAATTTATTTCCCTACTGTTCAGAGTAGTGTTTCTTACTTTATAAAACCCATTACTTTTTTGATCAATAAACAATCTTATGTTCTCCTTTAATGTTCAGATTTTTAAAATAAATTAGTTTTTGTGTTTAAAAACAAAATTAAAGCACATGTTTTTTCATTTTTCTTCTTTTAATAATACTTCTTACCATTCTCTTATCCAGATATGGAATTTATAACCATTCTGCCCTAGGAATTGAAGGTGGATATCCATTCCTTCTCCCTTGCTGTGAGAATATACTGGAGATTACAATTTTGACAGTCATGGAAAGCATGGAATATTTTCAATTTTTCTGTAGATGAGAGCTGGTTACACAAAAATTTAACAAATGAAATATTAAAGACATTACATTTCCCTAGTGATTTGGTCCTATTTTGCTCTTACGGGATGAAATCATGTATGTATAATGTAATTTAGACAGTACTAAAATCCCATAAGGTAAAGAAAAGACTTTTCAATTTTATACTTAGATAAATATAAACTGGTAAAACAAAAAATGTTTCATCTTGCACAGTTGTGAATCAGCCTCACGTCACATTGATTATGCTCTTCTGAGTTGAGCAAAACAAGTACAAGGAAGATAGCTCCCGTGGGCTTTAGATATTGCTCTCTAATTCTGCTGCACTGGTTATCTGCGTCATGTAGTAGGAGAACTTAGCTTTGGGGCTCTCTGTATGAGCTACACGTGAGTTTGAGTGCATTGAGCAGCAGGTGTTTCTGACCTTTAAACTTTTTTTCTTTTGATATTCTAGATCAGGACAGAGAATAAAGCTGTGTCAGAGTTGGACAGTTTTGCATCTAATTGTATCCCTTACACGTGTTTTCTCTCCTTTAACCATTCTGGAGTGTGGCTCTAAAATAAAGTGTATTGTATTGCACCAAGACAGAGTAATAGAAGTAGATTGGTAGTATGCTGGCACAACTGATGCCTTTTGTTTTTCTTTTCATACTATTTGTCTTTTTTCATTATTTCTGCAGTGTGATTCTTAGCTTGTATGTTAAATTAGGTACAGTGGTTGTAGAAGAAATGAAAACAGCTGTGACTTTAAAAGCATAAGCAATCACATCTGTTTGGTAGAAGTGCTAGTCTCATTTTTGTTAAACAGAAATGGAGTATTTCATTTTTGTAATTAGCTTTCTATGATAATTTCTGTCACTCTGTCTCCTTTCAGCAGGGCATAGTAATGTGGTCTTACTAGTAAATGTGGGGATTAGAATCCTGTTTTTCTTTTTTTGTTTGAAAATCAGGACAGGAGGAACAGGGTCTCAGAAGGTAAAGAGTTTCTTTGACTAATCAACTAGGCAGCATAGTTAGTGGAAGCTTATTATTTCAGAATTAAATTGGGTCCTAGCTTTACATGACTATTTTTCCTTAATTCTAAAATTCAAAGTTTTACTATACTTATTTATTTTCATTGTTAAGATGCAGAAGAATTGAGTTTGCCTTTAAATTCATTACACATAGACAGATAGTTGATTGTAAATATATTTAATTGATATTCCAGTTTGTCCTATTTAAAATGATTCTGTGTGTCTGTGTTAACAGTTATGTAAATGTTCCACATTAAAGCAGGTTAGATGTTATCATAACTTACTGACTTGCCAGGCTAGTCTCTGTCATTTTTAATGTAACTCTAATCCTTAAAAAAATTATTTTATTATCTGCACGTGGCTGTCATCGTAAAATGTTTAATGCATTAGGCACTATAGTAACCAGCAGAAGTGGTTCCACGTGTTGGCTTTTGCAAGGTATTATAAAAGTTATTGTGTAAGTCTCTCTTGACTTGGTGCAGCATGTCAATTTTGAAAAGCCACGTGCAAGTTTTGAGATTTTGAGATTGGAACTCACGTAGAAAGGTTGGGGTAGCAAAATATTAAAAAATTATTCTCTGATGGCCTCAATGATAATACTTTAAAGAGTATATAAAGCTTTGAATCCCCCTCTTTTTTTAAAAAACAGACTGTGAAGACTGCTGAGAGAAACTTGCAGTTCAGTCACATAAGTATAATAAATACTGGGCCTCATGGAAGAAGAACAAGATTTACCAGAGCAACCAGTAAGTATTTCCTTTAACAATTTAAAGTTGACTATAGGAAAGTAAATCTTAAAAGATTTTAAATATTGTACAGTTATACTTGTAGATTCCAAATGTTATATTTTGCTAATGATGCTATTTAGAAAGCTCAGCATTACAAAGGGAATATTGTATTTGGAAATGTCATTTTAAAAAATCAATGGCTAGTGTTACAGTTTTTAGAAAATAAAAGAGTATGCCTATTTACTAGTCAGGCAGCATATTACCATTTCTGCCAGAAAATTTAGTTTTATTTTTACCTAAATTTCCCTAATGTACTTAATTTTTTTAAATGTGAGGAAGTATCATTTGACTATTAGCTAATTCTTTTTTATTTTTATTTTATTTTTTTGAGACAAGAGTCTCACTCTTTTGCCCGGGCTAGAGTGCCGTGGCGTCAGCCTAGCTCACAGCAACCTCAAACTACTGGGCTCAAGCGATCCTTCTGCCTCAGCCTCCCGAGTAGCTGAGACTACAGGCATGTGCCACCATGCCCGGCTAATTTTTTTCTATATATTTTTATTTGGCCAATTAATTTCTTTCTATTTTTAGTAGAGACGGAGTCTCGCTCTTGCTCAGGCTGGTTTCGAACTCCTGACCTTGACTGATCTGCCTGCCTCAGCCTCCCAGAGTGCTGGGATTACAGGCATGAGCCACCGTGCCGGCCAGCTAATTCTTAAAAACAGATAAGACCTTAGAAATGAGATTCAATTGTTAATTTATTTTATTTTATTTATTTTATTATTTATATTTAAAATTTTTTATCTTCTTTTTTTAAATCAATACAGAGCAGTACTTCAGGAATGTTAATTTATTTTAAATATTTAATATAATGAAATAATTTTAAATGTCCTCAAGTGATATGGATTTATCTTCTTTTTGGTTTTTGGCCCTTAACATTTAGAAAAGGAAAGCAATAGTGTTATTCTTTTAAGATAACTTTTATGTTAAAGGGTCTTTTCCTTTTGTCTCTAGTTTCTTTTTCTGAAGTTAAATAAATACTGATTCAATTGACTATCCTGAGTGGGCCTCTTGCATTTCATATTAAGAGAGAATATAGAATGGCACATGCTTATTTTTCTTTATGAAAATCCAACCTAGAAAAATTTGAATTTTGAAAGTAGATGATAGAATGTATTTTTTATGTTCTAAATGTATTCTTTACATCACAAAAGTATGTTTACCAGCTTCCATCTGAACAGTGAAATCCTTTAATATATTTTTAATATTTTTCTTTATGTTGAGAAATGCATATTGATGGTTACTTTGCCATTCGTTATTCCTCTAGCCCTCTCGGTTGAGGTGTTTAAGTGTAACATTAGGAAGACATAAGCAACTGGTAAAAAGACCTTTTGAAACATTTGAAATGTGATCCCATCCCTAGTGAGACATTAATGATCAGGGAAATGGTAAGGTTAAAAATTATCTTGAGTAGTTTATATGGGGTATACACTATTGAAACAAATTGCTGAATTTGTTTCAGCAATTCAGCTTGCTGAAACAAGCTACTGAATTTAGCAAGGAAAATTATGTCATTGAGTTTTTAATGTGGTAAGACAAGTCATATTTTTCATATTTTCAAAAGACTTATGTAAGTGTTGACGTACTGTTGAAATATGGGTATTGTTAATTACTCCTTACCTACTTAAGGTAATGAGAATTGTTGAGGCTGACCTTCTTACGAGTCATCTCTCTGCTCTGCTTCATTTCCTTGTCATTCTATTAAACTTCTATAAAATGATGTGCAAAACCTGATTGTTACTTCAGAGAAAGGTAAGAAATTGAAGCACTTTAAAACTTCTGCGAGTATAAGTGGTTATAGTCACAGGGCATCGTTTCCTTATTGATTTGTGCCTACGTCTTAATTTATAAAGGTGACTGAGTCAGTGCCATTAAAATAAACGTTTAACGTTAGTCATAGTTCCCCTGGGAAGGAGAAACATAGCATGTACAGGGCCACAAGGGGGAGTACCAGTGTTGGTCAGGAGGCGGAAGAGAGCAAGGGGAGGCATGGGCCACAGACTTTAATGAGGTTTCTATAGGAAAGGAAAGGCAAGATAGGGTAAACAATTTATAATTGGCTAGTTTGAGTAATTCCAGCAGGCTTTGTGGCCTAGGGGCTATTTCTCATTGTTGAGTACCTGGGCCTAGGTTGGTTGTTGTAGGGCAGGAGAAATAGGGGCTTACTGTGTGAGAGTTAGATAAAGGATGTAGTTTAGAGTATGGGCATTTCCCCTGGATTGCAGAGGAAATGTAAACAAATTTGGCCTTTAGTTAGGCCCTGTGATTTATGGATGCCAAATAGACAAATACAGAATCTAAGAAAACACAGAACACTTAACTGTTAAAAATTGAATAGGAAGAACAAATGTCATATTTTTAGGAGAAACACAGCTTTTTACAGGCTATAGAAGAAATCTAAAATATGAGTGGAAAGAATGGTCCTATTCCAAGTTGATGATAAATAAAGCCAACAATTTTTTTTTTTTTTTTTGCCAAGGAAGAAAGGAGTTTTTAATATGGCAAATACCTCATCACATCAGAAGACCAAAAGAAGCTGCCTCAAATCTGTCTCTGAAGCCAACATTTTTAACTCTGTTTACCTATATCTAGGGAGAGAGGTTACTGATAGGCATTCTTATTGAAGTTATTTTAATCCTATTGTCTCTTCTGGACTCTTATTGAATTATCCCTTCTCTTGTTTCTCTACTGCTTGCTTGCTCTACCTGAAGAAAATATTTTGTTCAGGTTGTCATTCACAACACAAATTCTAACCTCCGGTTCTTTTACTTTCCTTTTATTGCTAATCAATCCTCAACCTTCCCTGCAATCAGAGATGGTTCTCTCTGTAGTTACCATTTATCTTGAAATCACTCAGTCTTTTCCTCTAGTCTTCATTTTTCTCAGCTATTGTCCAAATTAGAACTGTTTTAAAAAAGAGTGAAAGGGTACGCTAACCTGACTTAGTTTTAGGATAACAGTGATAAACTAAGACTGTTGCTGGCAAACTGGAAGCATTAAAACCCCCTTTATGGCTACCAGGAGTGCTCTCTGAATTCAAGTTTTTTTTATTTTCTTTTTTGAGATAGGGTGGCTCTATCACTTAGGCTGGAGTACAGTGGCACTATCACAGTTCACTGCAACCTTGGACTACTGAGCTTAATTGATCCTCTTACTTCAGCCTCCTGGGTAGCTAGAACTACAGGCATGCTTGATACAGGCATTAGCCATGCCCTGCTAATTTTTAAATTTTTTGTAGACAGGGTCTCACTTTGTTGCTCAGGCTAGTCCTGAACTCTTGGCCTCAAGCCATCTACTTGCCTCCCAAAGCTGGGATTATAGGCATGAGCCACTGAAGTTTTTAAAAAAAGATTTAGTCCCACATTTAGAGCAATCACCTAAATTATTTAAATGAGTTCTAATCCTCCAGACTCAGAAGTTTTTATCCCTTACACCAAAATGCGTAAACATCATTGCCAAACCAGTGTTTATCACCTCTAAAACATCTCAGAAAATAAGAGAGGTACTTGAAGCAATATAAAGAAATGCTGCACTGTTTGGGGTTGTTTTTTTGTTTGTTTTTTGTTTTTGATGAGAAAGAGTTAGAAAGCTTTTTTATTGGATTTGTGGGGGGTTTTGTTTGTTTGTTTGTTTGGGCATATTATGGGGTACAAATTTTAAGGTTTCAATAAATGCCCCCTCCTCCCCCCCCTTTGGGTTTTTTTAAATTTAAAGGTGGTGTTAGATGCTGGAAATTATAGACTGGGTGCTCATTTAATGCTATTTAGTAACAGCATTCTAAAACATAATATTGAACACACCTTATATTGACCAGACCCTGGTGGACACTTAGAAAAGGATATGACTGACAGTCACCAGGGGCTAGCTACTCTATATTTTCTCTAAGAACGCTCTGCATTCTAATTCATAGCTTAAAGATTTAGAGTATAAATAGATCAGGTGTCTATATTTAAGTTAAAGTATCAAAGAGTGATAATGTTACTTCTTCAAGGACTCTCAGTGTGTATATTCACTGTGAGGTATTTCTTATTCTCGATCCAGTGCTGTTCTTTTTCCGCTACTCTTCAAGTAGAGGCTATATAATCATCACAGAGAGAATCCCTCTATCTGTAGATAGGATTCTTACATTTTTGGAAGGTTGTTTATGGTAACTTATATAATGAAGTTATTTACAATTGCAATTTTTTTTTTAATAAGCTAAGTGTGGCCCTGTTAGTATTACTTGCTAGAAGTGTGTCTTCATCCAAAAAAGGATGTAGGTACCTCATGTTTTATTTCTCTACCTGTGTTGTGACAAAAGAATACCAGTTTTGTGTCCTGTGTGGAAAAGAGATTAAAAAGATTAAAGTAGATGAAATTTTCTTCCTTAAGTTACTGGTTTTCCCACAGTGGAAATATATATGAATATAAGTATATTTTTGGTTTATATATATGTTTTGCATTTTATGGACGCAGATATAACAACATTTCATTTTGCTGATTCCTGCAATTAGCACAAAGCTGAAAAATTATCTACAATAATCAAGTGACCCTTAGAGAGTGACTATATCATGGGACCAGCACAGTCCAGCTGTGGTCTCTGAGAACTTACTCTTAGATCAATTTTTAGGTCATCTTTTCTCACATGGATTAATGCAACAGCCTCTTCAGATTTTCTTACTTTAGTTTTGTCCTACTTCCTATTCATTTTTCATCTATACTTTATCAGAGTGATCGTTCTAAAATTCAGAATGGATCATGTTATCTTGCTAATACTGCAAGGCCTCCTCATTACCCTCAAGATAAAATTGAGACAGAGTCCCACTTTGTTGCCCCGGCTAGATTGCAGTGGTGTTATTACAGTTCATCGCACCCTCAAACTCCTCCTGCCTCAGCAATCCTCCTGCCTCAGCCTCCTGAGTAGTTGGCCTACACCACCATACCCAGCTAATTTTTTTCTGTTTTTTGGTAGAGATGGGGTCTCGCTCTTGCTCAGGCTGGGCTCAAACTCCTGAACTCAAGTAATCCTCCCACCTCGGCTTTCCAGAGTGCTAGGATTACAGGCGTGAGCCACTGCGCCTGGCCAAAATTGAACTTCTTAATCTGGATTATAAGAGCCTTTATGATTAAGCTTCTGTTTACCATATAGCCTAATTTTACCAATGTCTCCTGTCAGACTTATTATTCCCAATCATACTGAATTTTTTGCAAAGTTGCATGTTTGTTCTCATCTATGAACCTTTTTAGATATACTAATCCTTGTGCATGGATTACACTATTTCCCCCCGCCCTTTCATATATAAGTTCCCCCTCTTGGCTAAATTTAGTTTATCCATCAAGTTTCAATTTAGGCTAATAATTCTCAATTGATTTACAACCATAGAATGTTATTACAGATCATAACTGGTGGGCGTACATTGTCAGTATACAGAGTGTAGGGAAAAAAACCCTTGAGAACCACTGTCTTAGACAATACTTCCTCCAGGAAATTTTTTCTGACTTATTGCCTTCCTACATCCCTACATTCTCCGGCCACTTCCTCCAGTAGAAAGACTTTGTTTGGTGTCCCTCCTGTGTGTTCCATAGCACCTTGTACTTCCATTGCAATCCTTAATCTCACTGTTTGATAAACTATATATTTACTTATCTTTCTTTTAAACTAGACTATAAGTTCCTTGAGGTCAAGGGCTGCATTTTGTTTATCATTATGTTCCCTTTCAGGAAGGCTTGGTAGAGAATACCCTTGTTGAGTGAATGATAGGATGTATATGACCCAGAATTCCCACTATGGGATAACATTGGAGAATCTACAGAAGGGCATATACTAGTTGTGACAGTGCTACTTGCTACTGTGACAGATAGCCTCAGTGTCTCAGTAGTTTAATATAAAAAACTTTTATTTTTCTGTCACTCAGTCTCCTATGGATTAGCAGCATTCCTAGGGCAATCCTCCAGGAAGGTTGCTTTCATCTTGTGATGCCATTATCTTCAATTTGTGGCCATTGTGATTTCCAAAGAAGGGGAAGAAAGGATTAAAGGATCACATGGCATATTTTTAAGGGCTAGTTCTAGAAGTGGCTTAAATTACTTCTCTGCTTTTTCCATTGATCAGAATTCACATGGCTCCAACCTGACAGCAGGGAGGCTAAAAATGCTCACTTGCTTTCTTTAAGTTTCATCTTTACACCAGCCCTGTGAAGTAAATAGTTGTATCTTTCTTTTAGAGATGAGGAAACAGATGCAGGAAAGTAAAGATATGCAGTGAATTAACTCTGAGAATGGAGGCCAGGCGTAGTGGTTCCCTCCTGTAATCCTAGCACTCTGGGAGGCCGAGGTGGGAGGATCCCTTGAAGTCAGGAGTTTGAGACCAGCCTGAGCAAGGGTGAGACCCCATCTCTACTAAAAATAGAAAAAATTAGGCCGGTCATTATGGCTCTCACCTGTAATCCTAGCACTCTGGGAGGCCAAGACAGGAGGATTGTTTGAACTCAGGAGTTTGAGACCAGCCTGAGCAAGAGCGAGACCCCCGTTTCTACTAAAAAATATATATATAGCTGGACAACTAAAATATATATATAAAACATTAGCCAGGCATTGTGGTGCATGCCTGTAGTCCCAGCCACTTGGGAGGCTGAGACAGTAGGATTGCATGAGCCCTGGAGTTTGAGGTTGCTGTGAGCTAGGCTGATGTCACAGCACTCTAGCCTGGGCAACAGAGACTCTGTCTCAAAAAAAAAAAAAAAAAAAAATGTTTAGCTGGGTATAGTGGTGTGTGCCTGTAATCCCAGCTACTCAGGAGACTGAGGCAGGAGAATCGCTTGACCCCAGGAATTTGAGGTTGCTGTGAGCTAGGCTGATGCCATGGTACTATAGCCCAGGTTACAGAGCAAAACTCCGCCTCAGAAGGAAAAAACAAAAATCTCTTAGAACTGAGCCTTGAACCTAAATATTCTGAATATGTGTACTGGGTTATTTCTGTTTCCTTTCTGTGTTATATTTAAAGTGTGATTATATTTTGTAGCAGAGGCATAATTAGAACCCCGATTCATGAGTTTGCCAGTAGTTCTTTCTTTCTGTGTTATCCTTAACCATCATACACCTATAAGATTGTCCTTTTTTTAGGTAACAGATTTATTGAGATATAATGTACATATCTCACAATTCATACTTTTAAAGTATACAATTCAATGGTTTTTAGTATATTCACAGAATTTTGCAACCATCACCGGAATCAATTTTAGAACATTTACATCACTCCAAAAAGAAACTCATACTCATTAGCAGTTACCTCCCAATTCCTCCATCTTCCTCAGCCCTAGGCAACCACTAATCTACTTTGTGTCTGTAGAGTTACCAATTTGTGGACATTTCATGTAAATGGATTTATACATTCTGTGGTCCTTTGTAACTGGCTTCTTTTACATAGGATATTGTTTTTAAGGTTCATCCATGTTGCAGCATATATCAGTACTTCATTCCTTTTTATTGCACTAATATTTCATTATATAAATAGTACTACTACGTTTTATTGATCTATTCCTCAGTTGATGGACACCAGGGTTATTTCCACATTTGGGCTATTTTGAATAATGCTGTTATGAACATTCATCTACAAGTTTTGTGTGGACGTATGGTTTCATTTCATTTCTTTTGGGTATATGGCTAGGAGTGTGATTGCTGGGCCATATAGTAACTTCACATTTGACCGTCCTTAATGCCACTATCACACTGTCTTGATTACTATTGCTTTGTAGTAAGTTTTGAAATTGAGAAATGTGAGTCTTCCAACCTAGTTTTTCTTTCTCAACATTGTTTTAGCTATTCTTAGTCCCTTTTATTTCCATATGAAATTTAGGATCAACTTGTTAATTTCTGCAAAGGAGCCAGATGGGATTTTGATAGGGATTGGGTTGACTATGTCCATCAATTGGGGGACAATTGGAGCAAAGTATTGCCACCTTTAAAAAATGAATTCTTCTGATCCATGAACGTGAGGTGGTGTCTTTCCATTTATTTAATTCTTCTTTAATTTCTTTCAACACATACTGTAGTTTTTCATAACATAGGTTTTGGACTTTTGTTAAATTTACCCCAAAGTATTTTATTCCTTTTGATGCTATTGTAAATGGAATTGTTTTCTCAGTTTCATTTTCGTGTTGGTCATTGCAAATGTATAGAAATACAATTATTTTTGTATATGTGTCTTGTATCTTGATACCTTTCCAAACTTGTTTATCAGTTGTAATTTTTTAATGGATTCTTTAGGATTTGTGTATATAAGATTATGTCATATGCAAATAAAGATAGTGATTATATCACTTTTAACCTTGATAGAGAGCTTTTTCAGCCTTATTGCTTTCCCACTTGCTGGCAGCCTATATTACTGTCAGCATTTGTTTGGTGTTGTGTTCTACAAGATACAGAAGTAGTTTGCCTTCTGAATTTGAAGATGGTGCTAACAGTATACTTCTCACAAATATGACCCTAATCTTTTGGGGCCAGTACTGACCAGGGAATGCAGCCCTTTATGACGGGCTGCTCCTTGCAACCTTTGCTTACCTTGCTGTGCAGAGTTTTTATTCATTATTGCAGGTGTTTTACTACTCTGTAAAATTGCCGATCCAATTTTTCCTGATTCAATCTTTGTTATTCCTGTTAACAACCAGGGCCCATTTTCTGTCAGTTTCTGGGTTGTATTGTTTGAACCTGTACTTCTGTAATTGAATGAAATCTATCTATATTCTTTGAATTAGTTTACCTACCTCTGCTGCCTAGATAACACATGCTTCCTATCCTTGACTTAGAGTGGGACATAATAGCCCAAAGCAAGGCGAGCAATGGGCCTTGTATTAATAGAAGGATTGCCTTTTTTTAAAAATTTATATTTTTTTTTTACATGTAAAATTTTGGTTTTTTTCCTGACCTTCTGCACATATCCTTGGTAAGGATTGCTTTCTAACACATTTTCCTCCCCCAGACTTTTCTTTTTCGTAGAGATGACTTTAGGCACATTTTCTCCATTGCTTTTTATGAATACTTACTCTTTGCAGGGGGTTGACACTGTAATAAATAAAAAGTGAAGAAGCATAGTTCTTTGAAAGTAGGTATATTTAAACCTAGGACCTTTTTTTTTCTTTTTGGATTTGATTCTGAATTGGTTCCTCTATGGCTCTAACAAAATTAAGGCTATGATACATTAAGATTCTCAAATGCTCTAATTTTCTTTGTATGGATTACTGTTTAGAGACAATAGATTGTTTTGGTTACTCAACCAACAAGCTCATAACTACATTTGTTTGATAGCAAAGCAGAGTCTTTGGGTGAGCTAAGCATAAATTCATCCCCGCTATTGGACAGTACATTATTGTCTGACTTTACATATTATCATCTTTAGATAGGAAGGATAGAACATTTTATAAAAAGAGCCTGTATTTTGTTATTTGTGAAATTGTGGCAGACTAGATAGTTGAATTTTTCTTGTTTTAACTTCACAGTTTCTTGTCAAAACAGTTTTCCAACATTACCTAGGTCAGATCATTTTTCTCTTGTACCTTTCAAAGAGCTTATGTACATTTGTAATACAGTTTACAGTTAGATTATTTTGTCACAGTCTGCATACTATTTTGGAATCACTCAACCTCTTGGTTTGTTTATGGTATCTTTTATATACAGAAGCTTAAATTTTTTGTATAATCATATCTGTTTTCTTCTTTATGGCTTTTGGATTTAATATTATGCTTGGTAAGGATTTAACCACCTCGAGATTTTGTATTTTGTTTTTGTGGCTTCTGTAATTTTGTTTTTAAATTTAGAAGTGGGCCAGATGCAGTAGCTCATGCTTGTAACCCCAGCACTTTGGGAGGCTGAGGCAGGAGGATTGCTTGAGGACAGGAGTTTGAGACCAGCCTGAGCAACATAGCAAGACCACAAGAAATTTAAAAAATTAGCCCAGTGTGGTGAGCGTGGGCCTGTAGTCCCTGTTACTTGGGAGGCTGAGGCAGGAGGATCACTTGAGCTCAGGAGTTTGAAGCTATGGTGAGCTGTGATCGCACCACTGTACTCCAGCTTGGGTGACAAAGCGAGACTGTATCTCAAAAAAAAAAAGAAAAAATTAGAAGTGCTTTTTTTTATCATACCCCTTCTTTATTTATTTTGTGGTTGTATATTCTTTTTTTTTTTTTTTTTTTTTTTTTTAGACGGAGTCTTACTGTGTTGCCCAGGCTAGAGTGCCCTGGTGTCAGCCTAGCTCACAGCAGCCTCAAACTCCCGGGCTCAAGCAATCCTTATGTCTTAGCCTCCCGAGTAGCTGGGACTACAGGCATGCGCCACCATGCCTGGTTAATTTTTTCTATATATTTTTAGTTGGCCAATTAATTTCTTTCTATTTATAGTAGAGATGGGGTCTTGCTCTTGCTCAGGCTGGTTTCGAACACCTGACCTTGAGCAGTCCTCCCACCTCTGCCTCCCAGAGTGCTAGGATTACAGGCGTGAGCCACTGCACCCAGCCTGTGATTGTATATTCTTATGAGGAATAGATGCCCATGAGAAATTTTATGGGCCTTGAATTTATTGTTTACCTGGTCCAAAATGCTAAATTTAATTATATTTATATCTCTGTTCCCACCTGGTACATTTGTTTCAAATTATTAGCAATGTTTCTGCCTTCTTTTGTTAGTTTGAGATACTTTCAGATATTCATAATTTGAATAGATAAGCAAACTAATCATTTTTCTGCTGTGACTAGTTCTAACTAGAAAGCTCTAAAATTATATTTTTTATAATATTAAAACAGAGAAATCCATTCATAATATTAACCATTTATCTTCCATTTGTGGATTATTAAACTGTTGCAATGGAAATGCCTTCTCACAAGGAAGTAGAAAAGGTGAAATATGAAAAAAAGAATAGAACAGTATTTTCTAAATTACTAGTAACCTGGTAAAAATTTATTTGAATTTTTGACACTCAAACAATTTAAGTATAAAGGTATTTCTGTTAAGTATAAAGGTATTTCTGTTTAAGTATAAAGGTATTTCTTCAAGTCTGAGAAACACTTTTTTCATTAAAAAGAAGAGCTCCATGTAAGAACAGTCTGTCTATAACTCTAAAATATAACATGGGTTAGTTAAATAAATCTAAGTGAAACAAAATGAAACAGTTAACCTATAATATATTAGTTCATATTAGCCTGCTATTTGAGTAGCTAGATGATTTCAACAGATCACTGCATTGATACTTTTGCATATTTATTTTTATAGGTGAAAAAAGCCAAGATGCAGGAATCAGGAGAGCAAACATTAAGGTATATAAAGTTGAATTTGTTTTTAATGATCTACTTATAGTTTTTTCTCATGCCGATTAGTGTATGAGCATGCTTTGGGTTGAATGACCTTTTCTTGGTTTTAACATCAGCCTTTACATTTTGAGATTATTGGGTTTAAGTTTAAATTTTTCAAAAAGTAAATTAAAAAAAATAAAAGTTTTCCTCCAAAATAGTTTTTCACTGGAACACATATGCTTATTTTTTTTTCTTATGCATTATTTATTCTATAACATTTACCAAACTCATGTTATGTATCAGGCACTGTACTACATAGGGGAGACCTGATGGTAAATATGAAAAATGCCACATTCTTTAGTCAAGTGTATAGTATACAAAATAGGAACATAAGCTGAAATAAAGGAAATCCAAGGGATTTAGCATTAATTATCAAATAAGTATAGGATGCCTTAGTCGTTAACTCCACTCCCCTTATAGAAAAGAGGCAATTTGTTAGCACCTCGCACTCTGGCTTCCATGCACCATAGTTTTCAGTTTTCCATAATTCTTACCTCCTGTCATTTTTGCACCAATCATATGAGCCATTAACTGTGTCACCTCTAACATATTAATTTCAAGAATCTTACTCTTTTACCACCACACACTATCATTTCAGTTCATTTATTCTAGAACTGCTAGCCATGTGATGTTTTACATTTCCAATTAAATGAGTATCTTATTTTCACTATCAACCACTGGCCCTTCCCTCAAAAAAAAGTTTAGTTTCTTTCTCATGCTGCTTAAATGATAATATCTACTGTAATCAGTCCCTTACAGACATTCTTTAACTTCCTCCCCCTTTTCCCTGTGTCATACTTGCCTAGCGAAACCACAGCCTTGGATAAGCCGAACTATCCACCCATTCTATACTTAACTTCTAATCACCCACATACATCATAAGAGAAAAACACAAAACTATGCCAACTGGTCTTAGTTTCCATTCATGATTACATCTCAAACAGACACTTAAACACCCTTCCTGGTGTGTCTGATTTTCTGGTCTCTAAAATCATCTTAATTCATTCCTTCCTTTCCTCCTTGCCTCTTGCCCTCTCACTTTTCCCTCTCTGTCCGCTGCCACTTACATTTCACTCAGCTGTGGATCTTGCTCCCTAATTCAAATAGAGATTAGAAACTATTAGATAGGAACATCTTGCTGTCTGTTTCACTGTATCTACCCACTTGATCTGCTTTTCTGTAGATATTCTTTGCTTCCTTTTCCTCTGAAGTTAATAACCTTGTTCTTATCTAAGGCTCACCCCTCCAGTTGTACTAAAGAACCCATCACCTTCATCACTTCCTGCAATTATCTCTTCTTTTAGCTTTAGCAGTGTTTTTGTTATAAAATATACATAACATACAGTTTACTATTTTAAGTGTACAATTTAGTCTTGCATTAAGTACATTCACTTTGTGTGCAACCACCATCCACCTCTAGAACTTTTTTATCTTCCCAGACTGAAATTCATACCCATTCAACAAGAATTCCTCATTACCCCCTCTCCCAGTGCCTGGCAACCACCACTCTACCTTCCTTCTGTCACTGTAATTTTGACTACTCTAAGTACCTCACAGAAGTGAAATCATAGAATATTTGTCTTTTTTTGTTGTTGTTTTTTGGTTTTTGAGACAGAGTCTCACTCTTGTTGCCCAGGCTAGAGTGAGTGCCATGGCGTCAGCCTAGCTCACAGCAACCTCAAATTCCTGGGCTCAGGCAATCCTTCTGCCTCAGCCTCCGGAGTAGCTGGGACTACAGGCATGCGCCACCATGCCCGGCTAGTTTTTTCTATATATTTTTAGCTGGCCAGTTAATTTCATTCTATTTTTAGTAGAGACAAGGTCTCGCTCTTGCTCAGGCTGGTCTCGAACTCCTGAGCTCAAAGGATCCACCTGCCTCAGCCTCCCAGAGTGCTAGGATTACAGGCTTGAGCCACCGCACCCGGCCTGGAGCAACTTTTTATTCCCCATGGTGCACACATTGTTAAGCAAAATTTATGTTTGTGTAACTCTAAAAACAATTATATTTTGAGACAGTATATCATTTCTGTAGAGATAATATCTTTAAAATATATACTTTTTAATTTAAAAAAATTTTAAATATTTAACAAAAGTGCTAGTTAATTCACTGTTTGTGCTGTTGTTTCTTTTTAACTCTAGATGATCAGTTGAATATGTAGAGGATTTTGCTATAAAGTAAGATTCTAGGACCATCATATTTTAGGAACTGGTCCAGTATATACCAGCCCATACAAATATCACCAGCTTCTAAGATACAGAATCTAGAAGTAGTCTTCAACAGTGGGCATAACAGTGATCCCCAGACTTATCCAGGTATATCTATAAGACAAACCAGTTATTGCAGTCAGAAATGTGAACTTATCCACTTTTATGCCCTTCCGCTATTTAAGTAGATGTGGCATGGGCCCTAGAAGTGTGTATTTTTATCAACCATTCGGGTAATTATAATAAATTAGCCAGTTTGGGAAACACTGATATAACTACTCCATGTATTATCTTACCCTTACCCTTCAGTTCCCATAGTCACATCTTGGTTAGTGCATTAAGTGTGATTCCAAAAATGTAAGCATTTGAGTGAAGGGATAAAAATAAATTTTATCTGGGGATGTAGCCTTAAACATTGATTGATCTAAGGAAAAATTATTTAAACATTCAAAATGTACCAGAAAAGAACCCTTTATTATACTTTAATATTAGAGGTCAGTTTCAGAAATAATGTGAGAACTTTTAAGAATTTTGGTGCTGTGTATGTATATGTGTGTGTGTGTGTGTATATATAGTTTTTATTTTTTAACTGGGAGAGGAGATGCCATGGGTTCAGAACCCCTGCTTGGAAATAAACATTTGTAATTTGAAAAAACTTCTCATGTGATTGTTTTGTAACCAGTTGAGAACCACTCTTTGAAATCAGGCATCTCCCTACTTTCCTGTGGTACTTTAGAAACAAAGTGACACAGCAATATTATACAGAATAGTGACTATAATAAATAATAAAACATTATATATTTCGAAATTGCTAAAACCATAGTTTTTAAATGTTTTTACCATAAAAGAATAAGTATGCGAGGCGATAGATTTAATTAGCTTGATTTAATCGTTCTGTGATATAAACAGGTATCAAAACATCACATTGTACCCCATAAATATATAATATATACAATTTTTTAAAAAGTAGCAGCAGTGTTTTTAGATGTTGTGGAATTGCTCTTTTGTGATATGGTCTTACAGAAAAATCTGGCTTACCTGTGACTTAGCTGGAGTTTCTGAATGATATAAAAATGAAAGGGATTTGGGATATGAGAAAGAACACTAGAATGCTGAGGGTACTAACCCTAGCCTTAGTTCTTTTCAAGCAATTGCTAAAAACCAACAATAAGGCTATCAGGAAGATTTACGTTGCCCCATACTTGTATAGCCTAGAAGGAAATGGGTCTGATCTCAATACTTTTAGCAATGCAGCAAATCAGTCAGGAGCTAATATATTTATTTTGATTTTCCCAGTCAAGTAAGCAATCCGGATGTCAGCGAACAGAAACCTGAAACATCAAGCCTTGCTTCAAACCTTACCATGTCGGAGGAAAGTAAGTATTAATAACATACTCTGTGTGTGATGGAACAGATATTCCTATAACCAGGCATATATTCTTACACATTTGGTTTCCACTAATTGCCTTGTTTGTCCCAGAATACCAGAAAGCCTTCCCATCCTTGCGTGTGTTCATCCTTGTGCTCTCCTACAAACTTTATTGATATACATACTGAGGAGAAATCACACAGGATCCACTCGCCCAAGGAGATACACTCAGTGGTTTTACTTTTGTTCTGAGGTTGGAGGTTTTAAAGGTTAATAGTGTCTTCCTCAAAATCAGAGAAGTTTGTAGGCTAACCCCTGATTGCTCCTCCAGAGGACTTGATATTTTTCTACCTTTCTAATAAAACTAAGTGATCCCACCTATCAATCTAGGCCACAAAAGAAAAGCAGCCCCCTGAGAGCCAAGGAGTGATAACTGGGCCCTAAAGGAGATCCAGCTCAGAAAGATAAAGCCTCCACTTACCACCCCTCACTCCTATAGAATAGTTATATTCCTGCACTAGACAAAAAAATTGTGAAGTGTTCTATTTTTTTTTCTTGTGGAAAAGACATAGACTTTGTCTGGCAACCTACTTATTGCCCTAAATTGCCTCCATAGATCAGATAGTCCTCCCTAAAATTAAATAGCTATGTCTTTCCATATTTTATCACACACTTTAAAAAAATAAATTTGTATAAGACATTTTAAAAAGGCACTTGTTTGGGGAATATTTCTGCTCTTAAGATGATTATCCTTAACCTTGTATATTTCCTATGTATTAAAAAAAAAAAAGGATGACTGTAGAAAAAAAGGTATATCTATATATTATTTCCTCAAAGGTGATTCTATTCCATTGGTTCTCAAATGTTTAGCATATATAAGAATCATCTGTAATGCTTGTTTATAATGTAGAATTCTGGCCTCACCTTCAGAGATCATTCAGTAGATCTGATATGGATGGGAAATCTGCATGTTCAAGAAGTTAGCTAGGTGATTCTTATACATATGGGAAACTGTACATACTGTGGGAAACTGCTCTAATCAGTGAAATGTCTCCTCTAATTTCTTGAATATCCCACTCATCCCCAAGAAGAAGGCCTGTTCCCTAAAATCTTATACTTTACATTCTTCAGGGCCAGGAAATAAGTTGAGTGTTCTTGCTCCTTGCAAATCATTTCTCTTCCTTTTTTCCCTTCAAAAACATTAGTTCCTTTGAAGTCTAACCTGTAACTTGCTCTGCCTTCTCTTTTTTATTTTTTTATTTTTTCTGAGACAGAGTCTCACTCTGTTGCCCAGGCTAGAGTGCGTGGCATCAACCTACCTCACAACAACCTCAAACTCCTGAGCTCAAGCGATCCTCCTTCCTCAGCCTCCCAAGTAGCTGGGACTACAGGCATGTACTACCACGCCCAGCTGATTTTTTTTTTCCAGCATATTATGGGGGTACAAATGTTTAAGTTACGTGTGTTACTTCCTCCCCCTCGACCCTGGCTAATTTTTTATATTTTTAGTTGCCCAGCTATTTTCTTTATATGTTTAGTAGAGATGGGTTCTCACTCTTGCTCAGGCTGGTCTCTAACTCCTGACCTCATGAGCTCAAGTGATCCTCTCAGCTTGACCTCCCAGAGTGTTAGGATTACACGCATGAGCCACTGCACCCAGCCATCCCACCTTACCTTTTTTACCTTAGATTGTACTCCCAATTGTTCTGTTCTTTAAAGACTAGATTCTATATTTTCTTCTACTTCTAAAATCTTATTGTTCTTTGTAATTTTTAACATTCACGTAGATGACTTATCCAGTACCTCTCCTGTCTTTGATCTCTTTATTTTCCTTCTTACTCAGTATAGAATCTGTGGTCCCTTTTTTTTTTTTTTTTTTTTGAGACAGTCTCGCTTTGTTGCCCAGGCTAGAGTGAGTGCCATGGCATCAGCCTAGCTCACAGCAACTTCAAACTCCTGGGCTCAAGTGATCCTCCCACCTCAGCCTCCCAAGCAGCTGGGACTACAGACGCAAGCCCCCATGCCCGGCTAATTTTTTGTTTCTATTTTTAGTTGACTGGCTAATTTTTTTTCTATTTTTAGTAGAGATGAGATCTCGCTCTTGCTCAGTCTGGTTTCGAACTCCTGACCTTGAGCAATCTGCCCGCCTCAGCCTCCCAGAGTGCTAGGATTACAGATGTGAGCCACTGCGCCCAGCCTAGCTAAACTTTATTGGATAAAATTATATTCCCAACTCGTTAATTACACTTCAGTCATAATCACAGTGCCTCAATGGTTACTCAGTGTGCTTGGACATCTGACTATATTTCCCTAGTGAGTTTTGCCTTTTAATATTTCACATTACCTTTTCTCCTTGCAAAATACCAATACTCACTCACCTTTCCTCAGTCTTAACTGATGACTACTCAAATAAAAGCTGTTGGACTGGAAACTATCTTCTCATCCCATCATCAGATCTTCAACCTGCCTGTGTTTTTACCCATGTTTTCTTGCTTCCTTCTTGTCAGAATGGAAATAGTATTCTTGCTCCTATAAAATGTAAGTTCTTTTATCTGTGCTCTATATCCTATCCTTTCTCACCTTCCCCAAGGATTATAGTGGTGTAGTTATCCAGCCACCAGTCCTACATCATCACATTCTTCTCTTTTTAATCCTTCCTATATTAAAGAGACGTGCTCTGGTAGGTACCATCTTAAAACACAAACAAAAGCCTCCTCTTTGATTCCATATGTCCTGCTGGTCATAGAATTTCTCTTTATTCCATGACATATGAATACCTCTGAAAAGAGTTTCCCTCACTTACTTTCTTACCTCTCTTTCACTCTTCAGGTCTCTCAAATTTAGATTTTACCCCCACTCTTCAATGAAACCTCTCTTGTCAAGGTCATCCTTTACTTTCATATTGCCAACCCTACTAGACATTTCTCTCTACTCATATTCTCCCTCTCCACTTTTCCTCCCACCCTTCTCTTTTGATGGCCCTTCTCCCTCTGAACTCTTGACTGTTTGTGGGCCTCAGAGTGTGGTTCTAGGCTACCGTCTTTTCTCTTTCTGGATCTTCCCATCCATTACATTACTTTAAATATCTATTTTTTTTAGAGACAGAGTCTCTGTCGCTCAGGCGGTCATAGCTCACTGCAGCCTCAAACTCCTAGGCTCGAGCAATCCTCTGCCTCAGCCTCCTGAGTAGCTGGGATGACAGGTACATGGCACCGTGCCTGGCTAAATTTTAAATTTTTGGTAGAGACAGGGTCTCACTATGTTGCCCAAGCTGATCTTGAACTCCTGGCCTCAAACAGTCTTCCTGCCTTGTCTTCTCAAAGTCCTTGGATTTATAGGTATGAGCCATAATACCTGGCCTACTTTACATATCTTATACATTGCAAGTGAACTCCAAATTTATATTTCCAGTCTGACTTCTTCCCTAATTTCATTTGTGAATCAAACTTCCAGTTTGACATTTCTACTTAGATGTCTAAAAGGAAAGTCATACTTAAAATTTCTGAAAAAGAGCTTTTGATTCCTTTAGCCCCCATCAGATCTATTCTTCTCCCAAACTTGCCCATCTAAGGAATTGGTATTATCCCTGCTCAAACTAAAAACCTAGAAATATCATTTATTCCTCTGGTTTATTCATTCCCTATATTCAAATCCATCAGAATGTCCTGTTAGTTTTACCTTCAGAATATATTTCAGGATCTTTGCTTCATCCCCATTGTTGCTACTCTTGTCTAAGCAAGCATATTACTTACTTGATCCCCCTATTGTGTAATAGCAGATTATGTCTTGACTCTCTATAATCCTTTCATGATTCCCAAGTACTGCCAAGATCAAGACTCGCTTATTCTCTAGAGAAATAAAAATTGGCCTGAGTCTTCTAGGATATTTTGTTGATCTCTTCCAGGATTAAATTCAATTGGAGGAGGATAAGGGTTTGGGTTTTTGTTGTTTTTTAGGAGATGGAGGTCTCTCTGTTGCTCAGACTGGAGTGCAGTGATGTAATCATAGGTCACTATAGCTTCAAACTCCTGGGCTCAAGTGATCCTCCTGCCTCAGCCTCTGGAGGAGCTGACTATAAACGCGTACCTCCATGGCTAATTTTTTCTTTGTATTTTTCTAGAGATAAGGTCTCACTATGTTGCCCAGGCTAGTCTCAAACTCCTGGCCTCAAGCGATCCTCCTCCCTCAGCCTTCTGAGTTGCTGGGTTTGGATTTTTTAAAGTACTTGTCAGCAGAGAAAGAACCCATCATACAGAATTTGAACTTAATTTACATTCTATGTAATATATGGTAAGAACTTTAGAGCTAATTGAGATCTTCATTTTTGTCAAAATGATTATTGATGACTGTGATCTTCAAGTTTCCAATAATTAGTTTTAAAGACCTTAATCAATGGTATTGGACGAGATCTTCTATGATAAAGTCACAGGTGTTGATTTGTCTTACTCTTGGATGTAAATTGATCCTGTATCTGCTCTTGACCAGGGTTCCCTTTTTGGGTCAGGCATTCTTTCAGGGAACCTATCTAGACATAAAGTTAATTGGTTCACCTTGAATCTCTATTCACAGTAGAGCAACCTCCTTTGTAGATGAAGGAAATTCTTGAGCAGTTTAAAAGTCTGGTGAAAGCTCTTTATGTTGTAACTCTGTCTACAGTATGGATTGAAATAATTCCTAATAAATAGGGTTCTGCCACCTGTCAAACTTGAGTCAGGTGTTTAGGTGTTTACAACATTTATCCTACTTGTAATTGTGAGAGCAAGCCTTCACAGTATCTATTCCAGATGAAGTCATGAGAATCAAGAGGACACTGTTTAGAAAACTAGTATCTTTACTTGCTAGTTCATCAGAGCATCACATCAGTTCCTCAGGTCTGTCTCCTCTTTGCCAAACTTAAAGCCTTCGCTACAAAGCAGAAAAAATAGTCGTATAGAAGCGTACTTGCATCTGTTCTGCTGTTGATTATACACAGCAGTGGCAATGGTTTTCTAATAAGATTGGATGCTTCCTCTAAATCTGTCTTTCTGTAAGCCCTTCTTAACAGCCTTTTATTCAGAGTAGAGTAAGTACCCAAAGAATAAATAAGCTGAAGAAGCATAATGTGGTTTCCTAGGTATGGATCTTGCTTTTTAAGTTTGCCTGTGAGTATAGCTGAGAGCTTAGGGGGTTGCTTCATCTATGGTTTTAGGTCAGCGATGAGTGAAGGTAGAGATCAGTCAGTACCAACTTTTAGCTCTTTTCCATGTCCCCCCTCATTCTTGTTTCACTGTCTCTAAAGTCTGTGAACAGGTCTGTAAAGACAAAAGTGAGGTATTTTCTACCATATAGTCTTTCAAACTTTCTGGTATCCAAATTGTGTTCTGTTAATTAGTTTGAAAGACTATACAGTGAGATATGCAGTTTTCTCATTCCATTTTTGAAATGTTCTAACTTTTTTACCTGGTGATATTATCTTTCTTTCAGTTATGACATGCACCGATTACATCCCTCGCTCATCCAATGATTATACCTCACAAATATATTCTACAAAGTAAGTTGAATAATTATTTCCAAAATATATGTGCTTTTTCTCTAGGTTCATTGCAAAATTGATTGTGATACTTAACTTATTTTCACTTCTCTTGGTCTCTCTGTCCGTACTCCAATTCCCTCTAAATATAGTGCACGTGGCTTCCTTTTAAAAAATAGATGGTTGCCTAGAATGGATCACTGTTACAGAAGAGCTCACACTAAATGAGTAGACACTGAAAATGCAAAATAGTGTTAGTGATCAAAGCATATACTTGATTGACCTGTGATCATTCTCTTTTTTCCTCTACCTTGACATACAGATCAATAAAAACACTCAAGCCAAGCCCAGACTAGGATTTCTCAGTCTAATCTGTATTCAGTTTCTTGATTGAGGAGTGTCCTCAGAGTAGAACTAGGCTTGAAGTTAGATATGTTTGGGGGGTTAAAGTCACTAAGAGATAGTGTTTTGGCCCTTTATGGGGTAAGATCAGCATTTAAGATCAACTAGACTACTCATCACCAAAAGAGGTAGGCGCAGAACAGTGTGTATACTAAGCTCCCAACTGTACATTCACGAAGAATTGACCTGTACATACAAAAACATACAAGTGCCCTTATTAAGCCAGGATATATACTAATGTGCTTACAAATGCAAGATACACAAGGAAATTAGTAACATAGACGAGAGATGCCTAGGGGGCTGTTATGAAATGGAAACTGGCTTTTCCCCCCTTGTTATACCCATTTGTACCTTTTGAATTTTGCATTACATAAAAAATAAACTAAAAAGTTAACTCAGTGAGTTCTCCAAATTTTAATCTTGTGTTAACATTAATGGTGTCCTTGGGCTAGCCATTTTCCTGTGATTCTCTTGTGTGAAATGACTGAATCTATTCTCTGGAATTATTATAAAGAAATTAGATACTAAATGTGAAAACACATTTGAACCTTGGGCTATAAAGAAACTACTTGAAAAAGGAATTATGGTCTTAAATATATCTGGAGATCTATTTGAGATCACTAAGATTTTAAATCATTCCCATGTGACTTGAGTATAACAACTATAACCCAAGCTGTTTCCTAGATTCAACTCTGGCTAAGAAGAATAGACATTTTAAAATTCAATTTCTTAGAATCTACCAAGATGTGAATATGTTGCATATTCAAGATTCACTAATTCATTCAAAAAGTGTTTGCATACCTGCTACATTCAAGACACCTTATTAGCTATGCCTTCTATCTTAATTTAGACCTCCTTACCACTAATCTGAACCATTGCATTATAATTTTTTAACTGGACCTCCATTTCTAGTTTCTCCTCCCCCTTCTAAAGCATTTTACAAAACAATGTCAAATTAATCCTTATTAAAGAACATCTCTGTTCCTATCACTCTTTGCTCAACAATTTCAGTGGCTCCCAATTTCAGATTTGTCTGAACTCTTTTAGCCTGGCATTGAAGATTTTTGCTGTCTATCTTTCTATCTTTGGCTTGCTGTTTCCTTTCTTTTAATATAATCTATGTTCCTTATAGGCTAAAGCCCTTGCTTTCCTTCCTATGTACCTTGACAGGGTATTTTTCTTGTCCTAGAACATCCTTTCTCTCCCATTTCTGTACCTCCTATCTGCTCAGCTCATATACCACTTCTTCTTTTTTAACCTTTCTTCATTTACCTCTTCCCCAAAAGGTACAATCCCCATATTTTGTTGTCATGACTTATATGGTACATATAGCATTCTCTTTCTTAATTATAACATAATTCACCAACTATAATAATTAATATCTAAAAATTTAGTATAATATCATGGATGAAATTACTGTGTCACCCAGCCAGTATAAAGTCCCAGGGATTTAACTGCTGAATTTAATCCCTAGCTGTCCCTGATGTGGTTGGCCCCAGCTCGTGGCAGCATGCTGTGACTTAAATATCAGGGAGGAGATTGAGTCTTGTCTGCAACTTCCCAGATTTTATTATTTACCTGGCTTGATTTGAGGATATGGGGACCCATATCCCTACCTGCTATTTCCTGATGAGGTTACTTACCTTTTCTCCACTAGCTTCACTCTCTTTTCCAAGTTCCCCTTTCCCTCTAAGACCTTTAGCTTGGCCCAGGGTGCTGGAGCCAATTGCCAATCCTGTTCTATCCAGTTTTCTGTTTTTAGGGTTTTATTCTGTGTGTAGACATAGGGCATAAACAAGTTTAATCCATCCTTATATCTCACAAAAGGCCATGAATGTTTATAGGAACATAATTGGAACTTGGGAGGATGTATCAAACTATTACATTTTTCATAAAATTGTTCCTTGGGTAGGTGATGGTAGAATCTGAAAAGGAGAAAAGTGGTCTACTTTCTGACCCATAAGAGCCATTTTATGTGGAAGGTTAGTCTCCCTGTTGCTAGTTCTTTGCTGTTGGTAGTATTAGCTATTTTTACCTATTTTTCATAACCAAAATAAATTACACATGAAAATTTTTGTTTCTTGAATTTTTCCAGACCATATGCACATATCCTCTCAGTTCCCGTTTCTGAAACTGCTTACCCTGGGCAGACTCAGTACCAGACACTACAGCAGTCTCAACCCTATGCTGTCTACCCTCAGGCAACCCAAACATATGGACTACCTCCTTTTGGTAAGGCATCCTATTGTAGGTAGTTTCTAATAATGTTGATTTTATTCCCCAGAAACTTCTATCAGCCACACTTGCTTGGCTGATCAGAAAGCTGAAAGATGTGTCATTCTTTACACAGTTCTTACTCAGTTATGTGTGTGGTGGAAATTGGGCATGCAGTGTTCTAACAGTATGTTTGATCCGTAACCGTGTAATATAAAAATCATAGTTTCCGATACTCATTTGTTATCCACCAAAATGTAGCTATTTCCATAGTGCTAAATCTGACTCTGAAGCTTAGAATCTTTAATATTAGAAACTCTTTGAGGAATTACTATTGATTTGACTTATTTTATTTATAGTATAACATTGTACCATAGGTAAGCATAATGAACATATTTTGAGGTGGCTACAACCAGGTAGTCTAAATATCCAGAGAGACTATGCCTCATAGTTTTACTCTGTGGTGTTTTTTTGTTTGTTTTTTGTCAATTTCTCCCTTTCCTCCCTTCCCCACCCCTGCCTCATTCTGATCAAATGTTGTTCTGCTGAACCAAAAAGTCATCCTAGAATTTGGGAAATCCCTAATTTTCTATAATCTTATCATGTGCGTAGGGAGTTATTTTCATTGGTTTTAGGTATCTTGGGTATGAACTGTAAATTAGTTGATTTACCAGAAATCACTCTGAAGTTCTTTGGGCAACTTAATATCTGTGCTGATTTTTCTATGTGTGTGAATTGATAGATAATACACATTGTGCTTCGTTGACCCTTTCCTGCTCTCCTAGAACTGGTGTCAGTAAATTGAGAATACTGTATTATTTTTAAATATGTAATATGTTAATAATTTATATCACTGCAGACTTTATGTCAATAAGCTGGGAATATGAAAATTTTCCAGATAGATCACCACACATTTTTGATGTATCAACGTTGTCTGCTTTTGGTTTCTATATTCCTACTTCTCCTGGCCCATTTGGCTAGTATTTTATGATAGTGACAGCCTTCTTTTAGGCTTGTTAGCATTCTTTGGCTCCTGGTAACTGCTAGAAACAAAAATTGGGGGTTATGTTTAATGATAGTGGGATAGTTGATAAATTCATGAGAGAAGGGAAACAGAAATTCTCTTGTTTCCCCATTTGTACGGCCATGCCTCCATGGCTGTCAGTATCAGCCAGTATATTCAAATCTTGTATTTGTGATATATTTAACCAGCCAAGACTGAATAGTGAATTGGCCTTTTGGAAAAACCCTCTGTGAATATGTGTTTATTTCTTTTCAGTTATTTAAAGCTGATTCTACAATAGCTGGCTAATAAGAGGCTAGCCATTATAATTATTTTCACAGTTTTTTTTATCCTCTGTTTTGACTTGAATTTCTTATTAGCAAGCCCAAGCCCTTTATATTTTAATAACATTGTTTAACAGTTGGTCATTTCTGCTGTTCAATATTATATAAAACTTCAGTTATATCTCTGAACTCAGTTTATGGAATACCTAACATAATGCCATGTATGTATAGAGTCTAGATTTAATGGGTATTTTTTTATGATGACTGCATTTCCTTGTATTAAGAAAGAAAGAAAATGCTGTAAAGTAAATCAATCTCTATTAAAAACTTGAAGGATAGAGTTTTATGTTATGAAGAAATATTGGCTCCCTTAATAATCTGGTTTTATTTAATATTTGTGGGCAAGAGAGACTTGTGTTTCACAATTTTTTCTATCAGTAATTCAGAGAGAGATAATCATTATCTTAATTTGGCTTTAAGTAGTGTATGAAATTTACCAGAGAGAGATTTAGGTTGGGGCTAATGTGAATGTTAGATATCACATCTTCTCAGAATTTACTAGAGAGGGAAATTAGATGTTTGTAATATTTTTTAAAGTGATTATATTTTTAAAAGGCATTTTCTAGTGTTTTAGCATGTGGATTTTTTGGGTAATGTGTTCCTTAAATATGAGAAAACATTTGATTTCTTTATTTTGAAATCAAGATTTTGGTACATTTTATTATCTTAGTACTGTCTATTTTCAGATTAGCTGGTCTGTGATTTCAGATATAAGTAGTGCTTCAGAAAATCTTGTAATAATAATATATTTATTAAGTGCTTATTAAGCAATATGCTAAGTAAGCACTTCACACTTTATATTATTGTCTCATTTAATCCTCAGAAGAGTCCTAAGAGGTAAGTAGTAGCATTTTCCCTTTTTATGGATAAAACTAAGGTTTAGGTAAATCACTAGGCCAAGATCATAAAATTAGTAAGTGCCTGGGATTAGAATTGAACCCATGTCTGTTTAATTCCAGCAATGTTCATAACTTTAGATCTACATCAAAAAGATGGTTTCAGAGTTGAGTTTGAAATTAAAAACCTTCTTTCTCTTGAAGAAAGAAGAAAAGACTAGAAGAAATCTAGGAAAGCTATATTATGAGTAATCTTTAAAAGTAAAGGGATAGTGGCCGGGCGTGGTGGCTCACACCTGTAATCATAGCACTCTGGGAGGCCGAGGCGGGCGGACTGCTCGAGGTCAGGAGTTTCAAAACCACCCTGAGCAAAAGCAAGATCCCATCTCTACTATAAATAGAAAAGAAATTAATTGGCCAACTAATATATATAGAAAAAATTAGCCGGGCATGGTGGTGCATGCCTGTAGTCCCAGCTACTCGGAAGGCTGAGGCAGCAGGATTGCTTGAGCCCAGGAGTTTGAGGTTGCTGTGAGCTAGGCTGATGCCATGGCACTCACTCTAGCCTGGACAACAGAGTGAGACTCCGTCTCAAAAAAAATAAATAAATAAAAAAATGAAGGGATACTGATCAAATTCTTTCTAGAGCTTATATACAAATGGGGAAGGGGTGGCAAAAAGAGAATTAGAGATTTAACTCTTAGTGGACTGACAGAGTATGTGTGAGGAAAAGGGTACTCATTTATTATTAGTGGGATTCATAAAATATGTCGTTAGCTGCCACTATTCTGATATATCTTAAAAGAACTTTAATATGAGATGGAAGGAGTTGGCAATATTTATTAAGAGCGTTAAGGAGGTTTATTTCATTTCCCTTAGTGAAATTCATAGATTTCACTTTTGGGAGTTTAACCTATGAAACTAATTAGAGATACTCACAAAAATTTACTGACCAACATATTCATTGCTGCATTACTTATAATAGCAAAAAATTGGAAACTACATATTGAATAGTAAGGTATACATTAAATTACAGTGTATACATGGAATGGAAAACTAGCCATTATAAATCATACTCCTAAAAAATATTTAAGGTCTTGAGAAAACAGTATATTATTAATTAAAGAAAGCAGTATGTAACACTGGAAACACAATGTAATACTAATTTAGTATTTTTAAAAATATGCATAGAGAATAATTTGGAAGAAAATATGGATTTTTTTTTAGACAGGGTCTCACTCTGTTGCCCGGGCTAGAGTGCCATGGCCTCAGCCTAACTCACAGCAACCTCAAACTCCTGGGCCCAAGCAGTCCTCCTGCCTCAGCCTCCCAAGTAGCTGGGACTACAGGCATGTGCCACCATGTCCAGCTAATTTCTTTCTATTTTTTTTAGTAGAAATGGTGTCTCCCTCTTGGTCAGACTGGTCTTGAACTCCTTGAACTCAAACGATCCGCCCGTCTCAGCCTCCCAGAGTGCTAGGATTACATGCGTGAGCCACCACGCCCAGCCAAAATGTGGATTTTTTAATAGTACAAACACAATAGATTTTATTTCATTTACCATGGAACTGTGCAAAGCAGGGACAAAGTTTGAATGTGCACAGATTTCAGTTAACACATCCCATGCAAAAGTGAGAAATATCTTTATTTTTTTTCTGTGTGGTAAGGGTACGTGATTTTTTTCTTTTACTTCTTGTATTTTCCTCATTTTCTATAATATACATCTACTTCATTTATAATCAGGAAAAAGTACTCAGATTTTAAATTACTTAGCATTTATAATATCTCATAGCAATGAGCTATTGAATCAACAAACCAAAATATTCTTTTATGTCTTTTTTTCTTTAGCATAGGGTGTACTTCAGTTCCTAACCAAACTAATCTCTAAAGGTCTACTACTCTGATCTGTGTTACTGTAACTGAACTGATCAGATTAGTTTGGTTAGTGACTCACCAACTGTGAGGCATTTGTGCTAAGAAACTTGGGTAGAGTTTGCGATAAGACCCCACTAGGGGGCGGCAGGAGCATAGCACTCCAGAACAGACTTTCTTTTCCATTGTTAGACCCACAGTTTCCCCGCAGCAGGCTCTGGGTGCTTACAAGTATCTAAGAAGCTTTGTAGTTGTAGGCATAGAGTAATGTACTAGGAGTCAGGTAAACAGGATTTGGTTTCTTTGTTTGCTATGGGCAGTGGTGCTATAGAGTCACACCATTTGGTTTTGCTGCCTATTATCTGGAATTCTGTGAGGGTTGCTTCTAGAGGAAGATATTCACATGCCTAAAGAGCAGGGCTGCAGTGATGCTGGAGGCAGAGTCTATATTGTCTTTTATTCCTTCATTCCTCATAAAATAATTATATATATTAAGTATCTACTGTGTGTTTTTGGCCAGAGACATTCCTACTTATCTTGGACATTTGTGTCCCAAGTTTTGACTTTGTAAGAGGGACCATTCATAGACATTTTACAGTTTGAAACTTAAAAAATATATACTAAATAATAAGACCAGTAAAACATTCTCAGTTGATACTATTATTATTAATAAGGCTTTATTTTAGTATAGTGTGATAATAAACATGCTCACAAATACAACACATTAGAGTCAAACCCTATTTGGAAAGAGGGAAAAAGAAATTACATTGGAAAAAGAAATTACATTGATTACAATAAATCTGGAAGTCATCGTAATATTGAAATGGCAATTTATCATAGCACGTGGTATACAACTACCAAGAGTGATGCCATTGTTCACATTTTACATCATAAATGTTTTAAAAATAACATTCTCAAATATTTTTATTGTTAAAAATCAAACATAACATAAGATCTTAGCTGTGGCTAACCTGCATAAAACATATTTAAATGATCATGAACTAAGGGGGACAGGGCAACGTTCCTAATTCATGCTAAAGATACCAGTGTTCCTGTCTCTTCAAATAAGTTATTTCATATGGTTAATAGTTTGGAAAAAACTATGACATTTTCTATATTTATGCAGTAAGAGTTTGGGGCAGAGCAATTACCATGTCCCATTGTCAACCTTTTAAGATTTTCAAATTTCTTTTTACTATTCTTAAATCTACTTATCAACAAATTTGACAAATCTGAGTTGCACTGAGGTATCTCAGTGTCCTGGGGAGGCAGAGTTCCTCATTCTCAAAGTATAATATTTTTTATTGAACATAGTTATTGATTGACTATAAATTCTTTGTCAGATTAGGAGTAAATGAAATGAGTTAATGTTAAATTTGAAGCCATGGCTAATCTAAGTATTGATTTCATACATGGAATGTGTTTGATTGATAAATCTTATTAGACCTGTCCGCTTCAACAACACCAACCCAGCAACCATAGCTATTCAGAACATAGTGCACAACTAAAAATTAAATTTTTTAAGAAATAGGCTTTTGCATAGCCAAAATTAGCACCAAAACTATACACTCATGAGTATTTAGCTCATAAAGGATATACTTAGGCTGTCATACAAAAAGCAAAGCTTTGTTTATGGTTTTCTAGTTTATTGCAGATTAAAAGCCAGAGAAGTCAAGAAGTGACAGATCACTTCCTGAATCACAGAAAGTGATATAAGAACCTAAAAATTATAGAACTATAATTGAGTTCTATTTAGTACTAAGTAAATGTCTTCACACAACACAATAGCCTCTATGGCATCTCTGTAATGTATATATGTGTGTATGTATATATATGGCACTGCACAATATTGATCTTTGTAACAATAATTCTGAGAAAATTTGAAGGTATGTTTGCTATTTCCTCCCTGCTAAGAAGGCAGGAAAGGATATAAACATATATTAGAAAGATTGTCCCTCAGGAAGGAACATTATAATAAAAATAAAATAAAAGTGAATAGCCATGATATCTATTAATATGAGATAGATTTATATATTCTGACATGGAAAAATATCTTTCAGAGGTATTATGTAGAAAAGCAAATTATGAATTGTATATATAACATGATCCCATTTTTGTTAAAAAGATTAGTGAATATATAGAAGAAATATGGGTAACTCTTCTGCAAAGTGTTCATAGTGGTTAAGTCTGGATGATGAGATTATATATGACTTTATTATATTTTTAAGCTACATATTTTTGTAATGTTAAAAAATAAGCAGGTATGCCTTTCCTAATCAGAAGAAATAAAAATAACAAAATAACCAACTTATGAAGGCAGAGAAGCATTTACTATATTTTAGAAATATTTCGTGCTTGTTTAATGGGTAAGTGAATTTTAAACTTATGTGGAATGTCTCCCACCATGACAATACAGATAAATAATTTATCACTGTACATGAACATCAGACACTCTTTAGGCCCTGGAGACAAAAACTCCAGTTGGGTGTCAGTAACTTTTTTCTGCATCCTGGTCAATTTTCTACAACCATTGAAATGAACTTATATACATATCACTATTGGGGTCTGTCCCAAGATTTTTGTTTCTTTGGCCCCATCCCCTAATTCTTTGAAAGTATATTTGCTTGTGGTATATTACAAGTGGGACAATTAATAATTTTCTCTTAACAAGCAAATTTATTTTTAAGATTTAGATTTTAAACCTACTGGCTGATATTTGAAAGCATAATTATGCTCCTCAGTCCCAGTGTATTGTTTGTAATTGGTCCAATTTATCTGATTCAGGTGCATTGTGGCCAGGTATGAAACCTGAAAGTGGTTTAATTCAGACTCCATCTCCAAGTCAACACAGTGTTCTTACCTGCACTACAGGGTTAACCACAAGCCAGCCAAGCCCAGCACATTATTCTTATCCCATTCAAGGTAAATAGGCATGGTTGTGTGTGTGTGTTTTAATTATTATTGTTGTTGTTGTTTCTTGTTTGTAATCTACCTGTATCTCCAAACAAATTGGGCAATACAGGATTCTGTCTTCTAAAATAGAAAGGAGTGATACTTGCATTTGTGCATGCTTTTTGTGTTAGGCAAAGCAGAGCTGAGGAGCATGGTTTATAAGTAGTTTATTTAGCCTTTGAATGTGAGTTGCTTAATAGAATTGAAGCCTTCCCTTTTGCATGTTGGTGTCTAGAAAATCACTTTGATTTTATTCTAGTCTATTCTCAGTAGTATTTTGTCCTATAAGTGAGCAAAAGACTCTATGGGTTAGAATTTTGCTGACTTCTTTTATGTGAATTATCATAGTGGTACATGACCACTACGACGTGTGCTGCTCTTCTGCTGTGGCTTTGTCACACCTACACCCCATTTACTACTTGAGAGCATTTATGTTGCTCAAAATGTTCATTCTTATTCTATCTCAGTATAAAAGTCATAGGATTAAAACTTAAATTCTAAATATCTTTGCCTTCAGGGTTCTTCTTCTAAAAGTTTAGAATTGTTAAGCTTAGACATGGAATCTTTAAAAAAAAATAAATAAATAAATAAAAAAATAAAAGTTTAGAATTGTGACGAGCATTAGGAAAGAACACAAAAAAACCTCAAAAAACTATAGAATTAATTGCCTACCCTTCCAAATCCAGTGCAGGCAATTTGCCGTTGCTCCAGACTGGGATTAGTGTCTGTGGACCTGGCTTCTCATCTGCCTTCTTTCTCCTGATTTCTCCCAGTTTTAAAATTTTATTCCTTATAGGCCGGGCGCGGTGGCTCACGCCTGTAATCCTAGCACTCTGGGAGGCCAAGGCGGGCGGATTGCTCGAGGTCAGGAGTTCGAAACCAGCCTGAGCAAGAGCGAGACCCTGTCTCTACTATAAATAGAAAGAAATTAATTGGCCAACGAATATATATAGCAAAAATTAGCCGGGCATGGTGGCGCATGCCTGTAGTCCCAGCTACTTGGGAGGCTGAGGCAGGAGGATCGCTTGAGCCCAGGAGTTTGAGGTTGCTGTGAGCTAGGCTGACGCCACGGCACTCACTCTAGCCTGGGCAACACAGTGAGACTCTATCTCAAAAAAAAAAATTTTTTATTCCTTATAAAATGGTTAATATAAGGATAAGTATGAGACAGCAATAACCTGTCTGCGGCACTCTTTTTTTTTTTTTTATTTCGGCATATAGTACTCTTTTTTTAATATATTTTTTTATTTACCTTTTTGTTTTTTATTTATTTATTTTCTGTTTTTGATTTAAAAGTTAGCTGTTTAGTTTGTGCTGAAGTACTCTTAAGAACATTGGTGATGAAAAAATGTTGTGATGTAGATTAGATTGAATAGAAGATTTTGATTTTCAATTTTAACTGTTTTCAAAAATGATTATTACTTCTGCTTAGTACAATGGGAACAAGAAGTGGTCACTATGTTCCTAAGCCACCTTTACCTCCTGTTGTGTACTGAGTCTCACCTTTTCTTACTTATTTTCCCTTCTTTCTTTCTTTGTCCCCTCCTCCTTCTTTCTTTCTAAAATGAGAACAAACCAGGAGGGAAAAAACTTGAGAGTGTGACTTTGCCTTCTGCAGCACCTTCTTTCATTTTTATAAAGTAATTTCTCTAGGTTGATGTGCCTGTTGGGTCCAACCACAGGCAAATGAAGTAGCCAAATCCCTCCTAAACAGGTATTTCCCTGATGACTACACCTAGGTTGTGAAAGAAGAGTAAGGGTTCTCTTATATTAACAACCCTCTACCAAGGTGCTGGACTTTGAGGAACCTGATAGCTATGTTTCCTTCTCCCTCCTTGTAAAACAAGAGGAACCACCTCTTTGGGGATCTGTTGGGACTCAGTGCTTTAAAAGAGTCGTGAAAATATCCCTTAAACTTCAGTAATCACTGTCCTTATTTGTTATCTATTAGTACACTTTTTCCTTTGGATAGGTTAACCTGATTTCCCCTGTTTTGATAGTAATGATAATTGCTGGTATTTATGGAATTCTTACTATGTTCTCGGCATTGTTCTAAGCAGTGGATAGAGACGTTTTTCTCCTTACATAATCTTCACAACAACCATATGAGGGAATTGGCCCCATTTTACAGAGGGGAAACCTGGGGACAGAAGAGCTTAGTAGTATATCTATATCCTAAGTCACAAAGTAAGTAAATAATTAAAGCATGATATAAGCTGGGCATTCTGACCCCAGAGCACAAGTACAATATTTATGATTGTCAGTATTGAGGTCATGGTATTAATATCAGCTCTCCCATATTTGAGAACCTATACTAACAAATATCTAAATTCATTTTTCTTCCCTTTTCCTGGCTAATCTGTTGGCCCATTTTTTGTTCATTAGAACTTAGCACAGGATAGAAATTAAAGCAGAAGTTAACCATCAAGTTACCAACTTTTGCCATTTATTCTGAAGAAAAATTAGTAGAAAAACAAGTGGTAAAATGAAATATAGGTATTATTAGATGATTTTAATTACCTGGGTTCACTACTTTCAATACCACTCTCCTCACTCCCACTTCCCCTTTCCTTTAGCATGGATAATGAAGCAGCTAGCTAGAACTGCTTCTTTCCCCTTACATGACTACCTGATTTTTTTTAGGTGGTCAAAACAGCAATATTCATTCATTCTACCCTCAAGCATCCTGCAGTTGACAGCAGCTCATCTTCCCTGGGGAAGTTAGGGAAGTTATCTCAAAAACAAATTCCAGGCCGGGCGCTGTGGCTCACGCCTGTAATCCTAGCTCTTGGGAGGCCGAGGCGGGCGGATTGCTCAAGGTCAGGAGTTCAAAACCAGCCTGAGCAAGAGCGAGACCCCGTCTCTACTATAAATAGAAAGAAATTAATTGGCCAACTGATATATATATAAAAAAAAAAAAAATTAGCCGGGCATGGTGGCGCATGCCTGTAGTCCCAGCTACTCGGGAGGCTGAGGCAGAAGGATCACTCAAGCCCAGGAGTTTGAGGTTGCTGTGAGCTAGGCTGACGCCACGGCACTCACTCTAGCCTGGACAACAAAGTGAGACTCTGTCTCAAAAAAAAAAAAAAAAAACAAATTCCACTTCTGGCTTGATTAACTCTTAACAAAACCCTTTCTTTAGTTTATACCTCAGTGGTACCATAATGAGAAAGGACTTGCCCTTGTTCACACAAGAAAATCCTTTGAATGGGTAGATCAGGCTGCTTTATAGTATCAGTCATTTCCTAGAGTCTCATGTGACTATGTGGCCCTGTCTTTCGTTACTTTCTTCAGTTCGGATGGTTTAATTGATTAAATAATATTCAAGGCCAGGCATGGTGGCTCACACCTGTAATCCTAGCACTTTGGGGGGCCAAGGTGGGAGGATCTCTTGAAGCCAGAAGTTCAAACCAGCCTGAGCAAGAGGGAGGCCTCCACCCCACAGCCCCTCCCTAACTACCCACCCCCTACAAAAAATACAAAAATTAACTAGGTGTAGTGGCATGCGCTTATAGTTCCAGCTACTTGGGAGGCTGAGGCAGGAGGATCGCTTGAGCCCAGGAATTCGAGGCTGCAAGAAGTTATGATGAGGCGTTAATACGCCAGCCCAGGCAACCCTGAGACCGTCTCAGAAAAAAAAAGAATCAAGTGGCAAAATTAATTTCAAAATTAATTTTAACTCAGCCTTCTAATAGAGAGTAAGCTCTCACTAATTTTAACTTACTCTTTTAATGAATGTCTTTAGGCTCTGATTTTGTTGATAACACACAGTAGTCTATTAAATTTGACTAGGAGATTTGCTTGTTTTGTTTTTATTAATAGATTTTATTTTTTAGAATAGTTTTAGATTTATAGAAAAATTGAGCAGGTAGTACAGAGTTCTCACAGTATCCCCCTGAACCCACACACACTTTTCCCTTTTATTAACATCTTACATTAGTATGTTATACTTGTTACAGTTAATGAATCATTATTAGTACAATATTATTAACTAAGTCCATAGTTTATTCAGATTTCCTTTGTTTTTACTTGATGTCCTTTTTGTGTTTCAGGATCCCATCCAGGATACCACATTACATTGAGTTGTCATGTCTCCTTAGGCTTTTCTAGACTTTGTAGTTTCTCAGACTTTTCCTTGTTTTTGATAGTCTCAGCAGTTTTGAGGAGTACTGGTTAGGCAAATTATAAGATGCCCCTCTATTGGAATTTGTCTGATGTTTTTCTCATGATTAGACTGGGGGTTATGGGTTTTTAGAAGGAAGTCCATGGAGATAAAATACCTTTTCTATTGCTTCATGTCAGGTGTACATACTATCAACATGGTTTATGATTATTGATGTTGACCTCAATCACCTAGCTGAAGTAGTGTTTGTCAGGTTTCTACACTGTAAAATTACTCTTTTTCCTCCTTTTTCATACTGTATATGTTAGATAGAAATGACTATGTCCAGCCCACACTTAAGGACTTATGCTGCCCTTCCTCTAGGGTGGAATATCTACATAATACATTTGAAATTCTTCTGCACAAGAGATTTGTCTCTTCTCCATTTATTAATTTATTCAATCATTTGTTTATGGACCTGTAGATATTTAATGTATACTTTGGGTCATAATCCAGAACCACCTTATTTATTTTGTTGTTCCGATTGTTCCACCTTGGCCACTGGGAGCTCTTTCAGTTGGCTCCTGTGCCTTTTCACACACTCCCATTTTTTGTTTGTTTAGGTGTTTTTTTGGTTGTTTTGTTTTTTTCCAAGCACTTTCTTACTTCCTGGCACTACAAGATTCTCCTGGCTCATGTTGTATAGTACCTGTCCAAGTCCTATAATCAGCCATGTTTTCAAGATGTCCTGGTTCCTTTTATTAGAGAGAATGCATGTCCTGGTTCCTTTTATTAGAGAGAATGCATGTCCTGGTTCCTTTTATTAGAGAGAATGCATATCCTGGTTCCTTTTATTGGAGAGAATGATATTAGAAACCAAGATCTGCATTCACAGGATGCTCATTGCTACTGGGGTATCAGGTGACATTTCTTTTAGGCTCTCTCAACTGACAGAGCAAGGAAATGTATGTGTGTATACAACCCATGTAAAGATACATATCTATAAATATTTCTATTATGTAGTAATCTGTATCTATGTTAAGTTAAACATGAGTTGTTACTCATTTCTCCAGCTCTAATCCATTACCACATACATCATTCTAAACTCTGTCCCTGAAGTCTGCCAACCTCCTCATTTGCTGGCAAATTAATAAACTTTTCCTGCCTTCTACTAAAAAAACAAACAAACAAACAAAAAGAAACAAACTCCATCTCTTGGTGATCTGTAAATCTCTATTCCAACCATGAGAAACCTTAATTAGGAGACTTTCATTACTTTGATTTACTAAGCTCCTTGAGGGGAAGTTTTTTGTTTTGTGTATTGATGCATCCCAAGCACATGAACAGTACTTGCACATAGTAGGCACTCCATAAATATTTGATAAATAAATGAGTTAATGAATGAATGATCCACTTAAGCCATCAGTTTTAACCAAAATATGCAGTTTTTACTCATTCCCAAATGATCAGGAATTGGATGAGTTTTTGTTAGTTATGTTGGTCACATACTGAAAGTTAAGTTTTAGGAACCCACCTAACTGTCAGCCTCTAGCAGAAAATAATGATTTGCCCTTCACACCTAGTGCATACAAGACTGATATACATGAATCCCACAAGCATTTGAGTATCACCTACTGTATGCCAGGCACTTAGCTAGATGCTGGAGATGATAAGATAGTAAGATTCTGCCTTCATAGAGCTCACGGACTAGTGGGGGAGACAGGAAATAAGCAAATAAATAAATAAATACCAGATTTTGAAAAGTGCCTGAAAGAAAACAATAGACTGTGATTGGGAAAACAAGGAAGGACTTAGTTTTATTATAATAGAAAGGTCAGAGAGAGCCTTTCTGAGAAAGTGAGTTGTGCTGAGGAGGAGTCATGCCAGTAGGACTAGAGGGATAGAGAGAACAATTCAAGCAGAGAGAATAATATTGCAAAGGTCCTCAAATGATAAAGAGCTTGTCTGGTTTTGAGTAACTCATAGTCAGTGGGGTCAAGGAAGGTAGAGTGACACAATGAATAAAATTAGAGAAGTGGGTAAAAACTAAATCTTGCACAGATTTTATGTGCCATTAATACTTGGGTTAACCTTCCAACTTTGAGGCGATGTCACATAATTCAACTCATCATTCTATAACCAGGGTCTTCTGATCAAAGTTCTGTCTGTATATTGACTATATTAAGTGGGCATCTAGTGGGCCATGGTTCTCAGAAGCTTTGAGATGATTTTAAATGAAAAGCTTTTAAATGATTTTGTAGCTCCATTGTCAAAAAGGGAGTGGGGACTATCTAAAAGCAATTGGCCATACTGTGGCATTTCAAGAGCTAACAGCCATTAGATATATAACAATAGGACCTATCACTTGAGTTTTATTTTCTTCTCTATATTTGTACTTTTCATTGCATATTTCATTGCCGTTGCTTTTGTTTTTAAACCCACAATTGAATACTATTTTGTTGAAATAGATATATATACATATACACATACATACACATATATATACAGGATGATCAGTACATTTTTTTTTTAAATACTGGCTTTTTAGTCATACCTGTATGTAGAGTAGGGCATATAGTGAGTGGTTGTGCACATTTTTAGGTGAATTTAGCTTGGGTTCAATGATGGTTATAAGAGCCTAAACAGCATCATTTATTTAATTATTGACTAACTTCCCTCACTAGACTTTAAACTCCATAAGGGCAAGGACTTGGTCTTGCTTATCATTTTATCCCTCAGTGGCTGGAGTAGTTTCTAGGCACATAGTAGATGCTGATATACTTAATTAGTTTGCTGAATGAATGGCCCGTGTTAAAAATGATTTGGTTGAGTTAGAGAAAGAAGTACAATTGAGCCCTGTGAACTTTCTAAGTCAGGAAGCCAAGATCCCCTATGACAGAAGCTACTATTGCTGAGAGAAATTTATTATTTTTAGCATGGCACTTTTTAGAAACTCAGGTAGTTATCAGCTAGCTAATCAAGTCATTAAACTTCCTAGCAGGGATATAATAGAGTATATGGCCAGTTTTTTATTATATCTACCTTTTTACCTCTAGCCCAGTTCAGAAAATGGTCTGAAAATTGTTAAATTTCTAAAACTACCTTGTGAGAGTTCATTGTCCCCCTTGTGTTTAGAGATCACATATGAATGAATTGTACCTTTAGCCATTACTAAATTATCAAGAAGAACAAAGCTATCGGTAGAACAGAGCTAAAGATCAATAGGAGAAAAAGGAGGAGTATATGCCAGAACCAGGACCAAAGGAAAATTGAACTAGAAATGGACTTTGTTGGGGAAGATAAACTTAACAGATTAAATAAATTCTTTATTTTCTTTCCTACCTTAAATCATTTATGTTCAGTCTGTTTTATTTCAGACCTGCCTAGCATAATGTCCTGGTAATAGAATCTGGAAACTAGTCAAATTCTTTTCCCACAGGATTGATTAAAACTATTTATAGAGTCATCTACTTTGTGTATTGTCATTTTTGGTTCTTCCTCTTAGGAAAAACAATGGGTTAAGCCATAGTAGAAAAGAATATGAATATTGATGGGAAGAAAATATCATCTGTAAAGTTAGGAAATACATTTCATTTAGTTGTTCAAGAAAGTAAACCCTTGGCCGGGCGCTGTGGCTCACGCCTGTAATCCTAGCTCTTGGGAGGCCGAGGCGGGCGGATTGCTCAAGGTCAGGAGTTCAAAACCAGCCTGAGCAAGAGCGAGACCCCGTCTCTACTATAAATAGAAAGAAATTAATTGGCCAACTGATATATATATAAAAAAAAATTAGCCGGGCATGGTGGCGCATGCCTGTAGTCCCAGCTACTCAGGAGGCTGAGGCAGAAGGATCACTCGAGCCCAGGAGTTTGAGGTTGCTGTGAGCTAGGCTGATGCCACGGCACTCACTCTAGCCTGGGCAACAAAGCGAGACTCTGTCTCAAAAAAAAAAAAAAAAAAAAAAAAAAAAAAAAGAAAGTAAACCCTTAAGAGTCCTTTAGTTCTCCTGAGACAGGAGTTATAAGAAAGTTACTCTAGACAGTCAGGAAATTTGAACCCTAGCTCAGCAACTGACCCTGAGGAAAGAACCCTGGATGAAGAATTGGGAGATCCAAGTTATGATTTTGGTTATCTACTACTATCTCCATATCTTTGGAAAGTTACTTTAACTCTTCTTTGTCCCAGGTTCTTAATCTGGAAGTTTAGGTTGCTGCAATTGCTGTAACTGACCTTAATCTCATCTAGACACTTCTAAACTGAATATCCTTGGGGAAAGGGATGAAAATTCTGAGTTCTGCTACATTTGTCCTCCTGCCCTGTTCTTCTCCCTTCCAAGTACTAACCAGGCCCGACCCTGCAAAGCCTCCGAGATCAGATGAGATCGGGCACATTCTGGGTGATATGGCCATAGACTCCTGCCCTGTTCTTGATGGAGGTTTCTTATTAACTTTCCCTGTGGAGGACTTCATTGCTAATGGGGGCAAGTAGTCAATCTACCTGATGGTGAATCCCTTATGGTGTGTGACTGCAGTAGGAACCCTATTTAAGTGTATTTATGGAAAGTGAGGGAGAAGAGTTCAAGACCAATACCTCATCATAGCAATTACATTGTCCACCTGAAAAAAATCACTATGGTAAATTCCAGTCACTGCAGTTTTAATTAAAACCCTGCTGGAATCTGTGATACAAGAGTGTAAAACTTAATCCAAATTTCTTGTTTTAAAACAAGCAGCCCCAGTAGCTTAGAAAGTACATTTTTACCTGACCAGAATAATATTTAATATTTTCTGAGTTTTTCCTGGCTCAGTGGTAAAATCTCTAAATGCAAGATCATGGTGTTTGTTGATCCACATTAATAATCCATTATTTGAGTAGAACCCAAGAAGCAATTCCAAGTACTTTAGAATTTAGAGGACCAGCTCTATTTCTCAAAGTAATTATGTTGCATCAAGAAAGGCATGCTTTGGGAGAAGTGACTGTAAACAATATCACAATATAGGGTTTACCAGAGCTCTGCTGATTTACAGTAAGTCACATTGCAGGTGAGTCATTTTCAGCCTCTGGAGAAGATGGACTGGAGTGATTGGGTTTAGTTCTGATTTCATTTCGGGTGTCATTAGTATATTCTGTGAATTATGTATGTATCCTTCTAGGACTTTAGTAGGAAGAGTTGAGACTAAAGTTGCAACAGAAACATGTTTGAAGTGTTATGTTTCTAAGTAAGTCTAAATTTGAGGTATGGCATGCAAAAAGGCAAAACAAGTATTTGTTTCCTTTGCCAGTGTTCTTGATCTCCTTGTAGATGTGTTCACTCAAGATATAATATGTTTTCAATTTTTTCTAGCCTTTTACATAATGTGTTTAATAAAGTATCTTTTAACACTCTCAATCCTATAGCTTCAAGCACAAATGCCAGCCTGATATCCACTTCATCTACGATTGCCAATATTCCAGCAGCAGCAGTTGCCAGCATCTCAAACCAGGTATGGTGCTACTTTTGTACATCCTGTTTATATATGGTTCCTCTAGCTTGCTCTTCTTCCTCTCTTATTTCCATGGTCAATTTGCCCATCTAAGAAATGACCAGGAATGATATGGACTATGGAGACCTTTTTCTGGATGCCTTCAGAACTAGGATCCCGAATGGTTTTTCAGGCTATCATCCAGTTTCTCTTGTTCCTCTGCTAAGCCTCTCTAAAATATGGTTTATCTGCTCCTTTATGTTTGTCTCTTCCTCCTATTCTGCCCCCACTAGAATGGGGGCATGAAGCTCCATGAAGGTAGGAATTTAGTTTTCTATTTTGTTCACGTATATATTCCCAGAGCATAGAAAAATACCTGCCACTCACATCAAAGGCACTTAATAAATATTTGTGGAATGAATAAATAATTACCTCTATTTTAAACCACTCATTCTTTTGTAAACTTTAAAAAATCTGGTCTTGATGATGATATTATTAACTGCTTAAAAGATCAATGGTAATATCTTCAGTGTTTTAGAGGGTTTTTTTTTTTGTTTTTATTTGTTGTTTTCTCTGTAACAATTAATAGTATCACCACTACCTCCATGGATCTTTTTTCTGCCTGCAGTTAACATTCCTATTCTGGTTCATTTTTATATTTTGCTGTTTATGCATTTGTTGATTTTTTTAGTCCACAAATATTTATTGAATTTCTATCTATGTACCTGACATACTTCTAGGGCCTCTTCCTTTCATTGCTTCTCTTTTTGATTCTGTCTTCTAACATGAACAGTGTCTATTTGGTTTTTCTATATGTTAGTTACTTCATCCATAGGAATGTTTAACCACAGTCACAATGTCCATTTACTACAAAAAATGAAAATTTGAATCCTGACTTCGTGATATTTACAGGTTTCCAACTGATTGATGAATATTTTTTCTTTAAAGTCCTGCTGTTTCCCTAAGTTCAGCATATCTAAAACCAAGCTTTCATTCCAACCTTTTTCCTGTCTGCTTGTTCTCCAAAAGTAAAACCACTTTCCCTATGACTTCTCAATTCTTGTCAATGACTTTTTTCCCTTTTTTCTTTTTTTTTAGTTAATTAATTTTTTTAAAAAACAGATGATATCTCCCTCCTGCCTTGGCTGAAGTGCTGCAGTGGCCCAGTCATAGCTCACTGCAGCCTCAAACTTCTGTGCTCAAAGGATTCTCCTGCCTCAGCTTCCTGAGTAGAGGGCATGTGCCACCGCCTGGCTAATTTTTTTTTTTTTTCATTTTAATTTTATTTATTTATTTATTTTTGTAGAGTTGGGGTCTTGCTGTGTTGCCCAGGCTGTTCTCTAACTCCTGGCCTTAAGCAGTCCTCATGCCTCAACCTCCCAAAGTGCTGGGATTACAGGCATGAGCCACTGTATCTGGCTGACGTCAATTATTTTTTCCTTAATAAACCTAGGCCTAAAACCAGACCAATCATCTTCCATTTTTCTCCATACCCTTCCCTAATCCAGCCATTTCTTGAATTCTTCCCTTCCTTTTCATTTTTGCTATCATTTCCCATGTTTTGTTTTTCCCCCCTTTAATCCTGAATTACCATGGTTAATTGCTCATCTCATCTCCATTTTCCACCCGCTATGCTTGTCCATGCTCTAAAATACTATCTGGTTAATTTTCTCTAAATGTCAATTCACCTACACAGAATTTTTCATTTGAGAGTCCCCATTTCCTCTTGTCCCCCCAGTGCATGTGCTCATACACACACACACACACACACACACACACAAGCTATATGTACACCATTGCCTAAAGAATCCAAGTCCTATTGCTTCACCAGTTATTCAAGACTATAGAGATCCTTTGTTTCAATCAAACTCAACATCTGTGGCCCCTTAATAAAACCTTTTCAGGGCCTATTCGTGTTCTCCTCTGCCTATTTAATCTCAAAAAACTCTCTCACGGCCGGGCGCGGTGGCTCACGCCTGTAATCCTAGCACTCTGGGAGGCCGAGGCGGGCGGATTGCTCAAGGTCAGGAGTTCAGAACCAGCCTGAGCGAGACCCCGTCTCTACCATAAAAATAGAAAGAAATTAATTGGCCAACTAATATATATAATATAAAAATCAGCCGGGCATGGTGGCGCATGCCTGTAGTCCCAGCTACTCGGGAGGCTGAGGCAGGAGGATCGCTTGAGCCCAGGAGTTTGAGGTTGCTGTGAGCTAAGCTGATGCCACGGCACTCACTCTAGCCTAGGCAAGAAAGCGAGACTCTGTCTCAAAAAAAAATAAAAATAAAAAAAAAAAATAAAAAAAAACAAAAAACTCTCTCACTACCACAAGCTACAGGGACAGTTATCTTCTCAGTATTTCATTCATTTGACGTATAATTTACTGCCAATTTGTTGGGAATTTTTTTCTCTCTCTTCTCTCATATTAGATTTTTAACCCTCTTGAGTTGTGCTAGTGTGACTTATTCTTATCTTTAGTATTTCTTTTTCCTGCCCGTGCACAAATACACACACACACACACAAACACTGAATTGTATTTGGTTTATTATAGATGCTCAGTGACTATTTATAAATAATTGGTTGTGATCAATTTGCTGTTTATTTGTCACCAATATCAGTGTCAATGGAATTTTTTAAAGGTTTGTATTGGAGCTGTGTGTCACACCTAATTTTCTTACTCTTATTAAGGAGTAATTGATACATGATGAACTGCACAGATTTAAATTGTACAGTTTGATAAGTTTTGCCTTACATATGCCTGTGACACCACCACCAGTTTCCTCCCAGTATTGTAAGGAAACTTTAGTTTTAAAGCAAACTTGTTTCTTTTATGTAAGGAGATAATCAGTTTTTAAACTAGGAAACTTTAATGTAGGAAATGTGCTTAAGATCATCTGTTCTTAGAATTACTGCCATCTAGTGCAGTGGTTCATAAACTTCTTAAAGAGCAGAATCATTCCCTCAAAATTTCTATGCAGAAATTTATAAAAATTCAAAACATAAAATTGGGGGGAGGGGCTGTTATAGAAAAGGGGGCATTATGTGTATATGTATAAGAGTACATGGGATCCTGCCCCTCATCCCAAAGATAGTTCCTGTGATATCTCCTCTTAACTCTTAAGTTTCCGCAGAATGCATTTTGAAAATCATTGATTTAGTTTGGATACTACTAGATACGTAAATGACAAGTGAAATTAATGTTTTTGGGAAAATAATTATGAATAAGAGGGAGAAGAAAACCTCTTGTGTTGAAATTAATGTATACTATAAGAGTCTTGTTTTCCTCCCTGTTCCCTTTGGCCTACAGGACTATCCCACCTATACTATTCTTGGTCAGAATCAGTACCAGGCCTGCTACCCCAGCTCCAGCTTTGGAGTCACAGGCCAGACTAACAGTGATGCCGAGAGCACCACGTTAGCAGCAACCACATACCAGTCTGAGAAGCCTAGTGTCATGGTACCTGCACCTGCAGCACAGAGACTTTCCTCTGGTAAGCACCGCAGCTCTGAAAACCTTGGCTTAAGGGCACTTCATCTAACAGGTGTTTTTAGGCCATGGTAAAGATGATTTTGTTCTGGTTTAAACCACTGTTACCATGCTGTTGCCTTTCCTTCTCAGTTGAGGAATATTTAAATATTGGAAGCAGGCTGTGATGAGTCAGAATGTATGCCTGATTCTGAGAACAGAAGAGTATCAAAAATGAAAAGACTGTGTTTGTGACTCCTACTCTGCCCTCCCTGTAGCTTTAATACGCTTGTCACAGGGAGCTTCAGGATGTTGGTGTATTTGTAGATTGGAGGACTCTGGTTTTAGTTTTTGCATATTTTGAACTGCTGCTAAGACCTCAGAGCCTTGTTTCTGTGTCTTCAATGCTTTTAAGAGTTTGAGGAAAGCTATGGTCCTTTTCGCCAAAGAAATACATAAAGTTTAACCTAGGATTTCAGAAGGGTCACAGCTCTGATATGTATCAATGAATTATGACGTCCAGGTTAAAAACCTTTGACATAAAAACTTCATACACACATTCAGTAAACATATACACATACTTTTTCTCTCTATATTTATGAAAATTTGGTGGTTGACTATCATATGATGTATCTTGAGGAAAGAATTGTTTATCATGGGCGCTGGTGCATGTTTAAAAACTGTGCTGTTGGCCGGGCGCTGTGGCTCACGCCTGTAATCCTAGCTCTTGGGAGGCCGAGGCGGGCGGATTGCTCAAGGTCAGGAGTTCAAAACCAGCCTGAGCAAGAGCGAGACCCCGTCTCTACTATAAATAGAAAGAAATTAATTGGCCAACTGATATATATATATAAAAAATTAGCCGGGCATGGTGGCGCATGCCTGTAGTCCCAGCTACTCGGGAGGCTGAGGCAGGAGGATCGCTTGAGCCCAGGAGTTTGAGGTTGCTGTGAGCTAGGCTGACGCCACGGCACTCACTCTAGCCTGGACAACAAAGTGAGACTCTGTCTCAAAAAAAAAAAAAAAAAAAAACTGTGCTGTCCATCTCACCCTTACCAGTCTAGTAAGTAAGACATACAAATGGACAGTGCTTCATACTTACATAAATTTGAAATAATTACAGGTATTGATTAAAAACTAAGGTTTTGAATTCATTTCTCCTAATGTCTTTGTTCTTCATAACAATTTTAACTCAAATAATGGAGAATTTCAAACATAGAAGTTGTGAGAGTACTATAATGAACCCTTACGTATCCATCATCTATCTTCAGCAGTTAACAACTCATGGCCAATTTTGTTTCAGCTATACTTCATCCAGTTCCCTCTCTAAATTCCAGGCATTGTTCTGTAAATTATAAGCACAGTACTCATTAACATAACTACAGTGCTATTATCCCATCTTAAAAATTCAATACTAGTATTTCTTAAATTAAGTGCCAAAAGATATTCATATTTCCAGTTTTCTCATAAATGTTATAAGTTGTTTTTCTTTTTACATTTTATTTACATTAGGGTCCAAGTAAATACACAGTGTATACTTATTTCAAAACAATGTGTTATACATGAGAAGTATATATGATTTTTATTTGTTAAAAATAAATAGAAAATTTGAAGGGAGAAAAATTAGAATTCAAATAAGGTCTACATATTGTGATTGATGGGCATATATTTTTTGTTTTATCTCTCTTCTAACTTATAAATTTCCCCTTTTCCCCCACTTTTTAATTTATTTCTTGAAGAAACTGCATTGTTTATCCCATACTGTTTCCCAGTCTGAATTTTGCCGATTATATCCTCATCGAGTAGTTTAACATGTACTACTGCCTTCTGTGTTTTATTATAAATTAGTAAATGGATCTAGAGCAGTATTTTTCAATGAGAGGCAATTTTGTACCCCAGGTTGGCAATATGTGGGAACATTTTTGGTTGTCATGCTAGTTGGGAGGGTGCCACTGGCCTCTTGTGGGTAGAGGTCAAGGATACTGCTTAACTAAACATCCTACAATGCATAGGACATCCTTCCACAACAAAAAGTAATCTGGCCCAAAATGTCAGTTGTGACAAGTTGAAAAACTCTGACCCAGAAGCTTGACTGGCCAGGTGCAGCAGCTCATGCCTGTAATCCTAGGACTCTGGGAGGCTGAAATGGGAGGATTGCTTAAGCTGAGGAGTTCAAGAGCAGCCTGACCAAGAGCAAGACCCTGTCTCTACTAAAAATAGGAAAGAAAAAATTAGCTGGGCAACTAAAAATAGAAAAAATGAGCTGGGCATGGTGGTGCACACCTGTAGTCCCAGCTTCTCGGGGAGGCTGAGGTAGGAGGGTTGCCTGAGCCTAGGAGTTGGAGGTTGCTGTGAGCTAGGCTGATGCCACGGCACTCTAGCCTGGGCAACAGAGCGAGACTCTATCTCAGAAAAAAGAAAACAAATAAAGAAGCTTGACTAGATTCAGGTTCAGTTTTCTTTGGCAAAACAACTTCATAGATGTGTTCCTCCATCAAGAGGCAAGCATATAAAGTCTGATTTTAAACTCTTCTTGTGACATTAGCCAGTGTTGATGCTCAGTATCTAGATCTACATTCCCTAATTACTTTCGGAAAGTCTAGTTTTCCAATTTTTATCCCTGCATTATGACATAGAATCAAGCACATAGAATCCGATGACACTCTTCCTGCTCTGGTTTTTATAGCCTGTGACTACTGGCAACATGTCTTGTTTTTCCTTTCCAGGAGACCCTTCTGCAAGCCCATCTTTGTCCCAGACTACACCAAGTAAAGATGTTGATGATCAGTCCAGGAAAAACATGACTGGCAAGAACCGGGGCAAGAGGAAAGCTGATGCCACTTCTTCCCAGGACAGTGAATTGGAAGTATGGGAAGAAACTCATTTGAGTTACCTACATTGTTTTTTCTCACTTCTTAAGTTTATGAAGCATATGTTTGAAGTTCATGGAGATATAATGTGGTACCTTGTTATGTCCACTTTAATTCCTGAGCAAAAGAAACTGAACTGGCCAGGTGGAAAAAAAAAAAAGTAAAAACACATTTCTCCATATCCATAACTTTCCTTATCCTTTTCAGATGCTTTTCATCAAAAACATTGAAAAAGCTTTGCCAAATTAGATTGCCAAGTAACTTTTTAATGGAAAGAACAAAATATTCTCAATATTCCAAAGTAGAACAGAATAAATAATGCATCATATTCAGAAAGCAGAGGGAGTCACAAGTGATATCATACTGTTCTCCATTCAGAAATCCACTAAAAGAAAAGTAAGGGGACTAGAGTGCTTTAAACCACGTTTCTATAAGACACAAACAGATCTGGTAACTTATTAGTGAGATTCACACTGATTTATTGTATAATGTAAGCACTATAAAGAATGTATCGGCCAGGTGCGGTGGCTCACGCCTGTAATCCTAGCACTCTGGGAGACCGAGGCGGACGGATCACTCAAGGTCAGGAGTTTGAAACCAGCCTGAGCAAGAGCGAGACTCTCTACCAAAAATAGAAAGAAAATTAGCTGGACAACTAAAAAATATATAGAAAAAATTAGCTGGACATGGTGGCACATGCCTGTAGTCCTAGCTACTCGGGAGGCTGAGGCAGAAGGATTGCTTGAGCCCAGGAGTTTGTGGTTGCTGTGAGCTAGTCTGATACCACATCACTCTAGCCCGGGCAACAGAGTGAGACTCTGTCTCAAAAAAAATAAAAAAGAATTTATTGACATATATTTGATTTCATTGTTAAAGACAAGAAAGTCACCCAAAATGCTAAGAAGAATGCAATTTTAACATTACCCTTTGGTTTTCTGTTTTCAGTTTTTCTACAATGTAAATATCTCTACAAAAAATTTTCTAAAACTTAGCTGAGTGTGGTGGCATGTAGCTATAGTCCTAGCTACTTGGGCAGCTAAGGTGGAAGGATTGCTCAAGCCCACAAATTCAAGGCTGTAGTGAGTTATGATCACCACTGAACTCCAGCCTGCATAATTGAGGGGGACCTTGTCTTTTAAAAAAAATACCTATGAAACAATAATTCGTCATTCTGTCCTCCTCCTAACCTCTAGTAACCTCTATTCTACTTTCTCTCTGTGAATTTGTCTATTCTGGATATCTCATATAGGCAGAATTATGCAATATTTATTCTTTTGTATTTGGGTCCTTTCACTTAGCATAATGTTTTCAAGGTTTATCCATATTGTAGCATATATCATAATTTCATCCCTTTTTTTGTTTGAATATTTCATTATATATATGTTATATATATTTTGTTAATCCATTCATCTGTTGATGAACACTTGGAATTTTGCAACTTTGGGCTGTTGTGCATAATGCTACTTTGAACACTGCTACATAATTTTCTGTTTGAGTCCTTCTTATCAATTCTTTTGATATTATTAAAGTAGGAGTGGAATTGAATGATGTGGTAATTCTATGTTCAACTTTTTGAGGAATCACCAAACTGTTTTCCACAGTAGCTGTACTGTTTCTTTTCTTTTTTTTTGAGACAGAGTCTCGCTTTGTTGCCCAGGCTAGAGTGAGTGCCATGGTGTCAGCCTAGCTCACAGCAACCTCAAACTCCTGGGCTCAAGCAATCCTCCTGCCTCAGCCTCCCCAGTAGCTGGGACTACAGGCATGCGCCACCATGCCCGGCTAATTTTTTCTATATATATTAGTTGGCCAATTAATTTCTTTGTATTTATAGTAGAGATGGGCCTCGCTCTTGCTCAGGCTGGTTCAAACTCCTGACCTCGAGCAATCCTCCCGCCTCGGTCTCCCAGAGTGCTAGGATTACAGGTGTGAGCCACCACGCCTGGCCTCTCTTTTTTTTTTTTGAGACTGAGTCTCACTCTGTTGCCCAGGCTAGAGAGCCGTGGCATCAGCCTATTTCAAACTCCTGGGCTCAAGTGATCCTCTTGCCTCAGTCTCCGGAGTAGCTGGGAGTACAGGTATGCGCCACCATGCCTGGCTAATTTTTTCTATATATTTTTAGTTGGCCAATTAATTTCTTTCTATTTTTAGTAGAGACGGGGTCTTGCTCTTTCTCAGGCTGGTTTCAAACTCCTGACCTTGAGGGATCCACCCACCTTGGCCTCCCAGAGTGCTAGGATTACAGGCATGAGCCCCTGCACCAGGCCTATTGTGAAGGGTTTTTGGGTTTTTTATTTTGAGAAAAAGTTTCACTTTGTGCCCAGGCTAGAGTGAGTGCTGTGGCATCAGCCTAGCTCACAGCAACCTTAAACTCCTGGGCTTAAGCAGTCCTACTGCTTCAGCCTCCTGAGTAGCTGGGACTATAGGCATGCACCACCATGCCTGGCTAATTTTTTATATATATTTATTTTAGTTGGCCAATTAATTTCTTTCTATTTTTAGTAGAGACGGGGTCTCAGGCTGGTTTCGAACTCATGACCTTGAGCGATCCGCCCGCCTTGGCCTCCCAGAGTGCTAAGATTACAGGCGTGAGCCACCACGCCCGGCCTTATTGTGAAGTTTTTAATTATTTTTCCAATCACCTTACTAGTTATGGGGCTTATCAGAGTTTCTATTTCTTCTTGAGTCAGTTTTGGTATTTTCTGTTGTATATTTGTAGGAATTTGACCATTTCATCTGGCTTATCTAATTTGTTGGCATACAATGTTCATAGATTCTCTTTTAATCCTTATTTCTGTAAAAATCAATAGTAATGTCCCCATTTTCATTTTTGACTTTAGTAATTTGAGTCTTTTTTTTTTTCTCAGTCATTCTAACTAAAGGTTGTCAATTTTGTAGATACTTTCAAATAACCAGCTTTTGATTTTATTGTTTTTTTCTCTATTGTTTTTCTGGTCTCCATTTTATTTATCTCCACTCTAAGCTTTATTATTTTCTTTCTTCTGCTGGCTTTATGTTTATTTTGCTCTTCTTTTTCTAGTTCCTTAAGTATAAAAGTAAATATTATAGATTTAAGATCTTCTTTTTTAACATATGTAATTATAGCTGTAAATTTCCCTCTTAGCATTGCTTTCACCATATCCCATAAAATTTAATATGTTGCATTTTTGTTCATTTCACAGTATTTTCTAATTTTGCCTTTCTGATTTCGTCTTTTACACATTGGTTGTTTAAGGTTGTGTTGTTTAATTTTCTCGTATTTGTGAATTTTCCAGTTTTCCTTCTGTTATTGATTTCTTGTTTTTTTCCATTGGAAAAGATATTCATTATTTTTTATATTTTCTTCTCTCAGCGGGTATTTTTGTGGGACTTGGATGAAACCATCATCATCTTCCACTCTCTTCTTACTGGATCCTATGCCCAGAAGTATGGAAAGGTAATTTAAGTCTTCCTTTATTGTAACTGTTCCTCTTCTGGACTACATAGGTGCATAAGTAAAATTATTTTCTCTGCTACCTCCATCTTACCCTGTTGGCTTTTCACTTTCCATATAAAACTTCAACAGATGGCTTGCACCAGGCAGGCTACATGGTAAAGCTAGAGACTGCTAGCACCAATGCTGAAAGCTTAAGTTGTTTGAGAGTGACATTTATGAAGATTAAAGTATATGGCCCAATGCAGTGGCTCATGCCTATAATTCCAGCACTTTTGGGTGCCAAGGTGATCCTCCTTGATCCTCAAGGAGGATCACTTGAGGACAGAAGTTTTATGGGCAACATAGTACAATTCTGTCTCTACAAAAATAAAATTAGCTGAGCATGGTGACATGACACATGCCTGCAATCCCAGTTACTTGGGCAACTAAGGTGGGAAGATCACTTGAGCCCAGGGTTTGAGGTTGCAGTGAGCTGTGATCACACCACTGCACTCCAGCCTGGGCAACAGAGCAAACACAGGAATGATGCTCAAAACAGAGTAGAGTTTCGGGATTATAATCCAGAGACTGATCTGTTATACCCTAAGATACTTTTAACAGCCCAAACTGAGCATTTCATGTAGCCAGGTATGTGTAAGTAAAATATATAGATAAAATATCTTTCTAAAATAGATTATATGCCTTTTTAAACTAAATATACCAAACAAAATTTAACTTACTTTATCTTCAATGTAAACATCTTTTTTTTTTTTTTTTTTGAGACAAGTCTCGCTTTGTTGCCCAGGCTAGAGTGCCATGGCATCAGCCTAGCTCACAGCAACCTCAAACTCCTGGGCTCAAGCGATCCTGCTGCCTCAGCCTCCCAAGTAGCTGGGACTACAGGTGCACGCCACTATGCCCTGCTAATTTTTTGTATTTTCAGTAGAGACAGGATTTTCCTGTTGCTCAGGCTTGGTCTCAAACTCCTGAGGTCAAGCAGTCCTCCCACCTCTGCTTCCCAGGATGCTAGGATTACAGGCATGAGCCACCATGCCCGGCTGTAAACATCAATTTTAACAGAAAGATGAGCTGTTTTAAGAAGATTAAGGCTGCAGTTTATACACTAAATTACCTCAAAGCTCATATTTCTATGAATAAATTTTATAAAAATATCTGCCCCCAGCTGGCCGCAGAGGTATGCACCTGCAGTCCCAGCTACTTAGGGGGCTGAGGTAGGAGGATTGCTTAAGCCCAGGAGTTTGAATCCAGCCTGGGCAACATAGTGAGATCCCCATCTCTAAAAATAAAAATTCAAATATAATATCTGCCTCCTTTGCCATCTTACTACTTTCAGTTATTTTGTATTATTTCTAATATTTCTGTTAGGAGTATTTTCCACAGACTTTTAGTATTTAGGTTGGCCCACTGGCATAAGGTCATAAGCTACATAACTAAGCTGGTTTTAAGAATGTATAAAATAAGGGCATACAGCCTCTAATTGAAAGACTGATGGTTCGTTTTTAAGCAACTTACTGATGGTTCATTTTTAAGCAACTTGCAATGGTTTTCCTGCAAATATTTTGGTTCTGCAACTTTTCTTTACTTCCTGGTGTTGAGATTATCAGATAACTGGCATCTAGTGTTATATCTTGTGTGTGTTCATATACATTTTGTGTGTGTACATGCAGGGAAGATAATGAATATTATGATAGCAATATTTTAGCAATAGTTAGAATTTACTCTGGAACAGGGAATTTCCCAAAAATTCAGTGAATTTTTTTAAGTGGGAGGAGACCTCCAAAGGGAATGACGGGTATAATTTTAACTGTAAAGCATTGAGTTGGTTTTTAAAAATATATCCTCTGTCCCCATTTACTTTTATAGTTTCTAGTTTCTAGAAACTGAAGTCCTAAAATTTTTAACTGTCCATATCTTCTCTGTTGCACAATCCTGTATTCCTATAACTATGAATGAAATTGCATCAGTTATACTTTGAAGCACTATTGTGGGCTTGTGTTGTTTTGGCCTTAACCCTAAATAATTTTGAAATATTTGAAGATTAGAACCAGTGCTGTGATTACCAAGTTAAGGAAATTTTTTTCTTAATTGTCTTCTAGGACCCAACAGTAGTGATTGGCTCAGGTTTAACAATGGAAGAAATGATCTTTGAAGTGGCTGATACACATCTATTTTTCAACGATTTAGAGGTAAGCATTTTAAATTGTTTCTGTACTTTGGTGAGAAGTCTTGTTCAATAACTGTTTTAAAGCCAATGCTTATTATATTTAGAAGAAACATAGTTAGAGGGTGGGTATGGAGAGATCAGCTGGCCACTTAAGCATATATAGTCTTAGAGAAATAGTGTCATGGATGTGTCACCATAGTCTTGGTTCTAGCCCTCAATTTTATTGGCTCCAAAATTTGATTTTTGTTGGCGTATTTGGAAGTGATCTAGCACTAAGGGACATGCCAGCCTATCAGGTGAAACACTGACATATAAACCAACATTCCAATTTATTTATCCATATTAAATAATATATATAAAATGGGTTTGATTATTTTTGTTCTCAATTATATTTTGACTGTTCTTCAATTTTAGCTTTTTAAAAGATAGTATCAGGGGGGGCGGGGACCAAAAAAGATAGTCTTTTGATTTGTCAAGTCTCTAAATGGCTATTCTAACCCATCATATGCTATACATGCTTATTGTTTATATATAGGTTAACCTTGATGTACGGAATCATTTTTTACTTAGGTGCCAGGAAAATTAAGAAACACTAAGAGCTTAATGGGGACATTTTTTGGCTTTGACATTTGAGTTCACCTTTGTGGTAAACATGGTGTAGCAAAAAGAGCACAGCACTGGGAGTTTGAAGACCAGAGCATCGATCTCAGATTGGGAAAGTTATCTTCCCATTCTGGGCCTCAGTTAAGCAGTCACCCTATGTAGGCAACTACTAACAGTTATTGTATCTGGAGAGGGGAATGAGTTGCTGGGACAGAGGTAGGAGAAAGCAGACTCTACACGTCACGTCCTTTTGAATTTTGAGCTGTGTACTACATACATTACTACCACTTTTTGAAAATGGTAAACATTTTAAAGTAAAATAAGATAGCATTTTAGAAATATAAAGTAATCCTTTGTTTTAAAATAGAATCTAATTCTCAATAGACAATTCTCCAATGAATTAAATTAATAGGGCTCTAAACTTCAGTACTTTTGTCTGAACTCCTTAATACTTTAAGCTTCCCTCAGCTTCACATAGTGCTAAATTAGGACATCATAGTTTTTATTCAGCAAACATTTATTGAAAACCTACTATGTGACAATAATTATTGCCAAATTGTATTTGTAATGATTTTCTAGACATAGTCCTCACTCAGGACTGAAATTTCTGTGAAGAATTTGACCTGAATGTGTTCCTGCCCCCCAGGTCAGTGGTTCTCAACTTTAGGGGGCATAAGAATCACCTGGGGAACTTTGTAAAAATGGAGATTCTGGGACTTCAATCCCAGAAATTCTGATTTGAGTAGGTCTGGGATGGACTCAAGAATATGCATTTTTAAGCAACTTCCCCAGAGGATTCTGATGCAAGTACCATAGGTGGTATTAGAGGAGTGCATCCATCAGAGTTAGGCAGTGGGTGGCATTTTATATCAGTAGTAGCATGGGCTTGGTGGAAAGAACCTTGGATTAGAAGCGGAAAACTTAGGTTCTTTCTATTCTTTTTTTACCACTCACTAGTTGTATGACCTTGATAAAATCATTTCACCTCACTTTTAGAACATAAGGAGATTGAATTAGATAAGCTCTCTACCTCCTAAGTTTGAATTTACAGATTTCTATTTCAGTCATTCTCAGTTTTGATACCATACTCCACTAGCATCTGTTTTGTTTACAAAAATTTATTGGGTACATACTCATAAAGGCATTGGACTAGACCAGAGGAATGCAAAGGAGATGTAAAATGTAGCTAGTGCCCCAAGAGGCCTATAGTGTGATAGGATTTACAGTCTAGTGTAGGAGGACATAGATGGCACCTGAAGTGTAAAGGAGCTTGTGCTTATTCCCATGAGCTGTTGGAGAAATGAACTATTGAGAGAAGAGCAGAACTGAGGGATAGGATAGTTAAGGAAAATTTCATGAAGACTGCGGGATGTGAATCAGGCCATAAAAGAAGTTGGATAGCAAGGGTTGTGAAAGTGATCACCTACACAGAAGAAAGACCATAAGACATTTCATCATCCTGCCATTGTATGTGATCTTTTTACAATATGTCATAGCAATAATAGCTTTTCTACTCTGGGGACTGAAATAGTGTGTTTTGTCTTTTAACAGGAGTGTGACCAGGTACATGTGGAAGATGTGGCTTCTGATGACAATGGCCAAGACTTGAGGTGATAAATACAATGATGTCTTGAACATCAGTACACTTGTTATGTGCAAGATCTGTGTAGGTGCAGGGGAAAACAAAGATGAATAAGATACAACTTTAAAAGTGCTCACATTCTATTAGAGGACACAGAAACAAACATGATAAACTGTGACATACAGTATGAGAAGGTGACAATAGAAAATACAGTGGAGCACAGAGGAGGAAGTAATTCTGATGGGAATAGGGAGCAGGTGGTACCAACAGTGGAGAGGCCTTTTCAGTGGAGTAGCATTTGAGCAGGACCTTAAAGGATAGGTAGCAATGACAGGATGAGGAGAAGCTTTGCAAAATGAAGGATATACTAGTTTGTTTCTTTTTGGCCAGATTTTCAGTCAGGAGAAAATGTGCTTCCAGCCTGGGTAGTTTTAAATGCAAATAAGCATCTAAAATTTCACCAAGGAAACCAACTTCAGGAGTCTGATAATGTCAGGAATAACTCTGTGGAAGACAGTCTTAAACATTTTATTATAGTGAAGGCTATACCAATGAGATCTCATTGGTTGCACAAGTCTCCTATTCCTCTTGTGGCTATTGTCTTCTGGTCTAATAGTCTTAGCTAAGAATGATCCAAAATTTATCTAGCTTATATTTAAAGACCTTTAGTAAAAAAGACTTGTCACATCTGTCTTTTCATATCAATTTGTTTTAATGTTTATCCCTATATTAGTTACCTGTTGTTGCTGTCTAATAATTACCCCAAAGCTTAGTTGCTTAAAATAATTAAATATTTATTCTCTCAGAGTTTCTATAGGTGAGGAACTTGAAAGTGGCTTGGCTACATAGTTGTTAATCAGGGTCTCTGGAGTTGGAATCAAGATGTTGGCTGGAGTCTCTCACATGTGGCTGATGACAGGAGGCTTTAGTTCCTCACTGCATGTGCCTCTCCATGGGAAAGCTTGAATGTTCTCATGTGACAGCTGGCCTCTGCCAGAGCAAGTGCTCCAAGAGAGAGCAAGAGAAAGCTTAGTCTCTGAATTCTAACACTATCATTTTCACCACTTTCTATTTATATTCTAGGTATAGCCCATACCTAAGGGGAGCAGAATTAGAAGAGAGGAGTATCAAAGAATTTGTGGACATGTTTTGAAGCTACGTACATGAACTTAATAAACTAGCTAGCAGATCACTGGGGGAAATCTGCCATTTTTTCAGTATTGGCATTCCGGGTTATTTCCTTCCATTATTTTTTTTACATTTCTCCTTTTTACATAGTTGCAGTGTGTATGTGTATGTCATTTTGTGTGTATGTATATGTATGACAAAATTTTATATTCTGCATTTTTCACTGTATGGTATTGTCTGTCATTAATGAAAAAGATGCTTTATCCCAAGCCAAACTCTGGTGAATACTAGTGCTTGAATTGTTTGTTCCTCTCCTTCCCTCCCTCCCAGTCCTTTCTTTGATAGAACTCATAGAGGTGAGGTAGAGGACTAATGGAAGATGGACTCTGATATACGAAGATTAAGGGAGAAGATTCTTAAAGTCATTAGCCTTGTTTATCAGATAACCAGGAACAAGATAGAGAATCCCAGGTGGCCTGCATCCAAAAACCCCATACTGTATATAGATTTTAATTTTCATTATCCTCTCTTTTTGCAGCAACTACAGTTTCTCAACAGATGGTTTCAGTGGCTCAGGAGGTAGTGGCAGCCATGGTTCCTCTGTGGGTGTCCAGGGAGGTGTAGACTGGATGAGGAAACTGGCTTTCCGCTACCGAAAAGTGAGAGAAATCTATGATAAGCATAAAAGCAATGTGGGTGGTAAGTGTGGCATACAGCCAGTCTAATTCTCTGTTTCTTTCTGATTTCCTACTTTCCTTTCCAGGGATTCCTTAGATTCCCCTGACAACTGCTTACGAATTATGCCACAGTAACATGTTCACTCTATAAAAAATAAGAGGCTTGGTTGAAAACCTTTGGGGAAGAAGCTCTGCATTTCTAATGGACTTCTCTTAGCATAACTTTGCACAGTTCTCTTGTTCTCTTAGACAAATGCCTTTTTAAAGGACATGTATTCCATAGATTACGTTTGATGATGTGTTTTATTCTTTACAACAACTACTGTCAATACTAGTTAATAGGGTGCCACGTTTTTTTGGCTGATTATTATACCATCAGGACAAGTCAAGTAGAACTAGTTAGACTTCTAGCTAGTTTAGACAAACTAAGTTTGTCCAGCGTTGTAGGATAGCATTGTGTTATGATTTGAAGCACGTTGGAAATTCTTTCTTTCCAGAAATATTTCAAATACCAGGTACCACTATGCCTAAAATTCTATTATTTAAACTTAATTGGCCGGGCGTGGTGGCTCACACCTGTAATCCTAGCACTCTGCGAGGCGAAGGCGGGCGGATTGCTCGAGTTCAGGAGTTGGAAAACAGCCTGGACAAGAGTGAGGAGACCCCGTCTCTACTATAAATAGAAAGAAATTAATTGGCCAACTAATATATATATAGAAAAAATTAGCCGGGCATGGTGGTGCATGCCTGTAGTCCCAGCTACTCGGGAGGCTGAGGCAGGAGGATTGCTTGAGCCCAGGAGTTTGTGGTTGCTGTGAGCTGGGCTGACACCACGGCACTCACTCTAGCCTGGGCAACAAAGCGAGACTCTGTCTCAAAAAAAAAAAAAAAAAAAAAAAGAATTAATTAATCACAGATTGGTCAAATTAGAATAGACATTAGAAATCTAATATAAATTCCTCATTTTACAGCTGAGAAAATTAGTCCATCACAGGGTAGTAAGGGCAGCTTACCCATGGTCATGCTGCAAGCTTGTGACCCTACCGTGGTTGGAGTCCACATTCCCTAACTTTTGGTCCAGTGCATTTTACATTCATGTGTTCCCTTTTTTTTGGTGAGATACCCTTATGAGAAGATTCTTAAAACTGTGTACACCCTCAAAGATGTACATGCCCACAAAATGTACACGAGGTAGATTACTCAAGGTCAAGAGTTTTTTTAACTGCACCATGCTGCCCTACAGGGTCGTGCCAAGTGTAGTTCAGTTGGCTTTAAAATTCAGTTTGGTTTATTTCTGTTTAGCCCTCTAAAACCAGATAAAAATCATGGGCTTCCGGACATTAGAATCTAATTTACTTTTTTCAGATTCCCTTTTTTATTGTTTATTTCTTCTCATGATTTAGAGCAGTATTTTTTATTTTGGCAGCTCCAAGTCTTTTTGTTATACTTTTTCTCTCTCACAGACATTAGCCTTTTTTTGGTTAGTTTTCATATATAACCTAAGTCTCTGATCCTTTCCCTGCACAGTGCCTGGACCTGGTTTCCTAAAGAAAATGATTTAACCCCCTGTGAGAATCCCCTGAGCCTAATTTGGGGAACAGATTAAAAGTAATGTCCAGCTTGCTATATGTTTTATACAGTATGAATTAACAAAAGTACCACATCATATATTAAGTATGTGACATACAGTTATTGGTTTTATTGTTGTTTCCTCTAAAGTGTTAAATAAGAACCATCTAATTCTAGGCTTGCATTTTGAAACCATCAGTCAAAACAGATTATACTCCAAGTTTTCCTCCTCACAGAAATGCCTTCTGCTTTTATGGAGTATTGTTAATAGAATAGTATAGCTAATAGAATTTTTTTGTTTTTTAACTTCACTACAGAAAATTCAGAGCGAGATTTATTTGAATATTTTAACTCAAGTGTCCAACAACAAGCTCCCATCAAGTTCTGTTTTGTGCTTAATTATCTAGTCTTAAGCAGTATTTTAGTCTATCAGCTGAAGTTGTTTCAGAAGTAAGTACAGTACAGAGAGTTGCTCATTCACCCTGGAATCTCAAGTTGACATATTCTGACACAGGTGGAAGTGCAGTCACCATGGGAGTCGTGTACAGTAATGGAAAGACTCCCTGAGACAAAAAGCTACTAACTTACTATGTAACCTTAGACCCAGTCCCCTTTCTCCCTTGGACTTTGGTTTGTTTAGAAAGAAATTAGAACTACTGAGGACTCCTCCAGCTGTACACTCATTTTTCCCACTTTGGTTCTTAATGTCATGTTCTAAAGCAGTGCTACTCAAAGTGTGGTCCACTGGTCTGCAAGTGATGTTACTGGTTAGTGAGGAAAAAGGAAGCTTGTACCAGAATGCAGTCATGTTTCTGTCAGCTGATCTTATTGTTGTTCTTGCCCCATAACAAAACATTCTGATGAAGAAAGTCAAAATGGCCTTTTAAGTAGCACTACTCTAATATTTCTCTGAGGAGAGAAATATATTAGCTCAGGAAAATATTTTAGTGACTCGCATTATTTTTAAATTGAATTTAGAAGTGGCTGTCTGAGTATCAGCAAATATATGTTGTCAAATGGTAAACATGTCTGCTTTTATTCCCAAAGGCCTCCTCAGTCCCCAAAGAAAGGAAGCACTGCAGAGATTAAGAGCAGAAATTGAAGTTTTAACAGATTCCTGGTTAGGAACTGCACTAAAGTCCTTACTCCTCATCCAGTCCAGGTATGGAAATGATTCTTTTAGGTCTCATCTTTTCAGAGACACACTCTTTACTACCCCAGTCCAGGACAGGCAATTGCCTAACATAGGTTTTGGGATGGGGAGAGAGAAGTCTGCTGCAGGGAAGTATTTAGGTTAGGGTGGGTGGCCAGGTCATTTTATATTAACCTCATACCTTAGAGTTTTCAGAGAATATTTATATATGAAATCCTTTTTCTTTCCCCTTACTTTTTGCTCACAAAATTAAAACTCACTAACCGATAATCTCCAGTCCAGGAGATGGGCCTGGCGACATCAAAGAAGACAAATCATCACAAATATCCTAAGTGTAGGAAATTCTAAGAAGTGTACTCAGTCCCACTGAAGAAGGCAAGAATCAAAAGAAAAAGGGTACAGTAAGCAGATTAAGGAGACATCAGCATGAAGCTTAGACAAGGAAATAAATGCAGCCATGTTTGCACCAGTATCCTATTGCTCCCTCCCTCACAGCAGGAATTCCAGATACACAACGTAGTAAACAGTAAAACTGACACTGAGGGCTGGATATCTGGTGAGTGAGGGTAAAGGACACGTAAAATTAACGTGTATTATAGCGTTTGTGTTGCTGTTGTGTGAAGAACAGAGAAAACTTAAATTATATCTCATTTATGGACTGAATTGCATTCAGATAAAATAGTACAGCACCCAAAAGCTTTTTGCTATTTGTTTTCTAAAATATGGTATCAATGACACAGGTTGGTAGTATTTGCTAACAAGTGTTTGTGAACTAGAATGATCATCATTAGGTAAGAATTAAGTTGCTGCTCTGTGTCCAATGAGAGACAAAAAAGAGTAGGATCTCTTAATAACATAGAAAATAAATAACCTGAAATAATAAGAGCATAATAATAATAATAGCTGCATATTGGCACTAAATGTATCATACCAGGCCCTTTGAGGTTAATTTTTAATAATTAGATCCTAAAGAGGTGGCCCATTTGAATTCTTACTCCAGGTCAGTTTAGTTTCATCTGTTTCTTTTCTTTTTTCTTCTTACTCCCTTCTAGAAAGAATTGTGTGAATGTTCTGATCACTACCACCCAACTGGTTCCAGCCCTGGCCAAGGTTCTCCTTTATGGACTAGGAGAAATATTTCCTATTGAAAACATCTATAGTGCTACCAAAATTGGTATGGTTTCTATTCTGTTTCTTGTCACTGGCCTTACAATAAAACTTTCTACTCATGATATGCTGTGTTTCCCCGAAAATAAGACAGGGTCTTATATTTATTTTTCCTCAAGAAGACACCCTAGGGCTTATTTTCAGGGGATGTGTTATTTTCCCCTCAAAGCCTCAGCTTATAGCACACATAGGATGGCCGGGACCTGACAGGGGGAGCCGACCATGTTGGTGGGGCTGCCCACACCTTGCCGGTCACCTCTGGAATAGTAGCTGTCACGATGGGGCAGATGAGAAGGGCTGTTCATCTTCTTTACCGCTCCACAATGAAATGCATGGGTTGTACAGATACACTGCATAGCCACACCCATCACTAGGTCTTATTTTCGGGATAGGGCTTCTATTTCACAAATGCTTAGAAATCCTGCTAGGGCTTATTTTATGGGTAGGTCTTATTTTCAGGGAAACACGGTACCTATTATTTGCCAGCCTCTCTATTAGAAACTTTATATATAGTATCTGTAATCCTCACAACAGTCTTCTGATATTTCTGATGAGGCAGTTGAGGCTTAGCAGTTATATAGCTTGCTCAAAGCCTAACAGCTAGTTAGTTACATAAACATATCTTTTATTAATATTTGAAAGAATATAATATCTAGCTTAGTAATCTAGTTTGCCTCATTTCAAGTTTCTCTGTCTTTTTCTTAGAGAATAGATGATATAAAAAGCACTAGATGTAAAATCAAGGACTAAACTGAATACTTAAATATGGTTAAAATTCTTCTCACCCATTAGAATGGCTACTGTCAAAAAATGGCAGGTGTTGGTGAAGATGTGGAAAAATTGGAACCTTGTGTACTATTGGCAGAACTGTAAAATAATGCAAATGTTGCCAGGCACAGTGGCACATACCTGTAGTCCCATCTAGTTGGGTGTCTGAGGCTGGAGGATTGCTTGAGCCCGAGAGTTCCCATTCAGCTTGGGCAACATAATGAGATCCTGTCTCATCCTACTTCTGGATAAATATCTAAAAGAATTAAGCCATCCTACTTCTGGATAAATATCTAAAAGAATTAAGTCTCATATTCTTGAGATATATCCAAATATCCAAAAGGAGGTTCTCAAAGAGATTATTTGCATACCCATATTTATGGGAGCATTATTCACAATAGCCAAAAAGTAGAAGCAATGCAAATGTCCATCAGTGGATGAATGGATAAACAAAATGTGATATAGACATACAATGGAATATTATTCAGCCTTAAAAGGGAAAAAAATTCTGACACATGCTAACACACATCACAACATGGATGAACCTTGAAGACATTATGCTAAGTGATATAAGCCAGTCACAAAAAGACAAATACTGTATGGTTCCACTTATATGAGGTACTTAGAGTAGTTAAATTCTTAGAAAAGAATGTAGAATAGTGGTTAGCAGGGGCTCAAAGGAGGGAGGAAATAGGGAGTTAATGTTTAATGGGTTTAGAATTTCAGTTTTAGGCCAGGCGAGGTGGCTCACACCTGTAATCCTAGCACTCTGGAAAGCTGAGGCGGGCAGATCGCTCAAGGTCAGGAGTTCGAAATCAGCCTGAGCAAGAGCGAGACCCCGTCTCTACTAAAAATAGAAAGAAATTAATTGGCCAACTAAAAATATATAGGAAAAAAAAAATTAGCCAGGCATGGTGGTGCATGCCTGTAGTCCCAGCTACTCGGGAGGATGAGGCAGAAGGATTACTTGAGCCTAGGAGTTTTTAAGTTTAAATTAGTAAATTATAAGTTATGCATATTTTACCACAATTTTTTACAAAGGGAAAAGAAAATAAAAATGACGGAGTAGGATTTAAGTCCTGGCTCCCCTATTTACTAGCTCTTACCTTAGCCAAATTACCTCCTGAGCCTCAGTTTTCTCATGTATTTGAAAATCTGTTGGAAAGTTGGGAAAATCAAATGAGATAACATATATGAAGGTAGTTTTTAACCTCAAAAAATATATTTAATACCAAGTATATAAAGTGATAGGTACTCAATAAATATTTGCTGGATTAATTAATTAGCATCAGGTTTATACAAAACCACTTGTGCAGCTGAGAAGACAGCAGAATATCTCACTCTAATTCCCTGTGTGTTCTGGTGAAACCATCCACTTGCCCTCATATCATTTAGTCTATGTGTATAGTCCCTTCTTCCCCATTGTAGCAAAGGGGTAGGTCCTGGAGTTTAAAGATGTGGTCATTCATTTTCTAATCTATACTATATGCCTGTTGATCAGCTTTTTACATAAAAAAATAGATCTAATATTTTTTATATCCCAGGATCTGTGGAGGTCATAAATAAGCCTACCAAATCCTATTGACACTTGTGTTTTTCCTTCATTCAACAAATGTTTTCTAGATGCAAGTTGACCAGAAAAAATATATATATATTTATTGATCACCTTTTATGTCCCAGGCATTGTTCTAGGTACTGGGGATGTAGCAGTTAACAAAAAAGAAAAAATCCCTGCCCTATGGATAAGATAACCAATGAATAAGTAAAATATGTGAGATGGTAATAAGTAGTGTGGATAAAAATCAGTCAGGAAGCAAAGGTAGGTCATGTTTTAAATAGAAGTTAGAGTAGACCTTGGTGAACAGGTATCTTTTGAGCAAGGGAATGAGCCATTAGCATATGTCTGGGGAAAGAACTGCTAAGGAGAGGAAACAGTGGGAAAAGTTGGGGTCATGTTCAAGGAAGAACAAGGGAAAAAGAATAGTAGGAAATAAAATTGAGAGGTTAAAGGAGAATGTAGAGAGTTTCTATAGGACCTTAGAGAATGAAATGCACTTAGGATATTGAGCAGAAGAGTGACATCTGACTTACACTTTTTTTTGGTAGAGATGGGGTCTTGCTCTGGCTCAGGCTGGTCTCCAACTCTTGGCCTCAAGCGATCCTCCTGCCTTGGCCTCCCAAAGTGCCGGTATTGCCAGCATGAGTCACCACACGCAGCCTGACTTATACTTTAAATGGATTAGTCTCACTAAGACCCTCCTCAAGGGTCTTGAGGAGGATAGCAGGTAGAAAAGTTAGGTTATTGTAACAACCCAGCCTGAGATCATGGATGGCTTCCAGATAGTATTAATAGCAGTGGAAGTTGAGAAGTAATCAGTTACTGGGTGACAGTATGAAGGCAGAACTGACAGGATTTGCTGATAGTTTGGATGTAGGATTTAAAAGAAAAAGAAGTTAAGAATAATTCCAAGTATTTGTGCCTAAGCACCTGTAAGGATGAAGATGTCATTCGCTGAGATGGAAAAGACTGTGAAAGAATGATGAGGAGTTTAGTTTGGGACATGTTGAATTTGAAATTATTATTAAACTTCCAAACGAAGATGTCAAGTAGGCAGTTGGATATCTGATTCTGGAAGTCGACAGATAGTGACTAGATATACAAACTTGTGAGTTCTCTTGTACACATGGCTATTTAAGACTGGATGAGATCATGGAAGTGAATGCAGATAGCAAAAACTAGAGGTCTAAGAACTAAGCCCTGGAGTCCTCCAATATTTAAATGTTTGGATTGTGAGAAAGACCCAGCAGAAGTGTCAGAAGGATTGCCCTTGAGGTATGAGGAGAATGGTGTCTTGAAAGACAAAGGAAGGGTGAGGAACTCTATCCCATGTTGTTGAGTCAAATGAAACCTGAGAATCGAAGGTGGTTTTTAACTACTTGAAGGTATTAACTTTGACATGCAGTTTGAGTGGAGTGATGGGGATGACACCCTAATTGGAATGGGTTTAAGAGAGAATGTGAAGAGAGGAGTTGGAGACAGCAATGATACAACTATATTGTTGTTATATGTTGTTGGAGAAGGTTTGTTTAAAGAAGAGCAAGAAATAAGGCAGTAGCTGGAGGGATATGTGGGCTTGAGGATTTATAAGATTCATAAGAGAAATTATATCAAATTTATATGTAGATGGAAATGATCCATTAGATGAGGAAAAATGATAATGGTGCCTGCTGTGGGCTAGGCATTGCCAAGGCACTAGGAACACAGCAATGACAAAAGTCCTCTGTTGTCATGGAACTTACCTTCAATCAATGGTATTAGGATAATCGGGTTATCCATATGGGGGAGAAAAGGCAGAATTGTTTTCCTTCTTTACATTAATAAAATCAATTGCAAGTAGATTAAAAACTTAACATGAGGTGGGAATATTGTTTGAGCCCAGAAGTCAGAGGTTGCAGTGAGCTATGATCAGGCCACTGCACTTCAGCCTGTGTGACAGAACAAGACCCTGTCTCTAAAAAAAAACTTAACATGAAAAGCAAAACTTTAATTTTTAGAAGAAAATATAGAAAAATAACCATTTGATATTAAGGTGAGGAAGGATCTCTTTTTAAAACATCAAAAGATACTATAAAAAAAACAAAAAAAAATGATTATTTTGATTTCATGAAGCTTTTAATGTTAGATACAATGAAACATAACATCAAGTGACAAGCCATACATTGGGAAAAGATATTTGCAAAACATTTAATTCCCTCTGACAATTAGTATACAGAATCTGTAAAGAATCCCTGCAAATCAATAAGCAGCAATTGCAAATATAGAATATAGAAAAATAGGCAAAAATCTTGAAATAGCAAGTTTACAGAAAAGGAAACCATACTGTCAGTAAACATATGAAAAATTCCTGGCCAGGCGTGGTGGCTCACACCTATAATCCTAGCACTCTGCGATGCTGAGATGGGCGGATCGTTTGAGCTCAGGAGTTCCCGACCAGCCTGAACAAGAGGGAGACCCCGTCTCTACTAAAAAAATAGAAAGAAATTAGCTGGACAACTAAAAATATATATAGAAAAAATTAGCCAGACATAGTGGCACATGCCTGTAGTCCCAGCTACTCGTGAGGCTGAAGCAGGAGGATCACTTGAGCCCAGGAGTTTGAGGTTGCTGTGAGCTAGGCTGATGCCACAGCACTCTAGCCCTGGTAACAGAGTGAGACTCTGTCTAAAAAAAATGAAAAATTCCTTAACCTCATGCATTTCACACCTATCAGAGAAAAATTAAGTCTTGACAGTGCCAAGCTTTGTTAAGGTAATGGGAACTTTTACTCTGCAAATGGAATTGAAAAGGAATATAACCTTTTTTGGAGAACAGTTTGTTAATGTTTAATAAAGTTTGAGATGTACGTGACCCTATGATCCATTCCATGAGATATATGTACTTTTGAGCAGAGATCTGCAAATTACAGCTCATGGGTTAAATCCTGCCCCTTGCCTGTTTTTGTAAGGTTTTTATTAAAATATAGTCATGCCCATTCATTTATATAGTTGCTTTCACACTGCAGTAGCAGAGTTGAATAGTTGGAACAGAGACCATATGGCCTGCAAAGTCTGAAATATTTGCTATCTGACTTTTTACAGAAAAAGTTTGCTGACCCCTGCCTTTGTGTAATTCTCATATGCACAGGGAGGAGACATGTCCAAGGATTTTTTTGGTGCAGCCTTGTTCATAATAGAAAATAATTGGTCTGTGAACCTGTTTGTGAACAAAAAATGGGTAGATATATTCAAACAATGAAATACTATTGAAATACTATATGAAATACTATTGAAATACTATGAAATACTATACTATATTGCAGTTAAAGGTGAATGAACTAAAATTATATCTACTCATAAGAATTAATATGAAAAACAATGTTGAACACAAAAATATATCACAGATAATATCTTATTTTTAGGCAGTTATGCAGGCATCTGTGGGGTTTTTTATTCTCCATATTATTTTGTGGTTGAATTATTTCATTTACAAGAGGTTGAGTTGGAGTGAACATACATCAACACTCCCTTCGGATATTGCTCCTGCTGTCGCTGCCTTACCATGTCATGTCATAAAAACCCAGAACACTCACGGAGCTCCCACACCTGCAAGGTAGATTTTCTGTAGTGCTCATTATCCCAAGTCCTGGCACCCACAGGCTCATCAATCTAATGGAAGTGATTTCATTCCCTCTGACAATAAGTGTGCTTATTTGGTGATTTTCCTCAGTCTCAGTTCATCCGGAGCTAATTTGTGAAGCTGCAGTGGGATCTGGTGCCATGGTAACCACAGTGGGCGGCCTGAGGCTTCCCTTCACAGAACTGTGAAATGGGAGCAAGGAAATATTTTTTCAGTTTGAAATGATTTCAAAGTGTGGTTCTCTCTTAATGGCCACTCTTTGATTTGGGCCATTAAAGAGAATTCTCAAAATCACTTCTGAAAATGTCAGAAATGTTTCTGATAGAGGAAACACAGGAACCAATGTTCTCCAAAGGCTTAGCTGGTCTTACAGTTCACCAGCTTCCATTACTTGACGTTTGGTAAACTGCCTTGTCATTGGCCTCATCCTTCTGAATAGGAACACGCATGTCCAGGATTGTTTTGAGAATGTAAATGGAAGTATTTTACCAGTTGTATTGGAGTCATGTTTTCATGTAGGTAATCTTTACTTTGAGCTATTAATAACTCTCCTTGTCTCTTAATCTGTTCAGAGGAGACATTCCAGAATGTATTCCATCCCTGATTACTTACTGCATGCCAGGATAAAAAAAAAAATCTCTGTGTCCTTCTAAACATGAGGTGTTCCCTTTGTTGAATCTTAGGATAAAGACAAAATCTGACTCACTTATGAGTTTTTTTGTGTGTAGAGAGAGCATATTAGACGGTGGGTCTGCTGGAGGTTGGCTTAGTTTGTAAGGCTATAATGGTTGGAATTAGACAAAATTTTTCAATACCTTGAACATAAGAATTCATTATTAGTTGAATTATTTAATGTTTGAACTGAATTGTGGGGCTTAAGATATGGACTATAGTCCTTCATTGAATCATTTGTGAGATTAATATACATTAACTCAGCAAACATTGATTGAATGCTTCATATGAATGTAAGGTATGACAGTGCTATCGTAAAGTGTTAATAGTAAAAAGGGACCTAAATGCACCTAAGCCAAGCATAGTATTATAAGTGGGAGACTGAACCCAGAGTGCATTAGTGTCTGGTCCAGGTGACTAGTCCATCTGTTTTGAGGTGCCACTTGGGCTATGGATGTCAAGATTTACACTTGCTCAGATGTACTAAGCAGGACTTCTAAGTATGGAGATATAAGTTCTTGTCAATTACGTTACAGTCATCTTAGATTTGTGGATTTATTACAACTTTCCAGCAGATGGCAGTCAAGTGTCTTGAGGAAGAGACACTTTTATTATACTCACACAGGAACCCTGGTACTAAGTCACTGGATCTAAAACAAGAAGAAAGACTGAGAAGGTTAATGGAGCAGGATGAAGAAGGAAGCCAAAGTTAGGACCTTGCTTAACTAAAAAAGGTGGCAGAAACAGGGAAATAAAGTATAAGAGATGATGAAGAAAGAGCAAGAGATATAATTTCCTTTTGTTTATGCACATAAAGTATCTTTCCCACAGCCTTATCATCTGTGCATGCTTAGGTGTTGATTGCATATGGGATTTGAATGTTGTTACGCTGGCATGTTTCTCAGAACTGCAATGGATTTAAGTCACCCATTTCCCAAGGTCAGTTTCAGTGATGCAATGTCTTGGTTACAACTACAAAGTATAGTAAGTGAGGGAATCCTGGATATAACAAATATTGTTGCTGTATTTGTTAGTCACTTTTCTCAGTTCTGCGCTGGGGCTCCTCCTCCACTGAAAGACACAAGGTCTGTGCCCAGGACTGTTTTTGGAAAATGAAGAATTGGATGGAAATGGCTTTTTGTCTGTTACTTATTTCTACCAAGAAATCAGGGCCACATGCTTCCACTTATCTTTCCAGCCCTAAAACATTTCCCCTCAAAAATTAATTATTCATTATGGCACAATGGCAAGAGCTTGGATTTGGAGCCAGGGACACCACCCCCCCCAAGTCCAAATTCTAGCTACTAGCTTATTTGTGATCTGGGAGCAAGTTACCAAACCTGTGAATCCCATTGAAATCTGTAAAATAGGGAAGAGCACCCATCTCACTAGATTATTTGGAGAACTAAATGAATAAATTGATAAGTACTTTGTAAGCTGTAAAGTACAGGCTACAGGCGAAATGGAAGAAAGAGGTGGTATTCATAGCTCTCAACATAGATAAGACTCCTTAGTCTCCCATTTATAGAAATTCCCTCACACTAAGATCTTAGGGACTTCACACTCAATGTGTAGGTTAAAATAAGTAGTTGTTTTGATGGCACAATTTCACTTTCTTTGGGTAGAGGATCTACTAGATCTCTAACTCCCATCCCTACATCCCACCAAACAAACTATACAGGCTGCCACTTAGTCCACCTAAGCACAGGCAGGTAACTTTAAGAGCAGTCCTTTTCCTTGGTTTTGGGAAAAAAAGAGGATATTCTAATAGAAAATTTATTTTTCTTATCAGGTAAGGAGAGCTGCTTTGAGAGAATTGTGTCAAGGTTTGGAAAGAAAGTCACGTATGTAGTGATTGGAGATGGACGAGATGAAGAAATTGCAGCCAAACAGGTAACCATTATAAGGAAAATTGTGCAATTAGAAAAATGGTAAAAACTACAAAATCTTAGCAATCAATTGCGCATTTTTAGTGTTTTCCCTTCCTTCTCTTCTTCTTCCATTGTTCTTTTCTTTTCTTTTTCTTTCTTTCTTTTTTTTTTTTTTGAGACAGAGTCTCACTCTGTTGCCCCAGCTAGAGTGCTGTGGTGTCAGCCTAGCTCACAGCAACCTCAGACTCCTGGGCTCAAGCGATCCTTCTGCCTCAGCCTCCCAAGTAGCTGGGACCACAGGCATATGCCACTGTGCCCAGGTACCGTTTTTCTTTAAAGAAAAAGAGGACCATTTTTCTCCCTAAATGTAGTTTTCCCTGTAAGTTACTAAATCCTTCCCTTCCCCCTCCTCCCTGGCACTCAAGAATCTTAAGACATTTGAGGCCTGCTACAGGGACCCCCCCGCATTAAACGTGGATGGGCCCCATCTTCATCTTAGAAGGCAATGCTTTCTCAAGAACATCAGACTGGACTGCAAAAAAGCAAATCATTCTGACATAAGCTTCAGATTCTCACAAACAAGCAAAAAACCAGTACAATCAAGTTGTTTTCTATAGAGAAAGTCCTTTCTGCTTTTGAGCCCTGGGAAGATTGTTATGATGTTAAACTCATCACTATCCAGGTCCCAACTCCAGGCCATTCTTTCTTAATAAAGGAAACAGTAGATTGAGTTTCATTTCTACTAAATGAATCTATAAGGGTTCTTTCTCTTCCTACCTCAGTTTATTTTCTTCCAGCAACTTGATTTCTTAGATTTGAAGGCATTGGGTTGCCAACTAGGACCAACTTGCCTGGTTTTCTTTACCCAGTTAAGGTAGAAACCTCAGCAACTATAATAAACTATGAGATTGGTAATTAGTTGGCATTAGTACTCATTATGTTTTCATTTGCTACTTTATGTAGCAATTCAAGGAACTTTGTTTTTTCCACATATGTTATCACTGAAGCTTTGATTTTCAAGTGCTTCTCCTTGCCCTCTTTGGGGGAAGACACTAGCGGGTGTAGGCATCAGTGCTTCTCGATCTGAAGGGCATGGGGAGAGAAATAACAACTTAAGTCATTAGGCAGAGTTGGTGTCTGTAAGTTGATGTCTATAATCATCTGCAGTGGAATAGACCCACTGGAAAATGCCTTAGCACTTGATCCAGGTTAGCCTCCACCCTGTGAGGGATCTTTTCTTCAGCCTCTCTGCAGAAGACTTTCCAGTCCTTACTTGGAAATACCCAAGGATGAGGACACTGATTCCCAGGTAGCCTTTTCCACTGCGGGGTCAACCAAGCTGTTAGGGTGTTTCTCCTTCCAGTGAACAAAAATGTCTCTCTCTAACTTTGACTTAATAATGGTCCTCGTCTGGCGCTCCTGAGCATAACCTAACAAGTCTGCTTCCTCTTATGTATATTAATAGTCTTTTAAGTATTATGCATGAGCAGCTTGATTGAAAAAAACCAGGATACATGCCAAAATAATTGTGATCTAGGACCTTAGTGTTCTGAGTAACTTTGAACCACTTTGAACAAGACAGTCAGTAAAGCCAATCTCCTTCAGCTACATAGAACATAGTTTCCAACACTTAGGTTTATCAAAGCCCTCCTTTAAACCATGGCTTCCAAAATTGGGCATGGTGGCTTGTGCCTATAATCTCAGCTACTCAGGAAGCTGAGGCAGAAGGACCACCTAAGACCAGGAATTAAAGACCAGCCTGGGCAATATAGCAAGACCTTCTCTCTTAAAAAAAAAATGTTTTTTTCTTTTTCTTATACATTTCCATTATACAAAGTGCTGGGCAAAAAATAAAAAAAAAATTTAATTACCCTAAGCACAGTGGCTCACACCTGTAGCCCCAAATACTCGGAAGGCTGAGGCAGGAGGATCACTTGGGCCCAGGAGACCTTGTCTCAAAAAAAGAAAAAAAAAAGAGAGACAATATCTCACCCTGTCACCTAGGCTAGAATGCAGTGGTGCCATCATAGTTCACTGCAGCCTCAACTCCTGGACTCAAGTGCTCAGCCTTCTGAGTATTTGGGGCTACAGGTGTGAGCCACTGTACTCAGCTAAGTTTTTGTTTTTTGTAGAGATGGTGTCTCTCTATGTTGCCTAGACTGGTCTCGAACTCCTGGCCTCAAGCAATCCTTCCACTTCAGCCTCTCAAAGTACTGGGATTACAGGTGTGAGCCACTGCACCTGGCTCTGAGACTCTATTAATTTTTTTTTTTAAATGTGGCTTTTATAACAGCACACAGTATTCTGGACATAATGCTGATCAAATAATATAATGGGATTATTATTTCCCAGATCTGTGTGTCCTACATCTTGGACGTGGGCAAGATTTGGGCCTTGTGGCTCTGAAATTTATGAATTGACCATCTGTAAGACGATGTAATCTTATATCAATACTAATTTTTCACCTGGGCCATTTTATTTGATCCTGAAGACCCTACATATAAAAGATAGAACAGGTATATCTCTCATAAAGGCACAAAGCTACCACTGAAACCTAATAACAACCTCTCACGTTTATAAAGTATCCTATAATGTACAACAGCCATAGGAGGTGGGCCTGAGTAGCCAGGGTTACCTCATACCTTGGGGAGAAGTCCGTGGGAGAAAGGATAGGGGTAAATATAAGTTCCCAAAAGAAATTGGATTAACCAGCTATTCCATCTTTCTTCCAGCACAACATGCCTTTCTGGAGGATCACAAACCACGGGGACCTAGTATCCCTTCACCAGGCTTTGGAGCTTGATTTTCTCTAAGAACTGGAATAAGGAGCCTACCCTGTGAACTTTTCACTCCTCAAGGGAGCTAGAGACTGGAACCAACTGGGATCTTTCTCTCTTTCTTTCTCTCTCTGTCCTTCTCCATCGAATGCTGGCGAGAACACAATCAGAACCAAGAGCTGCAGTTTCTGCCAAGAGTGAGCCGCAGCCCCTGTGTTCATCCTCGCACAAAAGCAGGGGACAGTTGGATAGAGAGAACAATAGACTCACTGCAGCTACAGTGCTTTTAATTCTTCTGTGTTTTGTTTTTTTTTGTTGTTATTTCAAAAAACGAAGGAAAAAAAAAGGCAATTCTTGGGGCAGAGTTGCACTCTTAGTCCATGACCAGATTGAGAACTGCTATTAACTTGTGGTGATTGGATAAATGCAGCAGATTTTATAATAACATCTCTTGCAGTCTAGAATCTCCATAGCTGTAGAACTTATTTCCAGGTGAATGTGTATGTTATTTTTATAGGTTAAAGGCCTGGTCTCTGAAGCAGGTTCCCGCCCCCCCCCTTTTCTAGCAAGAAAGGGATGTGTAAAGTTTCCTTGAAAATAGTAATTGAAATATCTAAAATACCTCTCTGCAGCAGTAGCCCCTCTTCAGCTGCTGCAGTGGTCTGCTCTCTGAGATGGTTCCTTCCCTGTTCTTCCATCTCCTGGTTTGCCGAACTATGGGGGCACCGGACACTGAGCAACTTTAAACTTTGGCATTTCCTATCCTAGAAGTCTTAGTCTAAGCCTTTGCAATCCTTCTTCCCCTTTAGCCAAATGGCACAACTCTAGAGACTCCTTTTCTTAGACAGTAAGTTCTAAGCCTTCAGCTTGACTCTTATTCAAAGACTGTGTCCCCAGAGGCTTAGCCTCCAAACTGGAGAGATGGGGCTAAGGCTTTTTAGGAATTTCAGCTTCTTTAGCTCTTGAGACAGGAAGCTTCCACTTATTCTTCCTGCAGAGAAGCACCTTTTGCCCATGAGATGCTCACCCCCGCAGCCTCTTCCTTCTTAGTCATGCGCACATCCACCTCCAGGCTCTGGCCAGTCCCTGGGTGTTGGACCCAAGAGGTCAAATCAAGTCTGATAACAGGCTTCTAACTACATTTTAGCCAGAATTACCAATGTATTTGACTTCCTTTGAGGGAGCCCTCAAGTCATATGAAGGGTACCCTAGGCATGCATTTATCCACATCTCTGCCTGAAAAGAGAAGATTGCTATAATTAAAACCTAGTCTCCCATGGAACACCTCGCTTCTCAAATCCTAATCTAAAGTAGGAAAACAGAAGACCAGAAAGACTTTTCCTGATTTAAATGAGAGTGCTGGATCTCTTGCTTCATGCCTGAAAACCTAATCCTGGGCCAAATGCAGGAGCATCTCAAAAAAAGCATCTGGGCAGATTGTTGGGTACCCAGGCACTAGTCACAGCCTTCCAGCCCAATGTTTGTCTGGTGCCCCATCCCTCCAAGACCAACCTGGGCATCTCCTCAGGGTAAACTTCCCCAGAGCTGAGGAAGTTCAGCCTCTCCCAGGCTGCACAGAGAGCAATGCAGGCTTGGTCCTCGTGAGGCATCCTTGAACAAGCCCAGCTATGATCACTTTTGCCAGAGATTCTGCCTACCCATTTTCCGAAATGTTACAGCACAAAGAGACAAGACTTGAATGCCAGGTCACCGAGATGGCAATGGAGATAGGCTGGTATACACAGTCCTTCAGAACTCATTGAAAAGTGCTTCATGACTCACATTGTTAGGGAGAGTTTTTGGAGAGTAACTGAAGGCAGTGCTCCATTACTTAGCTGCCTCTTTGGCCTTGCTTCCTGGGGGTGGGAGGAGGGAGATGGGGTCTTGAGGTAGACCTTGCCTTGGTCTGTATTCAGCATAGTTGCCCAGAGGCTGCTTTGCCTTGCTTGATGGCTGAACTTAGAAAGCTCTAGGTTTTACTTTCAGGCCTAAAACACTCCCCCATTGCCAATATAGCTGTTGGTTTCCTGTCCTGGACAAAGGCCACGCTGTTGGTGCTTCAGGTTTGCGAGGCTGTGGAGTGGTAACCCACGTAAGTATACACAAATACTTCCCTCTCCCCACCCTGTGGGAGCTCTTTAATTCGCAGACTATGACTTGGACTCTTTTATCAATGGGCTTTTTCTTCTTGCGCTGACTTCCCAGCTTAGCTCTTTCCAAAAGGAACTTGAATTTGGCCAAGAGACGTAAGGAAGCTCTCTGAGCAGAGCAGTCTGCTGCTTTCTAGTTCCTGCCACCCTCATTTAGAGGACAGACAGAAAATAGGAGCTTCTTGGCTCATCTTTGCCAAATTGAACTGTCCAGGAAACAGTGCTTTTCTTACCCTGTCTTTTCCTCCTCCCCAGCACAAAAATTTAGAAAGTAAGTGGGTAGCATCAAGAGCTGTTGGAAGCTGAGGGCCAAAGGATACTATGGGTCCTTTCATCAAGGGGGAAGGCCTCTTTACTAGAAAGAGGCCTCCACGAAACTAGCCAGATGATGAGTCCTTCCCCAGCTGGGCACCTGGGTTCTCTAAGGTGGGTCTGCACATTTCATGGTGAGGGCTGTCTCTAGCAGCAGAGCTGGAGTCGTCAGGTGTGTCCTGGGTTTAAGAGGAGTCTTGACTTTCGAATGTAAAACTGACTGTGCCTTAGCATCACCCTGCCCAGTGCCCCTGGGGCAGCTGGTTGTGTCCAGGAGAATGGACACCTGCTCCAGATTTAGATGCCTATTTGGGCTTTTGTTTGATTTGGGGTGTTCCTGTCTTCTGCTCTGCAGGTTGGGGGGAGGGTGGGCAAAGCTAGTGTCCCAAGAGACTTGTGTGCCACAGCTTGTTCGCAGTTTACACAAACTCAGCTTTAAAGCTCTGACAGATCTGATTGGCAAACTCCAGCAGCAGCCTATGGAGCTTCTAGATGTCCACTACCTTGAATGGGTGTCAGTGCCACTGAGCTAGCGGGGAGAAGAGTACAGGGGCAGAGCCACGTCTGTCTCCCTTTTCCTTGGGAGAGCAGTGGTCCAGGCCGAGTGGTGAGCTTGGGGCCTTCTCACTGCTCACTCCTCCTCAAGGGGGCAGTTAGGGCCCTTCTTAAGCAAGCTTCTATTTCTTACCACTAAATTAGTTTCCTTTTTCATCCGAAAGTTAGAACTCCCCAGATACCACACTAAAGAAGCCAAATCTGAATTCTGAGATTCTAAAATATCTTAAACCACAAGAGAGAAAATCCAGTTCTGCTTCAGCCCCAATCAGCAGACTGTCCCTTCCTCTCCTCTGAGTCAGAGAGCTCCAGAAAGCAAGGCTCCTTGGCTGGTTCCCACTGCACTGACGGGAGCCATCCCGTGGAGGACGACTTCTACTCATATACGACTCTCCCTCTGGACTTCACATGCCTCTTTTAGCAGGAAAAGGCATTGATTGGATTAGATATATTTATGTGACTGCGGGCATTCGTGGCTGTAGAATCCTTGACCATGATGTTATATGTAATGGGAACTATCTTATAAACTTGAAAAAAATAAAGTTTTTATTTTCTATACAGTTTGCTCCTGTGTGTTTTCTGAATAGGATAAGCCCAATTGCCAGCTGTGTAGGAGGAGCCTAATTAGGGCTTCATATAGATTCTAATGAAGAGTTCATTAGAAAGATGTCACCTTTTCAATAACTAGGTCATTAATTTCACCAAAAAAAATTTTTAAAATTAACCATTTGGTATAAATACACATGGAAAAATTAATATTTTTAAATAATCTGCAAGAGAGCATTTATTTCTTAATTATTTCAAAAATACATTGTTTTGTAAAGTTTAGAACTAGAATGATAAGAAATTTCATTTGCTGTCAAATGTGCTGGAATTTAATTACCAAAGAAATCAATACCTTGCTGTGCTGAGTTTAAAACACAAAAGCAATAAAACTGACAAACTGGCCTCAAACCTTCATTTGGCCTGATTTCATGGTACATCAACTACTTGTCTCATTTCTCCCAGTTTGGGTCTGGCTGTCGCCCACTGGCCTGGAAAACCATCAAGAAAGTTTTCTGCCTTTTAGTCCAATGAAGAAAATTAGAATTCGGTTCTAGCTTCCCAAGTACCATACATGTTAGACTATTACACGTATTTTTCCTTATTAGGTGCAGATTTTGAACGACGCCGTAGTTGAAGTAAATGTGTTAGTTGGTATATCCTTACCCAGTTATAAGCATAGATATTAAAGGCATTGATTTCCAAGCCCAAGGAGTAGATAAACATCTGTCTCCCCCTACAATTAATATAAGGTACATTTCTCTTACAAATCCTTTGGTAGCAGGTGGAAATGAGCAATTTAGGAATTTTTTATTTTTCTAAAACAAGTTTCTTTTAACCACTTCGGTACCTTGCCCACAGCCGGCACTCATGTCAGCAAGATAGTTTGTGCTGGGCATTGACGACGAATCCGTTTTGCTCCTGTGTGACGAGGAAAGCTTTAAAGCACTGAAAGGTTGTTTTACTTTACAGGCAGCTTTACTTGTAATGTAAATCAGAATAGGTAACATATACATATATGTTTTCATTACGTTATTTTTAAATGTTCACAATTTTATTTTGATAAATGAAAAATAGGAAAGTCATATCACAGCTGTCAGCTAAAGTTGACACTGGGCTGTGCGCGTTCATCTGTGGCTGTCAACTATAGTCCACACTCGTACCAAAATGGTTAAACAAAATCCTTGGAACATTCAAGTGGAATTTCTAGTTGCAAGTAATGTCGCTGTCATCTTTTTTAAGTTGTTGAATTTTTAAACTTTAAAAACATATACAAATCCGGCTGGGCACGGTGGCTCACGCGTGTAATCCTAGCAATCTGGGAGGCCGAAGCAGGTGGATTGTTTGAGCTCAGGAATTCGAGACCAGCTTGAGCAAGAGCAAGACCCTGTCTCTACTAAAAATACAAAGAAATTAGCTGGACAACTAAATATATATATATATATATAGGAAAAATTAGCTGGGCATGGTGGCGAATGCCTGTAGTTGCAGCTACTCAGGAAGCTGAGGCAGGAGGATCGCTTGAGCCCAGGAGTTTGAGGTTGCTGTGAGCTATGCTGATGCCACGGCACTCTAGCCCGGGGAACAGAGTAAGACTGTCTCAAAAAAATACATATATATATATATACAAATCAACTGCTAGATTCTGCAGCTTAAGTGGTACACTATATACATGGTTTGGATTTAATTGCATACATATTACCATCATTTGGCCATTTCATATAGAGAGTATTGGTTGAGAGCTTAGCCAAAAATAAAATTAGAAGTACATCGTTTTGGATTTTCTTAGGAGAAATGGGGCATGCCTAAAAAAGGAGAAAAGGGGCATGCCTTCTATTTGTGCATATGGCATCTCCCCTCACCCTACTCTTCTTCACACATGACAGGAATAAGTTTGGTGACACATGTTTCACTGTTTTGGTGACACCCTTAAGACCTATGTCCAAGACAGGTTGGGCACTAAGCCTAGCAATTCATAAAAGCTAAGCCTGCCCTCGCTGGTATTGATATTCCCTATGAATCGAGAAATGATTATGATTTCAATTGTGTGTGTATGTTTAAATGTATTCAATTAACTAATTGGTCCTTTGTTCTGAGATTGTCAGATCCTTTCTTTTATGAGATGAAGATAATAGATGGTGATAGTTCTGGGGTTTTTTTGTTTTGTGTGTGTTTTTGTTGTTTTGGGGTGTTTTGTTTTTGGAGACAGGGCCCCACTCTGTTGCCTGGGCTAGAATGGAGCGATGTCATCATAACTCACAGCAACCTCAAACTCCTGGGCTCAAGTGATCCTTCTGCCTCAAGCCTCCAGAGTAGTTGGGACTATAGGCAAGTGCCACCACGCCTGGCTAGTTTTTCTATTTTTTGTAGAGACGGGGTCCTGAACTCCTGGCCTTGAGCAATCCTCCCACCTCAGCCTCCCAAAAGTGCTGGGATTATGGGCATGAGCCCAGCCGATGGTGATAGTTTTTAATGACTTCTTTTGTTAAAATTAAATTGGCAACCACGTTGGCCATTTTACCAGTCCATGATACTCAAAAGTCTGGAAATCACTAGATTGGATGATCTACAGTTCTGCCTATAATGTGCCATGTACGTCAAAATCACCAGCATCATCTTCCCAGAACTTCTCCCTGCCCCCATCCTTCATCTCTGGGTCATCCTTAGCTTCAGGTCACTAGAGCACTACAAACCCTTCATTTCGTGGAATTCCATTTGTAACATTCCTTCCCTCTTTGGGTAGTATAGCCATTTTAACAATGTTGATTCTGCCAATCCATGAGCATGATATGTTTTTCCATTTGTTTATGTCTTCTGCAATTTCTTTCCTCAGTGTTTTATAGTTCTCCCTGTAGATCTTTCACCTCCTTGGTTAAATATATTCCTAAGTATTTTATTTTCTTTGTTGCTATTGTGAAAGATACTGAGTCTTTATTTGATTCTCAGCTTGACTGTTGTTGGTATATAGGAATGGTACTGATTTGTGTACATTGATTTTGTAACCCGAGACTTTGCTGAATTTATTTATCAATTTCAGGTGTTTCTTGACAGAATCTTTGGGGTTTTCTAGATATAAGATCATATAATCAGCAGAGAGTTATAGTTTGACCTCTTCTTTCCCCATTTGGATATCCTTGGTTTCTTTCTCTTGCCTGACTGCTCTGGCTAGGACTTCCAGTACAATGTTGAACAGAAATGGTGACACTTCTGAAGTGATTGGAGTATGTTGAGGTATGTTCCATAGATGCCTGTTTTATTGAGACCTCTTATCATAAAAGAGTGCTGAATTTTGTCAAAAGCTTTTTCTGCATATATTGAAAGGATCAGAAGAGGTTGGAAAAACTCACATAGCTATTGGCCTAGGCAAAGAATTATGCAGAAGATCTCAAAGGCAATCACAGCAATGACAAAAATAAATAAGTGGGACCTGATTAAATTTAAAAGCTTCTGCACAGCCAAGGAAACAATCCATAGAGCAAACAGACAACCTACAGAATGGGAAAATATTTGCATGCTATACATCCAATAAAGGACTGATAACTAGAATCCGCAAAGAACTCAGGCAAATCAGCAAGTAAACATCAAACAAGTGGAGAAAAAATAGAAACTTTTCAAAAGAAAAGACTAATGGCCAACAAACACATGAAAAAATGCTCAACGTCTCTAATCATCAGGGAAATGCAAATCAAAACCACAATGAGACACCACCTAACTCCAGTGAGAATGGCTTTTATCAAAAAGCTCCAAAACAACAGATGTCAGCTTGGATGCAGAGAGAAAGAACACTTGTGCACTGTCAGTGGGATTACAAACTAGTACACCCTCCGTGGAAAGTAGTATGTAGATACCTCTAAGAACTAAGAGTAGACCTAACCATTTGATCCAGCAATTCCACTACTGGGTATTTACCCAAAGGAAAAAGAGATACTTTATAAAAAAGACACTTGCACTCAAATGTTCATAGCAGCACAATTCACAATTGCAAAGATGTGGAAACAACTCAAGTGTCCATTAATACATGAATGGATTAATAAAAAGTGGTATATCATGTGTATACCATGGAGTACTACTCAGCCATAAAAAAAAAAATGGTGAACCTTTTGTAACAACCTGGATGAACTGGAGACCATTCTTCTAAGTGAAGTATAGCAAGAATGGAAAAACAAATACCACATGTACTCACTACTAAATTGGAACTAATGGATCGATACATGCACGCACAAAAGTAAAACTTAACAGAAATCAAGCAGGCGGGAGCGGGGATGAGGGGATGGGTAAATGCACACCTAACGGGTACAATGCACATTATCTGGGTGATGGACAAATTCATAACTTCCACTCAAACTGTACAAAAGCAAATTATATAACCAAAACATTTTATATCCCCGTAATATTCTGAAATTAAAAAAAAAAATTCCTTCCCTCACAATAGTTCAAGCCACCAGTGACTCTGGACTCTGCTCCTTCTTGACATTTACAGGCCACATCACACAGTCACCGCTGAAAGGACTCCCTCCCTCCCTTTCCTTTAGGGCTTATCAATTTCTCAGGGGGGCTTTCCGCAGCCATTCTATATAAACTTGTAACTCCCACCCCCAACACACAAGTACGCCCTATCCCCTTCCCTGTGTTATGTTTTTTTTTTTTAGCACTCAACACTATCTGATGTACCAAAGGTTTTACTTAAGCCTATTTATTATGTCTCCACTAGAATAAATGAATAACAGACCTGAGACTATCCCGGATCCCATCACACAGGTGACTCATTGGAACCTTTTCTTGTGTCCAGTGACCTTTTCCTGTTCCTTGTTTCTCCAAACCACAGACCTCCCAGAACAGCAAAAGATCCCACTTCCCCAGCACTATCACGTGTGTCCCACAAGTCACTTTATCACGGTACTAAGGTGTTTGTGGCTGCTCCTGCCAGGCCCAGAGCAGCGCTGGTAGTCAAGAGCATGCACAAGAGTCAGCCCAGACCTGGGTTCTGGTCCCCAGCTGAGCACTCAACCCCCCGCTGGCCCCACCAGTTCCAAAAACGTGGGAAACAAGGCCGAGGAGGCCCAGCTAAGCCAGCTCTTTTTCTCTGTCTTGGGGGCCTTTACCAATTTTGGGATGGATTTCATGTCCTGGACTCCTTTCCAGGAGGTTTTGAACTCCGGGAGATTTTGTTTAATGACACAGACTAGGTTAACGGATTTCATGAGGTTTTAATAATAACCTAATAATACTGTTAAAGACAACACGTGTCTCTCCTTGCGGAGACACATATGCACCCACATCTTCCTCTCACACGGACTCTGAGGTAGGAGGTACGCTGGCTAAAGAATATAAAAGTACTCAGACCGCAGGTTCACAAGGCATCTGGTTGAAAGGCGGCCCCAGAGAACAGGAGCGGAGGGTGTGCCAGCTGCACCCTGCAGAGCCTGACGAGGGGGGGGGGGGCACCCAGAGTTCACAGCCCTGGCTTCCAGCCTTGAGATCCAACCCAGGACTGGCTGAAGTGCATGAGGGATGAAGCTAGGGTGGCAGCTGAGCTTGTTCCAGCTTCCAAGGACAGAATGTTATTCCTGGCACATAAAATGCTCTCAGTAAATGTTGTTGAATGAATTGAATGAATGTGGCAGGGCAGGGGAGGAAGAATTCTAGAGAACAGCCCTCTGGAGCCCCTGGGTCCTTAAGGGGTGGGACAGCACCTCTACCAATCACTTTAGAGATGGCCGGGAGGTGCACATACCCACAGGGGAAGCTTGGGGTCACCAGCTATACTGGTGGGGGACAGGGACAGAAAAGGGCTCTCTTCTTTCCTCTCGAAGTGTTCTGTATATAACTGGGGCCCTGACCCTGCAGGACCCAGCCCTTGTCGTCTTGGTCACACTGTGAATGCCTCGAAGGAGGCCTGTGCCTTACTCGACTCTGCTGTGCCGGGCACAGAGCAGGCGTCCCACTTTCGGTGAGTGGCTCAGGCCCACAGCAGCATAATTAGCTTATCTTCTCCTGCCTTCTACAGTGACTCACTGTCCTCCTTCCCTCGCTGGGTCAGACCCTGCCTCAGAGGACCCCGTTGGCCTCTCCCTTCACTGGCGAAGCAGCCGCACCCTTAGCCTTGGGGAAGAAGGTGTGAGCTAACTGGGCCGCACGCCTGTTCTGAGGCAGCTGACTCCCCCGCTCTGGGGAAAGCAGACTCCGGGCCCCGTCCACCCGGTCGGGCTCCCAGCTGCAGCGAGGGTGCAGCCAGCGGTAGTAGGCCAGTCGCAAAGCCAGACCCAGGAGGAAGCAGACGCCCGCCACAGGCAGCCACGTCTGCAGTGGGACCCCACTGGGCAGCCAGGTGCTATGAGTCATTCCAGTGGCCACCAGGAGAACACTGTCACTCAAGAGGAACACCACATGGATGGTGGCCCGGCCTCGGGTGTGGCCCTCAGCCACATTGAACCAGGAGAAATAGAGGATTGTGGCCACCGTCACCCGGTACAGCCACTCGGAGCCAGCGTCCGGCATAAAGTCTGTGCCCTGAAGCCAGACCCAGAGCAGCAGCACCAGCCACAGGCCCAGGAAGTGCAGGCCCACGAAGCAGGGGAAGATGGCTGCGAACAGGGCCACAGCCAGGACTCGGGGCCACAGCAGCAGCAGGTTCCACAGGAAGTAGATCACGGAGGAGCCCGGGCCCAGGAGGTGCTTGGAGGGCAGGCAGGCGCGCAAGGCCCGGTGGTAGTCCAGCAGCGCCCACGAGATGCCCGCGAAGGACACGCAGATGCCAACCACTGCAAAGAGTGACAGGATATGGGTGAGCGCTGTGCACAGCCTGCATGGCAGCCCCCAGGGGTCACAGGTACCTCGGGGGCCCTCACAGCACCCCGACGCAGACATTAGCACCCCTGTTTGTCGAAGAACAGCTGCAGGGGGAGGACATTCGGTAAGTTCACGCAACCACAAGAAGAGTTGGGACTCAACCACCAGTGTGCCCTTCACCACCTGCATAGTAAGGCACGGTGGCATTTTCAAGGATGAGAGGGTATGCATGTGACTAACAAAGAGTCACCCAGCATTCAGCACCCCTGGGCCTTGGCCTCACGCTGAGCATCTTCTAGGCCACCATAACCCTTCCCTTCCCGGATGAGCCCAAGCCTTTCCTGAGTGTGAATGTCAGCAGTCCCAGTTCCCCGGTTCTGAGTTTCAAAAGGGGAGATGATCCTAGCACTCTGGGAGGCCAAGGCAGGTGGCTTGCTCAAGGTCAGGAGTTTGAAACCAGCCTAAGCAAGAGCAAGACCCTGTCTCTACTATAAATAGAAAGAAATTAATTGGCCAACTAATATAAATAGAAAAAATTAGCCGGGCATGGTGGCACATGCCTGTAGTCCCAGCTACTCAGGAGGCTGAGGCAGTAGGATTGCTTGAGCCCAGGAGTTTGAGGTTGCTGTGAGCTAAGCTGACGCCATGGCACTCACTCTAGCCTGGGCAACAAAGCGAGACTCTGTCTCGGAAAAAAAAAAAGGGGGGGGAGACGGGAAATCCTAAGGGATGGCAACAGGCCTCTGCTGAAGCTGCCCCCAGGCCAGGAGGAACGTCCCTGCTGTGTGGACAGAAGGTCTCCCCAATCCCCCGGCTCCCCCCTCAGACTGGCCCCTAATCTTGATTTTCCAAGACCCAGAAGTTTACAACGGGGGTCCTATCCCACTTCCTGGCTGCCCATCCTGACCTAGAAGCACCAGGACATCCAGGGAGGGGGAAGCAGCACCGGAGTGTCTCCCGAAGCTTCCTCCCCTGCTCTCACTCCACAGATGTGCACTGGGAACCCATTCCCAGGCTGCCATCAGAGTTGTGGCTGTCGCCCTTTCTAACTACCCTTCCCACCCCGCAGTCTCAGCAGGGCCGATGTTCTTCCCGTTTGCCTGGCACCCGCTGTGACCTTGACAGGCTTTGCACAGGCTGTTCAGCCTGGATCACATGTCCCACTTCCCAGCCCCAGCTCTAATAGCCCCTAGCATCACCCATCCTGACCGCAGCCCACCCGCTCGGCTGCATCAGGTGTCCCTGGAACATGCCACTCACTTCTGCCTGGGTCTCATCACACAGCAATTACCCATTTCCTTATTCCCGAGCTCCCTGAGGATAGAAAGCAGCTAAGTATGCGGCACATAATAGCAGCTGAATAAACGTTTGCTAAATAAAAAGTGGGAAAATCTGTCTCCCTGCCCCTCCACCCACACGGTGTAAACTGTCTCCACTTAGCCCTGGTCCCAGATACCCCCCACCCTCAAATAGACAAAAACTTGTGCCCAGTGAGTGCTGAGTGACCCAGGGCCAATCACCCTGCACCTTTCTGCACCTCTTTCCTCTTGTGAAAACTGGAGATAAGCATAGCAGTGACCCACAGGGCTGCTGTGAATGTAGAATGAGGACTCCAGGCACTTCCCACGGTGCCTGGCTGATCGCAGGGACCCAGCTGAGACGGCCGCTGTTACCTTTCTGCCAATTAAGTTACAGACTAGCAAGCTGAAAGGGCCTTGGGGACTGAGTCCAACCCCATCTTCCATGGCCGTGGAAACTGAGGCCAGAGAGAGGAAGACTCTCCCAGGTCACACGACGAATGACAGGAGAGTGGGGGGACCGGGTTCCTTGGGGGACTGCGGCATTTACAACAGGGAGCCTCAAGGTGTGCGGGGGCAGTGAAAGCAAAAGGGAAGCCCTAGAGCCTGACTCAGACATGCGTTGGAGTCCTAGCTCATTGGAGTCCTAGCTCGGCCACCGGCTGGGCCTGTGACCTTAGCCAAGTCGCTTCCCTTCTGTGGGCAAAAACCTTCCCGCATTTCCTCACTGTCAAACTTCTGCTTTGTGTGGCCCTGCCCAGCTCCGACATCTACCTCTCCCTTTTCTAGTTCCTGCACGCACCTGTTTATAGTCCACCACCCTGCAGGCCAGGGCGGCGCTCATCTGGTTCCCTGCTGTGTCCCCAACACCGCAACAGGCACAGAACAAATGCACAATAAAAACCTGCGTGTACGAAGGTGCTCAATGAATTGTTTCTTGACTAACAACCTGCCTGTTCTGTATGAGGCACCCAACACACTTTATCGCTATTGTCTTCAAAATGGTAAAAATGACAACTAAGAGCCATGATGTACCAGGCATCACCTCCCTTAATCCTTCCATCAACCCTATGCGGCAGGAGTATTTCTTATGTCCACTTTTCAGATGAGAATAAACTGATACTGATACTCAGGTCATTGTCCAAACTCCTATAGCCAGAGGGTGATTTAGATTCGAAGCCCGATCTGCCTGACTTAAGCATGTTCTCCTACTTTCCAAGCAGCCTTTCTAAAAGAGAGAAAACATTTCTGACGTTTGAGGGAAAACTCCCCAAGCTGTAAGAGCCGGGCTGGCGCTGGCCCGTCACTCACGTTGGTAGGACTCGGCCCGGCCACTCTGCAGCACGATGGCCAGCACCAGGGTGAGCTGCGGCGTCGTCTCCAAGAAGGTCTCGAAGAGCCGCAACATGCTGATGTCCAGGGAGAGGAAGTCGGCATAGGCCAAGTCAAACTCAGAGGGCGCTTCCTGCCGCCACGCCAGCAGCCCCTGCTGCAGCCCCTGCACGCACCTGGCAGCACACACAGAGGCCAGGTTAGTGTCCTGTGAATCCCTCAGTCTCCCGCCCACCTGGTGGAGGCAGACAGGCTCCAATCCGAGCTCCTCACTTCCATGCGATGGGGCTTGGGGCGAGCGACTTAACCTTACTGAACTCATTTCCTCATCTGTAGGATGGGGATACATGCAGCGTCTACTCATGCTGGCCAGGCACTGTCCCAAGCTCATCACAAACTTTGTCCTGTTGACTCCTCAGAGGAGCCCCACTTTACAGATGGGGAAACAGGATCAAGATACTAATAAGCAGTGGGATCAGGATTCGGACCCAAAACTGAATTCAAAAATGCCATAAAGATGGCTGAGACAGTTCTCAACTTTTAGTAGCTCTCGAATCTCCTGGGATCCCATGGGCAAAGGGAGCCACTGAGAGCTTCTGAGCAGAGGCAAGACATGTCAGATTCTGCTCTGGAAAGAACACCCTGCCCTGCTGGGGAGGGAGGGCTGGAGGGCTTAGATCGGAGGAGGGATCCCACATAAGAGGCTGGCTTGGAGGAATGGCGATGGAGACTGGGACAGACTTGAGTCCAGAGGCTGGACAGACAGGCCGGGGGACCCGTTGGCATGAGTGTGGAGTGGAGGATGCACCATGGCCTGCCCGACCCAGAACTCCGCTCAGCTGGCTACTGGGATTAGTAAGCCCACTCACTCACCTGGCACTCCCCTGGACAGACTTGAGAACACTAAGGGGCAGGCAGGGCCCATGGGGCTCCCCCTCAGCAGGAGCCTTTGCCTCTGACCCCCCAGTGTCCTGGATGGGGCCCTGCATAGCCAAGTCACAGGTGGGAACAGAGACCCTGTTTTCGAAACCAAGGCTCAGTACAGTCTGTCTGACTCAAGCTCAGCAGAGAGAGGGAGGGAGAGGATGAGGGAGGAGGTTATGGATTCCAGGCTCCTCAAAGCCCGCCTGGGACTATCTAGCAGCACCCCTTCATGTCCGCTCGGTTTTTTTTTTTTTCTTTTTTGATGTCTGTCTGTACAGAGCCTCAGGCAAAACTGCAACATTCAAAGCTCCTCTCCCCCACTCCTGGGGACTCCACGCAGCTTTGTCAAGGCAAGATCTGGAAAGAATTTGTAAACGGATTCAAAGTGGATCCTGGCTCCATCCCCACCCAGATCACCAGATGTCCCGACTTCATCGCATGACTCGGACCCCTTGGTTTCAGTTTCTATGGGGCTCTGCCAGTTCTGAAAAGGAGCCCGATCCAACACATTTTCCAAGCCGCAGCTCGTGCCCAGCCCTGGCTGGTTGCAGGGACACAGATAGGTAAGGCCCCATCTCTGCCCTCTGGCTTGGCCTGGGTGTGGGAAGCGAACGCCCAGGGAGAGGAATACGAGAGGCCAGGAAAGGGTGCGAGGTGCCCGCTGTGAGGGTACAGTGCTGCTGTGGGGGTCAGGGCTGCTGAAGCTCCCTGGGTGGCCCCAGTAACCCTGAAGCTAGCTGACATTTGTTGAACGCTTACTCCGCACCAGGACAACGTACAGGTGCCATTTCATTTAAACCTCACAAAACTGAAGTAGGCCATGTTACCATCTCCCCGGAACAACGAGTAAACTGAGCCCCAGAGAGGTGAGTGACTTGCCCAAGGCCCTGCCCACAGCTAAGGGGACAGCCAGTGTTGAGTCCACACACCAAGCTCTGTGAGAGGCACTTCCTCTTTCACTCACTTCTCACAACAGATGCCTGCCACACCTATCTCTAGGTGAGCACCTACTTTTTATAGAGGAGGAGACTGAGGGTCAGAGAAACTCAGAAATGAGGTCACAGGTGGCAAAGCCAGACTAAATCCCAGAGAGGCCTGACCCCGAATCCTATGCACCTCCCCTTCTTGTTTGGGCCTCAGTTTCTTCACCTGTGCCAGGAAAGGTAGTGTTAACTGAGCTGAGGGCTGTCAGCCGGAGTTCTTTCTCTGATGGGCGGGACGCTCACCTGTAGGTCCCACCCACTTCCGATGTCAGGCGTCTCACTGCCGGCGGTGCCGGGCTGCGTGTCCCCTCCCCCTTCCCGCGGCGCTCACCTGTACAGGTATCCCAGCTGCAGGAGATGCAGCAGCGCCAGGCAGCGACCGGGGGGCTGCGGCCCGTGCAGGCCGACGGGGTCGGCGCGCAGCCAGACCCAGCTGAAGAGCTGCATCGCGACCGAGGCGAGGGCCAGCAGCGCCAGCACCAGCGCCGCCCACAGGTAGTGGCCGCTGAGCACGTACTGGCAGGCGGCCCACAGGTCGGCACCCAGGTCGAGCAGGAAGGCGGCGGTGCCCAGCACGCCCAGGACCAGGTCCCGAAGAAGGGTGGCGCGGGGCGACAAGGGCATGGCCCGCCTGCCTCTGCCCCTCCTTCCCCTCTGCCGCGCGCGCCCGCCCTGGCAGCCAGGGGTCGCGGCGGCAGGAAGGAGGCGGGGGCGGCCCCGGGCTCGGGCCTGCTGGGCGGGACTTCCACGTCCCGCCCCGTCCGGGGAGGGGCGAGGCCCGCGGACGCCCCGGTCCCTTACCCTAGCCCTTCCGCTGCCCCGGCCTCTGACTCCAGCCCTGACGCCAGCCCAGGGGTCCCCCGACGCAGCCCACCTGAGCCCCGAGGGCCGCGAGGCACGCAGACCGCCGCCCTTCGCTTAGCAGACTTCCAACCGTCTAGTTTACATTTGAGGCGCCTGGAGGCCCTAGAAGGCGAGACTGCCCGGAGCAGTCCCTCACATTTGCATTGTTGCAAAACAAAACAACGAAACGGAAAGGCACGTTCTGATCCCAAAGTGCGGGACTTCGCAGACTGCGAGCAACGCGTTCGTGCCACTCAGTTTACAACGACAATCTGAGTGGGGGAGGGGAGGAGCCACTACTTTAAACGTCGTTTACATAGTAAAACAAACAATGCACAGAATAATGTGCTCGATGAGCTTTGTTTGGGGAGTAAAACATGAACCATGAAAGAAATGTGCTTTCGTGGGGGCTTCGTTTCCGGATCCGGCCGTCCCATCCAGTTCCCTCTCCGCACACGGAGAAACGTGGAAAACCTCAGATCTCCAGGGTGTGACGCTGCCCATTTTACCAGGAGGAAGATGAGCCCAGCAAGTGGGCGGCTGGCTGGGCGCCCAAGGTCAGGGCGCCAGCAGCGCGCGCAGGCCCCGCCCCGCCGTCAGCAGGAGCAGGAGCAGGAGCCCGAGCCCAGGCGCAGGCGCGGAGCGGGAGGCGAGCAAGCAGGTGGCGTAGGTGCTGAAGGCCACGTGGCGCATGGCGCACACGTGCTCGGTGCGGCATGCCTCGTCACAGGCCCTGTCATCGTAGCTGACCGAGTTGTAGACGTAGTAGCGCTGCAGCGCGCCCTGGTCACTGGCGATGCGGTCCAGAGCTGTGTGCAGGGACTGGGCGCCTGCGTCCGGCACCCCGTAGGCCTTGGTCAGCCGGTACTCCAGCTCCCAGCGCGGCGTCCCCTGTGCGTTGGCCAGGCTCAGGTTCAGAAAGTAGGTCACCATGTCCTGGAGAGGGGGCACGGGGCGGCCAGCTGTGAGCTGCTGTTCGGTTCCACCCCCAGTCCTGCACCTTGCATTTGCTCCCGAATTCTTTATAGCCAAGACAGTGATCACTACTGAGCATTTAATTACCTACCAGGTCTACTTGCAGACATCCTCTGATTGAATCTGATAAGGCAGCTGCGCTTATTACCCCCATTTCACTGATGAGGAAACTGAGGCCTGAAGAGGTTAATTCACTTGGCCAGGGTCATGCAGGTGTTCAGTGGCAGAGGCAGGATTGCAACCCAGGTTATGTGCCTCAGACCTATGCATTTCTGTCCCACCAAGCTTCTGGGCACATAGAAGATGCTCAATAAGTATTTGCAGAATGAATGGATGAAAAGCAACTTAAAGGGAGTAGGACTGACCATGAGCAGAGTGCCTGGCTGAGAGAGGTTATAAACGGTGGACCCCTAGCGCCCAGTTGCATCTTCAGGACTAGAATCTGAAGGGTTTAGCAGTCCGACACTTTCCAGTTAAATTTATGGACCTGCTTCAGATCACTAGAAATGGCGGTAAGAAGAGCTGCCACATGTGGACCACAACTGCATGCTGGGTGCATTACATCATTTAGTCCTCCCCCAAACCCTTTTACACATGAAGCAACTGAAGCACAGAGGGGTCAAAAAGCTCAAAAACCTTACAAGTGGTGGATCCAGGTCTGTCTCCCTCCCTGAGAAGAATGTGGGGCATATTATGGGGTGCAGTGGGGGTTCCTCAGCCTGCAAGTCCTCGCTAAGATTCTCTGAGTGTCCGTGTGGGCAACAGGCCACACCCTTGAAAATCCTCAGACCTCTTCTCCATCTACATTACTCCCTGGAGTCAAGGACCTAGGTTGTCTCATCCCATCCCTGGCTTTCAATGTCTTCTGTCCACTCCCAGATTAAATCTCTAAACCCACCTCTTCCCGGAGCTCCAACTTGCCCCCTCCCTCGCCACTTCCACTTAATGCCATTTCACCGTCCCAAAGCTAACTGGTCCAAACCCGACCTCTGATGGTCCCTCCGAAGCCTGGTGGCCCCACAGTCATCCCATCTCAGTAACCGGCAGCCTCATCCTCTCCCTTGCTCAGGCCGGAATCCTTGGAATCCTCGTGGACTCTTCTCTTCCTCTTGTGCCCCACCTCCAGCTACCGGCACATCTGACTGCTCTGCCTTCAGAATACGGCCAGGACCCGACACTTCTCACCAGCCCACTGCTACCGCCCTGGCCAAGCCACCCTCGTAGCTGCCTCCTGACTGCCCCCTGCATCTGCACTCGCCCCTGCAGCCGCTTCTCTGCACGGCAGGCATGGTGATTTTGGAAAATTTTAAGTCAGAAGATTTTCATCCTTCTGCCCAAACCCTCCACATCCAGAGACTGCATCGTGGCCTACGTGACCTGACCTCGCCCCTCCCACTGTGCCCTGTGACTGCCACTGTGGCCGCCCAGCCTCCTTGCTCCTCTCCTAACTCTCCGAGCACAGGCCCACACTGGGCCCTTCGACTTGCTCATCCCTCCGCCTCGCTCCCTCAACTTACTGTGAACTCAAATGTCACCGTATCTCTGACACTTTCCCTGCCCCACCTGTCTCCCACAGCACACCCCCATAACCGTCACCGCCCTGTCCCCTCACGCTGTTTTGCTTTTCTCCTTAGCCCTGCTCTCTGTGCCATACTTAATTTTACTTATTTGTTTATCGTCTCTGTTCTGTAAGAATGTCAGGTCCAGGAAAGTGGTGACTTTGTTTTGATCACTTGTGTATCTCCTGAGCTTAGAATGGGGCCTGGCACATGGCAGATGCTTAATGCATTTTGTTGAATAAATGAAGGAATATTTCTTTGTCATTTCAACAATCACAAGCACATTCTAGAAGGTGCAGGATTACTCGATTAGGAGCTGAAGCCTAGTCAGTACATAGGAAGAGGCAGGCAATGGGCTTGAGGTCAGACTGTGGGAGGCCTTAAATACCAGGCCACGGAGACACAACTTTATCTTAAGGGCACTGGGGAGCCACTGAAGATTTTTGAGCAGGAGAGAGATAAGATGAAAGCAGTGCTTTAGAAAGATGAATCCCTTCTGTAGTGTGCACAGATGGACCAAAGCAGGGCACGGCTGGAGGCAAGGAGACCAGGGAGGAGGCTGTAGCAGTGATCCAGGGTGAAAGATTTGATTAAGAAAAATTGACCTGACTTGGTGAGAGGCGGCCCCAGGGTTTTGAACCTGAGCTCGAGAAGGGTGGAGGTAACTTGACCTTCCTAAGGCTGGGTGGCCAGTGGTGGGTGGATTAATGGCGAGTTAGGGAGGCAGTGATGCATTCAGGTCCCTCCCACCCTCCTCCTGTGCCCCAGCACACCCAGGGCTCCTGACCTGCAGGCTCAGTGTGGCTCGGTCGTATTCAAACACCCGGATGCTTGGATTGTTGGCCCCGTTGACCACTCCAGGTAATGTGGTCTTCCAAGGGGTGACCCCAGGTGTGAGGAACATGACGTTTATGGGGGCACCTGTCAGGAAAGACAGCCGGACTGAGAGGCTGGTGGCAGGCAGGAGGCAGGCTGGCAGCTGCCCCCAGGCCGAGTACCTGCATCATCGTAAAACACCCGAAAGCTGTCGGTGTGATGGTGCCCAAAGAACTGCCCTGCTATGACGCCATGGTGCTTCTGGACGACCTCCAGGTACTGCTCGTTGAAGGTCTCCCGGAACCACGCCTTGTTCCTCGTCTTCTCGAAGAACCCCGGGGGTATGTGGCCGGTAATGTACACCTACGAGGAAGGAGCGCCCAGGAGCGGCTCAGAGACGCCTTCTCCAGCCTCTCCTTGCTATCTCCCAGAACCTGCCCCTCTCCCCAAAGGCAGGTGGACAGGCGCACGTGTATCTCCTCCCTGAACTTCTCCCCATTCCGCCTCCCAGGCCGATTCACTGCATGTGCCGCACGCCTTCCGCCACTGTGCCTTCGCCTGTGCTGTGCCATGAAGGACGCCACCTGGAGTGCCATTCTCACTTTCACTTCTGTGAAACCTACCCATACTTCAAAACCTAGCTCAAAGAGCACCTCCTCCATGAAGCCTTCCTGGTGCTTCAAAGACTAGTCCTCTCCTCCTCCTTCCCTTGCACCCCTTGTCCTTCCCTCCCCATCTTTACCATAGGAGGCGCCAATCAGTGAGACCAAAGGCTCGGAAGCCAGTCTTCCTGGGTTCAAGTCCTGGCTGTATCACTCATTGGCTGTGCAACTTGGGAAAGTTACTTTACCTCTTTATACCTGGGAGAGCTTGGGCACTAATGAAACCATCCTTGCATGGCTGTGTAGCTTACGCTACGCGGTAATGTGCGTGCATGTCTTACATTCCTCAAGTCACTCAGCTAACAACACCTGGACACTTGACTACCATTGCAGGAGGCAGAACAGGGACAGGGTTAAGAGCATGAGCTTTGGGGTCACACTGCAGCTTAGACACCAGCTGTGTGTCACCTCTCTGAGCTTCAGTTTTCTCCCCTGGAATAGCACCTAACTGCTGCAGTTCTGAGAGCTAAACGAGATAATCTCATAAAGCACTGAGCAACGTGGCTGATGCTGGCACAGTGACTGCCACCAGCACCAGCCACGAGATCTTCCTGGGATGTGCTGGACAGTGTAGCAACTTAGGCCAGTCCTTGCAGAGTTGCTGGCCCAGCAGACTAGATGGACACACCCCAAGGGCAGGGCACACGGTAGGGGCTGCAGTTGTGCATGTGGTGGCAGTGGAAAGAGCACTGGACTTGGAGTCTGGAGACCGGTGTTCTGGTCTTGGCTCTGTCACTTATCATGTGATCACTCCTCGTGAGCCTCAGGCTCCTCCTCTGCGATGGGCTCCTGGATCCCAGCTCACAGGGCTGTTGCGAGGATGGAAAAAAACCCTCCAGGTGCCAGGCTGATGAAGGACGTGACGGGCATCTCAGAGTGGGTGGGTGAGTTTGTCCCGAGTGGGAGACTTGTTCAGGAAGTAACCCCAGAGAGGGAGGAGAAAGAAGCAGGAGCCCTTACCCGTTCCCCAGCTCGGGACGCGTTGGCCAGCACATCTGCTAGCCACCGGAACTGCTGGCTGGGGTCGGCCATGCCTGCCGTCTGCTCGTTGTTGCTGTAGTACAGGTTGGTGTTGAGGACCACTATGCGGCCGGCCTTGCTGGGACCCGGCAACTTCTCAGAATAGAAGGCACCTAGGACATCACAGCCAGGGAGAATGGAAGGGGTCCCCCGCCTCTGGCCAGACACACCCCTGCCCCCTTCCCCTCTACTCTCCCACCTTGTCCTTCCCTTGCACCCGTTGTCTTTCCCTCCCCATCTTTATCATAGGAGGCACCTGAGTGAGACCAGAGGCTCGGGAGCCAGTCTTCTTGGGTTCAAGTCCTGGCTCTATCACTCATTGGCTATGCAACTTGGGAAAGTTACTTTACCTCTCTATACCTCAGTTTCCTCATCTGTATAATGAGAATAACAACAATGCGTGTTTGCCCATCCAGATCCACTGTCAACCCTTCCCCACTGAGCTCTCTGCCCCAGGAGCTGATCTATGTGGACAAAATCGACAGGCTTCCGGTTGGTTTTGACCAGCAGGGAGTCACAACAGCAGGAGACGAAGGAAAGGGAATAGGGTCAGTTTCCTTTGGGCTGGCTGTGTCTCAGAACTAGTGGCTCTCAACCAAGTAATTTTGCCCCATAGGGAACATTTGGCAATGTCCAAGACATTTTGGGTTGTCACAGCTGTGGGTGTTGCTGGCATCTAGTGGGTAGAGGCCAGGGATGCTGCTACACACTCTGCAGTGCACACGACAGTCCTCCACAACAAAGAACTACCCAGCCCACGGTGTTAGCAGTGGCAAGGTCCAAACCCTGCTTGAAGTGGAAGTCACTGGTCTTTCCCAGGGTCTTTCCCAGATGCTCAGTAAATACTGACTTACGATCATTGAGCGCCGTGGGGTTTGGAGCACAGGCTTTGGAATCAGTCCCATATTCTGCTCCCAAGCCTGCCTTTTCTTTTTCTTTTCTTTTCTTTTTCTTTTTTTTTTTTTTTTTTTTTGAGACATAGTCTCACTTTGTTGCCCAGGCTAGAGTGAGTGCCGTGGCGTCAGCCTAGCTCACAGCAACCTCACACTCCTGGGCTCAAGCAATCCTCCTGCCTCAGCCTCCCAAGTAGCTGGGACTACAGGCATGCGCCACCATGCCCGGCTAATTTTTTCTATATATATTAGTTGGCCAATTAATTTCTTTCTATTTATAGTAGAGACGGGGTCTTGCTCTTGCTCAGGATGGTTTCGAACCCCTGACCTTGAGCAATCCGCCCGCCTCGGCCTCCCAGAGTGCTAGGATTACAGGCGTGAGCCACCGCACCCAGTCTCCAAGCCTGCCTTTTCTAAGTAAACTATGTGGCTTTGGCCAAGTGACTTGGTATCTTCAAGCTTCAGTCTCCTTCTCTGTAAAATGGGGATATAATCAGTACCTATTTCAAAGAGTTGTTATGAAGACAAAATTAGATCAGACCTGGCATGCAGCAGGTGCTCTTTATGGTAGCAAATGATGTTAGTACCTTCTTTGAAGAGAGCAATGGATTCGTCACTCAGCCAGGGTTTCCACAGTTCCGCTACCTGGTTGTAGATGTTGTTTCTCCCTGCTGGGAACTGGTTTTTGGGGTGAAAGTCATGATTTCCCAAAGCAGCATAGACTTTAGTATCTGGGGGCAAAGGAGAAATACAAAACATATACGCAAAGGCACTTGGTGGAATCAGTCATTTTCAGTTGGCCACCAGCCATCAGACCTAATGAGGAAGAGTGATAGCGATAGCGCAGATGAGAAAAATACAAAGATAAGCAGGAAACTGCAGCCGATAGAATCTGGCTGAACTCTGCTCAGACCTGGGAAGGAAGGACAGAGAGTTCTCTGACTCCAGTCCCTAACCCCATTCCCAGGGGGAAGTCTGCTGGCCAGAAAGGAGCCAGCAGATGAGAAGGGGGAAATGGACGGTCGAAATCATTCAGGTCATTGTCAGTCACTTGGCCATTTAGTGTTCCCAGTTCTTGTCGATTCCAGATCCATCTTACTGTTAGGGAAGGGCTCTGGCTCACTCTGGGAGGCCTTAGGAGTTTCAGTGGTTCATGCAGTCAGCAGATTTGTTGTTGAGCACCTACTATGTGCTGACGCATAGAGCAGGGACCCAGGCTCCCAGTCCCAGAGGCCTTGCGGTGCAGTAGGGTTGACAGGTATTGAGTAATTAGAGGTGTGAGGGCTCCAGCAAAAAGGGAAGGGCCACTGCTGTGGGTGTGGTGACAGAGGGCAGCAGTGGGGGTGCTCCATTAATAATGGAGCACTCCTGCTTTTATTCTGTGCTCTGTGTCTGGCACATAGTGGGTGCTCCATTAATAATGTGACGATGAACTAAACTCCTCACGTGCTCAGAGCAGGGAGGGCCTTGCCCTTGTATGAGCTTGCCCCATCCCAGGGAGTGACCTTGAACTAGTGAGGAAGGCTAGAGCCTCCAATTCTCTCACAAATCCTTTGCCCTGTGTGGCCTACAAGATCTAGAAATGCTGACAGCTCTGCCAAAGTAGGAGGTTGTGGAGTGCATCACTGTAACCACCTTAAAAAAAACCCTCACCTCTCTAACGTGCCAGCAGCCATTGAGAATCCATTGAAGAAAAAACACAAATCCGAAGGGCAGATGAAGAGGGAGGGAATCGCTCCCATTGTGGTACCGCCTGTGTGCCAGGGTCCTCACCAGCACGAGCCCCCTGGGGGCGTGACCTGGCATCCTGCCCATTTCCAAGTCCTCTACCCCTAGAGTGGTGTCCCACCCATAACAGATGCCCACTACATATTTGTTGATTGACTAAATGACTGAACGCATTACCTTATTTAATCCGCATAACCACCCTCTGGGCAGGTACCATTCTTTTCCTTTTTTCACTGGGAGAAAAACAGTCTGGCTGAGATGACCCAGCTAGAACGTGGCAGAGCTGGAACTGGGCCCTGGATTGGTTTGCCTTGGGCGCCTGCGCTCTCCGCCACTCCCCGGAGCAGGGAGGCAGGGACTGGCGTTGCCCCCAGCGACTCTGGGGGCAACGCGGACTGAACGTGGCAGGAAGAGCACGTGCTGTGGATCCTGGAATCCTAAACCTCTGTCTCTTCCTCCTCTCGAACCAGTTACTTGGCCCCTCTGTACTTCAGCCTAATTATCCATAGAAGAAGAGCGTTCTGCCTGGCCTATGTTGTATAATTCTCAAATAAGACAATGCTTCATTTCATCTCTTCCAATTTATTCTCATTTTACCGTCTCTAAAAGTGAGGTGTGTCTTGCGGCTGTGGCCGGGAGAAAGCGCTGTGTCAGACTGGAAGTGACAGCGTTTTTTTCTTAGCAATACATAAAATAACCATGCATCTTTAAGTCAATGGCACCTCAGATATTAGAAAATTCCATAAATGTGCAAGTGTGGTATAAACTGCAAAATCTTATCATCTACATTTTCTTATCTATTATTTCACTATTAGTCTAAAAGCCCCATACAGAGCAAAGGAAGTTTGATTCCCTCCCTAGGAACTGACTAGCTCTGAGCCATCCATTGTGAGTAACAGACCTATTGCTGGAGTGGGGGAAATGTCATGGTTTGACCCCAAGTAGTGACCTCTGCTCAAGATGAAGGTCCCCCAGCAGTCCGAGTTGGGTTGGGTTGGCTTGGGTTGGGTTAGACCAACTAGAAGCCTCCAGACATCCCCTTGCACACACTGATTTACACTGAGCAAAGGGGTCTGTGGGAGTAGGGATAATAGCAGTGCTCAAACCAGGATTTGGGTCCCCACCCTTGCCACATGATCTTGAGCAGTTTCCTTGACCCCAAGGCTCACCTTCCTCATCAGTAAAATGGAGATGTACTAGCTCTTCTGCCCAGGATTATCACGACAGTGAATGAGACAAGGCGCATGACACTTAGCACTTGATACATGTGGTTACTCTGCTGCTGTTTTAATTTTTACTGTCACCATTCCATGTCTGGGTCCTGAGGACCCGTGGCTAAGACTAGAGGGAACAGCTGGACCAGAGCCCACAATGCAGGAGGAGCAGGGGTGGCTAGTGGGCTGCTTTCACGGGTAGCCCGCCAGCCCGACTCAGCCCCCAGGACTTTGTGTTTGAAACATATTCAAGGACCATTACACTGTATTCTCCCTATAGTGTCCCTTAGAGCTGCTGCCTCGCTCGCTCCCCGTCCCCGTCCCCTCTGCCAGGCTCTGAAGGCCTTGGAAGCAACAAGAAACAGCACTTTGCTGCAAATCAGCATCTCCCAGAGCCCCTGGCAGCGGGATGGTTTGAGGGTGGAGGATGTCAGCCCCAGCCAGAGCAGGACACAGGGCTGTGAGGACCTCCCCAGGGATGACACCTGTGTGTAAGCGTAAACACTCTTCTGTGGGTCTGCTGTTAGACCGGTAGGGGCAGAAGGCAGGGAAACAGCAGGCACTCCCTGTAACAGGATTCTGCGTGTACCATGGGCCCACAGGCTCACATGTCACTTGCGGGGTTGTTGGGAAGGTAAGAAATGATCACTGTGAAGCACCTGACACAGGACCTGGCCGACAGCCATTGTCACCAATGGATGAAGGTCTTTACACTTGCTGCTGCTATTGTCCCCCAGGCACCACCTGGGGTTCAGGGGACGTGGTGGGCAGGGGGACGATGACAGAGTCTCACCTGGAAAGACCTCTCTGATGAGCTTGGTCAGGCGTCCCACAATTTCCAGCACAGCTGCCTCTCCCAGCCTCTCGTTGGGCACATGAGGCGTGTCATCGCTGCAAAACACCACCGAGCCAGTTAGGGCCCAGAACTCAGGAAGGGACACAAGCAAAGGAAGGGAAGCTCTGCAGTGAGAAGTTGTGGGCTGGGCCTCAGATGTCCACTTAGCGGGGAATAGCCAGGCTGGAGTGGAGCCAGGACAGAGTTCAAATCCTGGCTCTGCCATGTACCTGCTGTGGGTCCCTGGGCTGGTTGTTTAACCTCTCTAAGCCTCTATTAGCTCATCTGTAAAGTGGGGATAATAAGGTACTACTCATAGAGTATTTGTGAGACTTCGATCAAGGGGAGAAATTATATGTATAAAATTGCATATAGGTTGCTAGGTTGTGGTGAATAGTATTTAGAGAGGGAAGCTCTGGGTTCCAGTCCCATCTGCAAGCCCCCAGGGGGTTCGGGGTAGAGAAGCCATCTCTGGATGCTGCACCTTTCCCCAAGAGTTCTAAGGAGTTAAGTTGGGAGCTGGCTTCAGAGTGTAGGTTCAGATCTTCTCTAGGGCAGATCCAGGACCTGCCCCAGGACATTGTGTCCCCCATTCAACTGATCTAAATTCTTGGATCCACCTTGGAAATGCTCAGCACGGGAGGAGAATGGTGGCAGGGGGCATTTGAGGATGGGTAGAAGTTCAAATAACTTAAATCTGGAGGCCTCTGCTAGACCAGATTGAGAGAGGAACCTGCTGGCCATGTCCTCGGCCCTCGCCAGGAGTTAACTAGCTTAACACAAATACTGCCGCCAGGAGCTCACACGGGCTTACAATGTGCCATTAGTCATATCCACTGATCGGTTCCTCATTATAACCCTACAACGTAGGTTCTGCTGTTAGACCCATTTAGCAGATTAAAAAAACAAGGCACAGAAGGGTTAAGAATTGTGCCTAAGTGCAGCCAACCAGAAAGTGGTGGAGTCAAGATTTGAACCCCATCAGCATGGCCGCAGAGTCTATGACAACACCCATCACATCCTAACTGCATCTCTGATACTCACTAGGGCAGCAAGAGGAGGTGTTTGGCCCTGAAAACTCTTTGGGGACAGGCTAGGAACCCAAAGACATAGGAAGAAAATTCTACTTTTTTCCTAGTTTGGAGGATCTAATTCTGTCTGCTAGAAAACACATCCAATTTCTACTGGTTATTCTCTAAGGGCTTGCAGCTCGAGGAGAAGTCAAACTTTTTTATAGTTGAGGAATTATAAAGGGTCCTCGAGATCACCTGGTCCAATGCCATACACCTCTGCAAGGTCCCATAGATCTCCCAGAAAAATTATACATCTGTTAAAGGATGATGAATTTCCCAAAGCCTCTCCCAGATGGATCACGTCTTTCAGAATGATACACATTTCCCCCTCCTCAGAGAAATCAGAGGCTCCCACAGCAAGACCCCTTGAGGGAGCAGGTGTCCAAGGTCATGGACTAAATTTCACTTTTTTCTTAGATTGACTCCGGACCCCAAGGGGACCCCAAGGAAGCCAGGGCCGTGCAGGACCCTCCTGAGACAATGTCACGTTTCTTTTTTTTTTTTTTTTTTTTGAGACAGAGTCTCGCTTTGTTGCCCAGGCTAGAGTGAGTGCCATGGCATCAGCCTAGCTCACAGCAACCTCAAACTCCTGGGCTCAAGCGATCCTCCTGCCTCAGCCTCCCGAGTAGCTGGGACTACAGGCATGTGCCACCATGCCCGGCTAATTTTTTTTTCTATATATATTAGTTGGCCAATTAATTTCTTTCTATTTATAGTAGAGACGAGGTCTCGCTCTTGCTCAGACTGGTTTCGAACTCCTGACCTTGAGCAATCCGCCCGTCTCAGCCTCCCAGAGAGCTAGGATTACAGGCGTGAGCCACCGCGCCGGGCCAATGTCACGTTTCTTAAGTGCCCAGCCTTGCCTCTCCCCCTGCCAACCACAAGATCACCTGAGGGTCATTCCTGGTCACTCCCATGTCACACAGTGGGGGACAGCTGGGAGCCTCACGGGTTTTATTCTGCTTTATAGAAGTGTCGTGGAGGCTGGCAGAGGGAGCGTGGACTCAGAGCCCCTCCCAGCCTTGCTCGCCAGCTCTCCTGCAGTAAAGCCTCCCCAGTCCTGCCCGATGGTGTCAGGCGTCATCCTTCCTCGCTGGGATGTACTGGTCAACGCGTTTATCTGCATTGCCCACAAGACCGTGAGCTCCTTGAAGGCAAGTCTGGGTCTCCATCGTCTCAGTTCCCCAGTGGCCACCACAGGGCCAAGCACCCGACAGGCTCACCTACCAAGTGAGGGAGTGGGCGGGACCAGGGGGACCTTGAGTGATAAGGAAGGCAAGTTCCCAGGAAAGTGGACAGACTCCACTAAGCAGCATCCTTAGAGGAGAAGCAGACACTGGCCTCTGTGGCTGAGCGTAATCGTCCCTCCAGCTGTCCCGTGCAGAGCCGTGCTCTGACCAGTGAGAATGCTCCAGGGCCACTGGGCAGCCCAGGGGTGGCCAGCAGCTGACCAGGACACTTGGCCACAATTCTGGCCCCCTTTCAGCCCTGGCACCTTCTTCCCTTCCTGCATTTGGATCTCTCTGGCTTAGAGTCCCTAAACCCCCGTGGGGGTGGCTCCAGTGTCCACCCCCAACTTAAAACCCAGGAGCTCCTCAGGTGCCCAGACATGCCACCACCATGTCCCCAGCTGTGTTCTGCCAAGAGAGATATGGAGGTTGAGGACACAGACTTTGGAATCAGTCGGACTGGGCAAGGTACATAACTCCTTGACGCTTCGGGTTCCTCATCTCTGTGACAGGGCTGATCTGAGGATTAAGGTGACTGAAGTGCCAGGCTGGCACACGGCACACAACAGGTACCGGCGCAGGGGAGCTGCTGCCCCGACTGCTCACCCGGTCCAGAGGATGAAGTCCGGCTGCGGCTCGATCTGCTTCATGGCATAGACAGAGGAGTTGACGAGGATCCAGGGAGCATCGCAGAGGTAGTCGCCCCAGGGGCCCGCGCTGGGCACTGGCTGGGAGCCCGCTGACGGGCACACTTGGAGGGGGTCTTTGGATACACTGTAGTCGGGGTCCAGGTGCAGGTCAGAGATGTGCCAGAACTTCCCTGCAGGGGAAAAGAGACCCTCCCTCAATGCCGTCCCTCCTGAGCCTGGATGGGGCGGCAGCCTGGGGAACCCTGGGCCGGGGGAGGGGGGGTCACACAGGATAAAGGACGCCTCCTCTGGGCACCCAGGATTCAGAGAAGAAGGGCCCACAGGTCTGGCTCTGCCCAGAGGGAGGAGGCTTACACGCCAAGTGAGCCAGAAGATCTTGCTAATCAATACCAGCAAAAACTTGGGGAAATGTGTAGAAATGAGTCTAAGAGTACTAGACCAGGAAAAAAGGGACACCATTTCAGACTGGGCTGAGTTTCTCCTGTCGCGAAGCCTGCAGGATTCTGGATTTAGGGTGGCAGCTCAGGCAGCTGGGACAGGTCCTGTTTGCTGAAGCTGTTGACCCAAACCTGGACTCAGCTCGGAACCAAAGGAGGCTGAGTCCTATGCCAAAACCTCTCGGCATACAGAGGAAGAAATCCAAAGAAATGGGCGAGATGGAGTGATCTGTCCCGTGCACACGGTGGAGGGCCTGGCACAGGCAGTTTCGATGACTGCTTATTGAAGGAGGGTTTGGCCTCTGCCCTGAACCCCATGTTTCTGGCTAAGACAAGGGTAAGTCCTGGGATTTCCTCACCCTCCACTTTTGGTTTCACTTCCGCTTCCATTTCCCGGATCACTCAGATCCAACAGTCCCTCAGATCCAACATCCCTCGCCCAGGAAGCCGAGCTGGGCCTAGGAGACTCGACTTCCGTTGATTTCAAGGTTGGGTAGCCCTTGCCCCACCTGAGCCACAGGCCATTCAGTGTGGCTCCAGGACAGGCCCACAGGTAATGGCTGGCTCAGACCTCACTCCCAGATGCTCTAGAACTTTTGCCCACATCTCCAGGTCTCAGGAAAGGACCTGGAACTTGTTCACACTAAGGTGTAAATGACTGATTAAGCAAATCACCATCCCACACATGTGCACTGTTCAGTCCTCCTCACCACAGCTCTGGAAAGTATTGATCCCCATCCCCATTTTACAGAAAAGGAAACTAAGTCCAGAGGTCTGAGATCACGTGGTAATGGTGGGGGCCTCTGGCTCCAGATCCTCTCCCAGGGAGATGTGATTGTTAAGAGGATAAAACCAGTGCCTTTTTATTTTAAATGTGCCTTTTTGTTGACAGTGTATGCCCACATTTTTATTTTTTATGCAAACTGAGTTTTTGTTTATAACAGGGGGGGATTTAACCTTTTCGCACAAATTGTGATCTCTAGGCTGGGCACGGTGGCTCACACCTGAAATCCTAGCACTCTGGGAGGCCGAGGCGGGAGGATCGCTTGAGCTCAGGAGTTTGAGACCAGCCTGAGCAAGAGTGAGACTCTGTCTCTACTAAAAATAGTAAAAATTAGCCGAGTGTCGTGGCGTGCGCCTGTAGTCCCAGCTACTCAGGAGGCTGAGGCAAGAGGATTGCTTGAGCCCAGAAGTTTGAGGTTGCTGGGAGCTAGGCTGACGACACAGCACTCACTCTAGCCTGGGCAACAGAGTGAGACTCTGTCTCAAAAAAAAAATTATAACCTCTAATATATCAGAAATTATCCCTACAGAGGCAAAGCCCTAAGCCAGAGTGAAGGATCTAACTGCCCCATTCCGGCTAGCAAGTGGGCAGAGCTGGTGGCTCTTCCAAGCCTCTGGGCTGATACTGTGAGTGGGTCACACCTGCTTCCAAGCCTGGGGCCAGGCTGGCCAGGCCGGATGGGGCGAGGGGCCTTTGCCCTTGTCTCTGTGTGAGTCGCCACCCCTCCGCTGACGACCACAGCAGAAGCTATTGCCCTGCCCCAAGCAGGCTCTTTCTCAATTAACCACAAACAGCAGGCAGTTAGGCCCTTTCACATCAGCTCTCAAAGTTTTCAATGAACATTTCTCCACTTCAGAAACTCCCAGCTTCCTCACTGCAGGGCACAGATCCCAGTGACCTCGTCAGCCGCCCTCAGCCGCAGCCCATGCTGCTCACAGGGCTCTTCCAGGGCTGCCTGCCTGTCTGCAATGTCAGTTTTGTGCCAGCGCCAAGCCTGCCTTGCTCATCTGGTGGGACCTGGCAGATGTGCTAATGGGTCTTCCATGAATGAGCATAGCCTTGGGGAGGACAATTATTAATAGAATTCTAAACACTCAAAGGATGGTAGCTGCATGCCCGCCCTTTGCCTGTTTATCTAGTTTCATCCTTGTAGCCGTTCTGTAAGGAGGGCATTCTACTGCACATTTCCTAGATGAGGAAACTAAGGCTCAAACCCAGACCTCTCTGGTTCCAAAGTTAAGACACAATGTTATCAGCCTGTTGACTTGGAACCCCCAGAAGGTGCTTCTTATTTTTATATATATATATATACATATATATATATATATATATATATATATATATATATTACTCATAAGAAAATGGAAGCAGATTGGTCTAGGTGGCTCACACCTGTAATCTTAGCTCTATGGGAGGCCGAGGCGGGAGGATCCTTTGAGCTCAGGAGTTCGAGACCAGCCTGAGCAAGAGTGAGACCCCGTCTCTACTAAAAGTAGAAAAATTAGTGGGGCATGGTGGCATGCACCTGTAGTCCCAGCTACTCAGAGGCTGAGGCAGGAGGATCACTTGAGCCCTTAAACTCCTTGAGGAGTTTAAGGCTGCAGTGAGCTATGATGATGCCACTACACTCCCCCAGGGCAATGGAGCAAGACTGTCTCCAAAAAACAAAGAAAAGAAAAGAGAAAAGAAAGTGGAAGCAGCTAGCCACAGTGGCCTATACCTGTAATCCCAGCACATTGGGAGGCCAAGGCAAGAAAATCACTTGAGGTCAAGAGTTTGAGACCAGCTGGGGCAACATAACAAGACCCCTCTCTACAAAAAATTTAAAAATGATCTGGGCTTTGTGGCACACACCTGTAGTCCCAGCTACTCAGGAGACTGAGGGAGGAGAATTGCTTGAGACCAGGAGCTTAAGGTTGCAGGGAGCTACGATGATGCCACAGCACTTCAGACTGGGCAACAGAGCGAGACCCTGCCTCCAAAAAAAAAAAAGGCATACCAAGTTCCTATATCATTATTATTCATTAATTATTGAGAATACAAATAAGTCTGGTCACAATCCAGTGAGTAGTTAAGGGCAGAGATCTCTAGGTGGGAACCCAGCTCCATCACCAGGTAGCTGTGTGAACTTTATTCTGTGCCTGTGTCCTCCACAAAACGGGGTAACAGCACCCCTGCCTCTTGGGGCCCTTGTGAGGATTGAAGTGAGATAGTTGAGCTAAACCATATGGGCACAGGAAATGGGAGGCAGCAATTACTTTACATTTGGTTCCTGGGGTGTCCTGCAAGTTCCCCTCCCACCTTGGGAGGAAGACGAGACCAGGGCGGGGGTGGCTGCTGTCCTTTGCAGGTAAGGTGAGGGCTGAGTGGGGCATTTGAAGTGAAACAAAGTGAAGACAGATCCTGTCTCCCCCTGGACGGCCCTGGCTGAGTAGAGGGCCCGTGGGCACAGCGTCCCTGGGCAGGCAAAACGTTTCCTGGCTCTCCTCCGTCACCAAAGGGGTCCCCTCATGACACTAGGGACATCAGACACAGGGCCCAAGGCCTAGTAGCTTTGCGGGGCCTATGGAAGTGTCTGAGACATGAAAAAAAATGTACTGACTCCAAAAATGCAGCAGAATCACAAACTATCAAAATCAAATAATTCATCAAAATCAATAATTCATTTCAAAAGCAATGTTTAAAAATTTCATTAAAATAATGAAATGAGGTCCTTTTAGCATGATATGAGGTCCTTTTAGCATGATTTGTGATGGGAGAGTAGAAGGAGCTCCCAAAAGTCATTCCAAAAACCTAAGAAGGTCTTAAAATGGCCAGAAGGTTTGCTCTGGGCAGGACGGTGCCTGCCATTTATTTAGCACCCACAGAAGGCAGACACTGTGCCACTCACCCTATCCATGCAGCCTCACGACAACATGATGGAATACATCCTGGAATTGCACGCATTTTACAGATGAGGAAACTGAGCCACTGAGTGGCAGACCTGGGGTTCACATCACATCAGAAGGGAACTGATCGAAGTGCACTTTATTCTGCCACTACCTAGCAGTGTGACCTTGACATATATACAGGTGCTTCTCTGCTTATGATGGGGTTGTGTTCCAATACACCCATTGTAAGTTGAAAACGTCTTATGTCAAAAATGCATTGGATACACCTAACCTACCACGCCTCATAGCTTAGCCCAGTCTACCTTGCACATGCTCAAAACGTTCACATCAGCCTACAGCTGGGCAAAATCACCTAATACGAACACTGTTTTATAATAAAGTGTTGAATATCTCATGCAATTTATTTAATACTGTTCTGAAAGCGAAAAAAAGAATGCTCATCTGAGTACTTCAAGTATGGTTTCTACTAAATGCACATCCCACCATTGTAAAGTGAAGCAAACCATGGGAAGTTGGCGACCATCTGTGTGTATAGTCCCTTAAACTTTCACAGATTTTACAATGTACATGCACAATCTCACTTAACTATATATATATATATATATACACACACACACACACACACACACATTTTTTTTTGAGACTGGGTTTTGCTCTGTTGCCCAGGCTGGAGTGCAGTGGCATCATCATAGCTCACTGCAGTCTCCAACTCTGAGGCTCAAGGGATTGTCACTCCTCAACCTCCAGAGTAGCTGGAACTACAGCTGCACATGACCACACCCAATATTTTATTTTTTTAGAGATGGGGGTCTTGCTATGTTTCCCAGGCTGATCTCGAACTCCTGGCCTCAAACCATTCTCACACCTCAGCCTTCTGAGCCACTGGGATTGCAGGTGTAAGCCACCCTGTCTGGCTAACTATCTTACTTAATTTCTCCTCTGCTATTATCCCTATTTTACAGATATTGAAATAGAGGCTCAAGATCACATAAGTGTCCAAAGGCAGGACCTAGGTTTTGGGCTTGAGCCAATGGTTATGTCAGAAAAGACATGCATGAAACTTGGAATCAGGGAAATCTTATTTTGAATCCTGGCTCCTCCACACAGGCGGTGGCAACTTGAGCAAGGGACTTCCTGGGCTGAGCCTCAGTTTCCTCGCCTGTAAAATGAGGATGAGAATGTCCCTGTTACAGAGAACCTGGCTATCGGTGAACGCGCCAGACTAAGCGCTCATTCCTGGGGCCACACTGCCCCTGGGCCTTTGTGTCCCCAAGTGTCAGAAGTATTGAATAAAGGTTCGCTGAGGGCCTCCCCACCCAGCAATAGCAAGACTCTGTCTCTACTAAAAATACAATAATTAGCAGGGCGTGGTGGCGCATGCCTGTAGTCCCAGCTAATTGGGAGGCTGAGACAGGAGGATTGCTTGAGCCCAGGAGTTTGAGGTCGCTGTGGGATAAGCTGACACCACAGCACTCTAGCCCAGGTGACAGAGCAAGATTCTGTCTCAAAAAACAAACAAAACAAAAAACCCCATCCCAAGAGGACGTAGGGAAGGGCATGAGGCATAAGGCATCTAGGCATGTTTGTCCTGCATTTCCTAGCTGGGGAATCTTGGGTAGGTGTTATATCCCCTTTGAGTCTCACTGTCCTTGTCTGCAAAGTGAGTATAATTATAATAGTACCTACTTGGGGCTATAAAAAAATCAAATGAGTGTCTTTTCTTTCATTTTTCAAATGAGTTTTAAAAATACAGTGTATGTTAAGCCCTAAGTACCAAGTCTGGTCCATTTTAAGTGCTCAGTATAGGAATGTTAGAGCCAGGTGTGCTGGCTCACCCTGTAATTCCAGCACCTTGGGAGGCTGAGGTGGGAGGATCGCCTGAGTCTGGGAGTTCGAGACTATCCTGGGCAAGATAGTGAGACTGTCTCTACAAAAAATAAAAAGATTTCTTTTGCTGTATTAGCTTGAAAATTTTCCACCACTCTTATTGTTTCAAATTTTCATTATTATAAATAATACAGCAATGAACATTTTTGTGCATTTGTGGGGAGAAATTCTTATTAACCAGTAAGACTCTGGGCTGGGGAGAGTGTGCCCACTGGCATGTGGATTTCTAAGAAAACATATTTATAAGTGAAAAAGTGACAGAGGTGAAAGATTCTCTTTCTTTTCTTTCTTTCTTTCTTTCTTTCTTTCTTTCTTTCTTTCTTTCTTTCTTTCTTTCTTCCTTTTAATTAGAGACAGGGTCTTGCTCTGTCACCCAGGTTAGAGTGCAGTGGCATGATCATAGCTCACTGCAGCCTTGAACTCCTGGGCTCAAGTGATTCTCCTGCCTCAGCCACCCGAGTAGCTGGGACTACAGGCACACACCACCAGGCCCAGCTAGTTTTTAATTTTTTTGTAGAGATAGGGTCTCACTATGTTGCCCAGCATAGTCTTGAACTCTTGGCCTCAGGCTCTTCTCCTGCCTCCCAAAGTGCTGGTTTTGCAAGCGTGAGCTTCCTGACTTGGCCCAGAATTTTCTTTCAATCATTCTTAAGCCACCAGCCAGACTGGTAGTGCCTTGAGTCCCCTGGCAGGGACCTGGGGTATCTGTCTCCAGGGTGGAAGGAGGACTGCCACTCACAGGGAATGACACAGTCCTCTCAGGGCTTGTCCCAGAGACACCTTCCACCTTAACCCAGGTATTTCTCTCTGGCCTGCCCATCAAGCACGGTGCTCCTCCTTGCTGGCCTCCAAGGATGCCTGGCCCTGCCTGCACAGCGCTTTGCCTAGTGCTCTTGGGTAGTGTCTTAGGAAGTGGACTGGCTAGAGTTGCTCCCTAGGGACCACTGGCCCTTCAGACTCCAGCCTAGGAGAACTGAGCTCCTCCTCCTACATCTCAGCAAATGACAACTTCATCCCTCCTGCTGCTGACTGAAAACCTTGGCTTCACCTTTTAGTCTTCCTTTTCTCACACCCACCATCTGTCAGCAAATCTTGTCCAGAATCAGGCCATTTCCCCCCACGCCTACCACCCTGTCCCCACTTCCATCCTTTCACCGGATTATGGCAACAGCCTCCTCAATGGTCTGTCTGCGCCTGCTTCACTGGGGCGACCCACCGGCCAAGTTTGCCTGGGACCAAGGGAGCACCCAGGGCACAGGACTTTAAGTGCTAAAACGAGGAAAGTCTTGGGCAAACCACCTTCACTCAGTTCCATCTCTTCTCAACATGACAACCCAAGACTCTTTTTAAACATACACAAGTCAGGCCACATTACACCTGTGCCCAGAACCCTCTAATGATGCTCCACTTCAGGCTGAATAAAAGCCTGAGTCCTTAAGATGGTCCTCAAGATTACCTGTGAGCTGGTGCCAGGCCCATCCCTGCGACCCCTGACCTCATCTCCCCTCCCGACCCCTGCCCACTCTGCTGCAGCCGTGCACATCACCTCTGGATCTCTGCACTTTCTGTTTCTTCTTCCTGGAACATTCTCCTCCCCTGAATGTCCATGTGGCAATCACCTCAATGCCTCAGGGTTCTACTCAAATATCACTGGATTAAACAGCTCTTCTCTGGTGCCTGTGAGACCCTCCCCGTGTCTCCACCTGCCTATTCTGCATTCTTCTCCATAGCACTTGTCATCCTCATGCTATGTATTTTACTGGTTTGTGCATTTTTTTGTTTGTTTCTCCCCAGGTAAAGAGGGCTTCCTGAGGGCTGGGACTTTGTTTTCTTCTCTCCCATATCCCTGGATTCTAGAATAATGCAAGGTACAGAGAAGGCCCTCAACCTGCCACCTTCTACCTCTGCTAATGTAGCCAGATCTCTTAGCAAAGTCAGTGTCCCTGCCGTTTCCAGCTGTCACCCAACTTAAGATCTTCAGGCTCAAACACCACCACCCACTGCCCACTGACTCTCTCCACCCTGCCTCCCGCCTAGCTCTCTGCTTGCTGTTTTGAGCAGCACTTCAGCTTCCTGTGAGCAGCTTCCAGCAGCCCCAATCCCAAGTTCATAGTACAAAACACAGGCATAGGAGGTGTCCCTGTACCTGGTTCAGCCCTGGCGACTCCCCAGCAGGCCAGGAACGTCAGCCACGTGAGCAGCCGCATCCTCAGGGATCACCTCCCTGCGGCCCGGGTGTCTCGGAGCTGTGGGTTGTCCACGCTGCAGGCTTCCCAAGTAATCATAAGCAAAGTACAAAGTCTTTAAAAGGAGGCCATTTCGCTTCAGGCAATTGCTGTACAACTACAGTTAAGGATTCTGATGCCTCCCACCTCCAGTGAAGACAATCTTGTGACCTCTGCCCAGACGTCCGCCCTTTGACCTCTGCCCAGGCCTCCACCTGTCTAGACCCAGGCCTCTGCACAGACAGTTCCACGATCCACCTCCTGTAGCACAAAAAACAAAGGACATTCTTCCGCCCCCTCCCAACAGGGATGTAGGTTTTAATTCTCCAAAAAGAGTGGGGGATGTTTTAAAGAGACAGAAAACATTTTTGTCATTTTTTTTTCCAGGCCATTCCCTCTGTTACAGTTGTCTGTGGCCAAGTGCCTGAGCAGAAATTCCTGACCTATTACCGGTGTTCCAAGTTATCCAAGGTGACGGCCTCCTCTGGCTTTTCCTCCTTGCCCAGCAGAGTGTGAGTTGAGGAAGCTGAGGAGAGGCCCTGGTGCAGAAGCCAGGTCTCTGCACCTTTATGTAATAGAAGCTGAGCCTGTCTTGCCAGCTCCTGATGATAGCCTTTTAGTTGCAGCCAGCAAATGCAATCTCCAGGAAACTTACCCAACCTCTGACCCTAATGTTAGGCTTAAAGGATTCACCCTCCCCAAACTTCTATTCAAACCTCCTATAAAACCCACCGCTCTCCCCTTCCTAGGGGTGTATTAGGCACTTAGCCTTTCCCAGACCCCTAGGGTCTTACTTACTTACTTACAAGAGGGTAGCTTACTTTTCTTATCTCTCCCGGTTGTTTGAAAAGAATTTATTTTTTTTTTTTTTTGAGACAGAGTCTCGCTTGTTGACCAGGCTAGAGTGAGTGCCGTGGCGTCAGCCTAGCTCACAGCAACCTCAAACTCCTGGGCTCAAGCAATCCTACTGCCTCAGCCTCCCGAGTAGCTGGGACTACAGGCATGCGCCACTATGCCCGGCTAATTTTATATACATATTAGTTGGCCAATTAATTTCTTTCTATTTATAGTAGAGACGGGGTCTTGCTCTTGCTCAGGCTGGTTTCGAACTCCTGACCTCGAGCAATCCGCCCGCCTCAGCCTCCCAAAGTGCTAGGATTACAGGCGTGAGCCACCGCGCCCGGCTGAAAAGAATTTATTTACTCACCCAGAAAAACCCTCTGTAAAACCCAAGGCTCTTACCTTTTCTCTCGTAGACACCTTTTTCAGCCTCCACCCATTTGCACCCAGATTCTCCAAATAAACAGCATTTTGCTACACATGAGGCTTCATGTGTGTCTCTCTCAGCTCCAGACCTAACAATTAAGAGGCAAATATCGTCCACTTCCTGCACCTCCTCTCCCCGGCAGAACAAACAAACCTAAAAATGGCTAAACTTTGCCAAGAAAGGAACAACTCCTAGTTGCAGTATTCAAACACAATGCAAAATGGAGCCCAGCCTGAGTCATCACTCACGCCAGGAATCACGCCCCAGGGAGATGGTGGACACCCAGGGCAGCCCCTTAAGAGGGAGGTGTTATCAACAGAAAAAAAGCCAAACTCTGTAAAATAGTTTAAAGAGGTTTTGGGAGTTTTTAAATTTCTTTTCTTTCTTTTGTTTTTTTTTTTTTTTGAGACACTGACTTATTCTGTTGCCCCAGGTAGAGTGCAGTGACATGATCATAGCTTCACTGCGACCTCCAACTCCTGGGCTCAAGCCATCCTGCCTCAGCCTCCCAAGTAGCTGGGACTACAGGTACACACCACCATACATGGCTAATTTTTTCTATTTTTGGTAGAGACATGCTCATGCTGGTCTCGAACTCCTGAGTTCAAGCAATCCTACCCCCTTGGCATCCCAGAGTGCTAGGATTACAGGTGTGAGCCACCTGCCTGGCCTCTAACATATAGTCTTAATTACTGCTTTTAAATTCAGAAGTCCTACCAAGGAGCACTCTGGGAGGACAAGACGGGTGGATTGCTCGAGGTCAGGAGTTTGAAATCAGCCTAAGCAAGGGCGAGACCCCGTCTCTACTATAAATAGAAAGAAATTAATTGGCCAACTAATATATATAGAAAAAATTAGCCGGGCATAGTGGTGCATGCCTGTAGTCCCAGCTACTTGGGAGGCTGAGGCAGCAGGATTGCTTGAGCCCAGGAGTTTGAGGTTGCTGTGAGCTAGGCTGACGCCATGGCACTCACTCTAGCCCGGGCAACAAAGCAAGACTCTGTCTCAAAGAAAAGAAGTCCTACCAAGGGAACAAACATACATATTTTAATAATATAAGTATTTTAATAAGTAATTTAATAAGATTTGTTATTTTAAACAGTGTAACATTTCCAAATTTCATAAACTATAGTAGACATTTTAGAATATCCTGTTTAAAAGGCATTAATTAATTAGATACTAATACTTCTAAAACACCATATCAAAATAACATCTATTGATATTGTAGGGATCAAAGTGTCCCTGGCCCCCAAAGTTTAGCCAAAGTGTAGGCAGTAAAGGCCACTGTTCCCATAAAAGTTTACTGAAAATTTACTGATATGAGGCAGATTAATTATTAGGAGAAAAAATTACAAACTTATACATGGGAAACTTCAGAATAAACATTCAAAGATGCAAGGGAAATTGCCCATTTTTATGCTTAGGGTCAACAAAGTATGGACAGTTATGGAGAAATATGATTGGACAAAAATGGTGTGATCTAATGCCAGCAGGCTGAGCAGTGGAGAATCTACAGGCCTTTCTGTCCAGGTTCTCTTTGGCCACTCTGAGCACGCATTCCTTCCTTCTGGGTGTGGGGCAGGGCCCTTTCTGGAATGGGGTTCTAAACTAAAACAAAGTAGGACAGATCATTACTTTATGGCTAGTTTTTACGTATAATATTTTTTTAATTAATTAATTATTTTTTGACACAGAGTCTTACTTTGTTGCCTGCACTAGAGTGCCGTGACGTCAGCCTAGCTCACAGCAACCTCAAACTCCTGGGCTCAAGTAATCCTCCTGCCTCAGCCTCCCAAGTAGCTGGGACTACAGGCACTCACCACCACACCTGGCTAATTTTTTCTATTTTTTAGTAGAGACAGGGTTTCACTTTTCCTCAGACTGGTCTTTAAATCCTGACCTCAAGGGATCGTCGCACCTCTGCCTCCCAGGGTGCTAGAATTACAGGCTTGAACCACTGCGCCTGGCTATTTTTTATGTTTTTAGAGACAGAGCAGGTCTTGCTATGTTGTCCAAGCTGGAATGCAGTAGTATTTATAGCTGTGATCATAGCTCACCACAGCCTCAAACTCCTGAGCCTCCTCCTGCCTCAGCTTCCTGAGGGGCTGGGACAACAGGTACAAGACACCATCCCCAGTTAGTTTTTTAGTATTTTGTAGAGAAGAGGTTTCACTATGTTGCTCAGGCTGGCCTCAGACTCCTGGCCTCAAGTGATCTTCCTGCCTCAGCCCCCCAAAATACTGGGGTTATAGGCCTAAGCCACTGTGCCTAACCCCTTTCTGTTTTATTTTTAAATTATATGATCCTCTTAGCTGAATTTATAACTAGTTGAACTCCAAATGAGGCTGATTAACCCAAGTGAGTCTGCATGTTAAATTCCACATAATAGTCTTAATTTCATTTTTTCCCCCTTTTTTTGAGACATAGTCTTGCTCTGTTGCCCAGGCTAGAGTCAGCCTAGCTCACAGGAACCTCAAACTCCTGGGCTCAAGCGATCCTCCTGTTTCACCCTCCCAAGTAGCTGGGACTACAGGCATGTGCCACCATGCCCAGCTAATTTTCTCTGTTTTTACTAGAGATGGAGTCTCGCTCTTGCTCAGGCTGGTCTGAAACTCCTGACCTCAAGCAATCTTCCCACCTCAGCCTCCCAGGGTACTAGGATTACAGGCATGAGCCACCGCGCCTGCTCTAGTCTTAATTTCAAACATTTTATCCTACGTATCATAAATATGCTATTACTTGTCAGACTATGTATGCTTTAATTACCTTAGGCTTAATATAATGACATCTGGTGTGCCTTAGCCTTTTGTCCTTAGCTGTATCTTATTTATTTTTCAGTGATTTGGAGGCTGACAGAATTATAGAATTTTTATAGGAAAGACATGGCACACAAGTAACATGTAGCTCACAGATATGTTTTGTTTGGTTGACATAGTGTTTTTAAATTTTTTTTTTTTTTGAGACAGAGTCTCACTTTGTTGCCCAGGCTAGAGTGAGTGCCGTGGCGTCAGCCTGGCTCACAGCAACCTCAATCTCCGGGGCTCAGCGATCCTACTGCCTCAGCCTCCCAAGTAGCTGGGACTACAGGCATGCGCCACCATGCCCGGCTAATTTTTTTTTGTATATATATTTTTAGTTGGTCAATTAATTTATTTCTATTTTTTTTTGGTAGAGACAGGGTCTCGCTCAGGCTGGTTTCGAACTCCTGACCTCGAGCAATCCGCCCGCCTCGGCCTCCCAAAGTGCTAGGATTACAGGTGTGAGCCACCGCGCCCGGCCAAATTTTTTAATTTACTTATAAATACTTGCAACTCAGAAATGTTCACATAAAAATCAAGATTTTTGGCATCTGCTAAAAACATTTAGATGACCTGACAACACTGGTGTAACCATATCAGTCCAATCTGGTTCAACTTTTATGCAACAAAGTTGTGAGTTGTTTTCCAGTTACCAAGGACCCCAGGTTGAAGGTCGTATTACCTGAGCATGCAACCACCGGTGGAACCTAAATTCTTGGACCCAGGAGCAGGGATTGAATTATGAATCCTATCCAGGATCCAATCAGATCATGTCTCTTTACCTTCTGATTATAAAATCTGTACCAACCTTCTACCCCTCTACCACCTCCACCCCCTTCCACTGCAGGATACAGATTTTGAGTCTGCTTATTTTGGTCACCTGACAATAAACCTTTGTAGCTGCAAAAACCCAGGGTTTCAGTGTTTGGCTTTCCATTGTTTGTGAGCAAAGAATCCAGTTCGGTTCAGTTATACTGGGCCCCCATTACTATTGATCATTGTGTTTGTGTGGTTCATTTTCTTACTACAGAGAAAATAGTAAATTTTTACAAAGCCCCTCTCTGTTATCCAACTCACCACATTTATAGTTTCCTTATCTCAGTTGTTATTTCAGTTTCAAACACAGTTCTAGTATGTTCTATAAGGTATAATAACTACACTGGTTATGGAATCAGACTTCCTGGGATTGAATGCAGACTCTAACAAATTAACCTTTCTATGCCTCAATTGCCTCATCTGCAAAGTGGGGACAACAATAGTACCTACGTACCTCACAAGATTAAGTTAATAAATGTAAAATGCTTAAAACGGTGCCACCAGTTTTAGAAAAAGAAAATACAACAGCCCAGGAGCCCAAGGGCCATGTCTATCTCATTTATGACTGAATCCCAATGTCAAGCACAGGACCTTGAACAAAGTAAATTTTTTTAAATGAAAAAAATTCTAACAGTCTAGTAACATTTAGCAAGGAACTGAGAGATGAGTTCCACTCCCTATGGGAGGGACGTAGATAAGCACTTTATATGACTCATGAAAAGCAAGTGAAACCACTAGGGATGCTGAGGATTACAGTGGGATGAGGGAAGGTAGGGTAGGGCAGGGGCCGTTGCCATCCTCAGATCTTTTAAAAAGCTGTCATGAGTGCCGGGCGTGGTGGCTCATGCCTGTAATCCTAGCACTCTGGGAGGCCAAGGCGGGCGGATTGCTCAAAGTCAGGAGTTTGAAACCAGCCTGAGCGTGACCCCGTCTCTACTAAAACTGGAAATAAATTAATTGACCAACTAAAATATATATATACAAAAAAATCAGCCGGCCATGGTGGCGCATGCCTGTAGTCCCAGCTACTCGGGAAGCTGAGGCAATAGGATCGCTTGAGCCCAGGAGTTTGAGGTTGCTGTGAGCTAGGCTGACGCCATGGCACTCACTCTAGCCTGGGCAACAAAGTGAGACTCTGTCTCAAAATAAATAAATAATAAAATAAAAAAGCTGTCATGCGTAAGAGGATATGGGTTTTTTACACCCCACTTGGGAGAATCAGGACCAGTGGGTAGCATTACAAGTAGAGAACTTGGCCTTTTATGGAAAAGAACGAGCAACCCCACGACGTGCTGTGAGGCTAGTACTGCGAGTCCTTTAACTGCGCAAATGCCGCACGTCAGGATATCTGGGACACAGAAGCAGGAATCCTACTACAGCGCTTTAGATTAAGGCGTCGTCAGATTGGTGATAGTTTGGCGGGAACAGAAGGACGCCAAATAAAGGAAGTGACGCAATCACTCAATCTCTTGACAAGGGTGGGATTACACTGCCTGAGATGAGGAAGTCCTGTATTGATTGGTTGTTTTCTTGAGATACCGCCCTGTCAACATCTCGTAGTTCCTTCCTTCCGCTTGGGCAGAGGGCTTTGCCCTTAGTAAAGATGGCCGCTGAGACTTTCCGCCCTCACTTGGAGTAAGAGTGCGTTTTCAGGAGCATGGCCAGAGAAGACGGGAACAAGCCTAGGATTCGTGAGCATTGATTGGCTGAAGCGAGAAGCGCCCTGGACGCTGACTGGCTGCGTCATTCGCGGGAAGGAGTTTGTGGCGCCAGACAGAAGTACAAACACCGCTGCAGCAGCAACGGGATTCTGAGGTGTTTGGGAACCCACGAGACCTGAACTTTCTGGGCCTCTTTCCTGAGGGCGTCGCGACCAAGATGTGGAATAGTAATGATGGGCGTGGGGGGTGGCGGAGAAGGGGAATCGCGGGAGGACTGAGCGAGAGGGCAAGCCTCGGGTCTGAGAGGCGGCGGCGGGAGGGGGAGGGGCTGGAGGTGGGGGGTTTGGGGGTCGGGGAAGGTGGGAAAGATTGGGGGGATTAGGGGAGTTTTGAGAGGGATGAAATCTCAGGGAATTTGGGATTTCAAAGACAACGTTTTTCAGAGGCGTGGGAGTAGCACAGGTACTAATATCGTTGTTCCAAACCAGGCGGTGGATTCGATAGCTACGGCAGCTCCACGTATGGGGGAGCCGGCGGCTACACACAGTCCCCGGGAGGCTTTGGATCGCCGACACCTTCTCAGGCCGAAAAGAAATCAGTAGGTTGAAGTGGTATCTCTTTTTATTTTATCCTGTCCTGAAGCTGCTAACTCATCTTTGAGAGAAAATTTATACGGTGAAAGAAGGATGTTAAACCACAAATAGATGCGATAATTATCGATTATTATTAGCGTTTCTGATAATTAGGTGCTGTAAGTTTTAAAAATGAAATCCTCTCTTAGTTTGCATCCGCTGTTTCCAAGGCTTTTTTTTCCTTTTAGCTTTATTTTGAAATTCATCAATATAGCTAATGATGCAGGCTTGTGGAAAAACTCTGAACTTGTATTAATAGCCTATTTTACATTCCTTATGCATTCAAAGTCGTTTTTTAATTAAATGTAGTGAGGCGACGGAAGGCAGTGGAAAGAGTGGTCTTAGGAATCAGGTAGATCTACGTTCTGCCATTGCTCTGGCACTCTACTTGAAGGATGTCATTGGACACTTATTCTGCTTAGGAGTCAGTTTCGCACCTATTAAATGTTTTGGAGCCAGAATACATAGACTTCAGAATGAGTTTTGCTTTCTTTCTTTTTTTTTTTTTTTTTTTGAGACAGGGTCTCATTTTGCTGCCCAGGCTAGAGTGTAGTGGTGTCATCTTTATGTCACATGTACTACCCCTTGCCAATAATAGGCAAAAATAACACTTTACACTGTTGTCTGGCTGCTTTAGGATGTGATTGTCAGTGTCTTCATTACAGCAATTCCAGAGTCCTGTCTCCACTGGCCATTTCTCAAACCTTTTGCCAATACCATCTCATCTTGTCAGTGACCTGAACAGTGAAGCCTGCCTTGTCCCTAACGCTGTCTCTAACCTCTTATAGGTCCGTTCCAGCAGTAGGTCATTCTTCCTTATACTGTCTCCCTCTAGCCTACTTATTTTGGTGAATTCTTAGTGGAACACAACCTTAATCTGTTCAGCAGGAGCTTTGGAGTGAGTCAAACCTGGGTTTGAATTGTAAAAGTTTGGTATTTGTTAGCTGTATGACCTTGGTTTTCATCTGTGAAGCAAGGATAATGAGGTTTGTTTTGAAAATTCAGTGTTCTAATATATTTAAAGTGTTTGGCACATGGCAAGTGTTAAATGAGCAGTAGTTATTACTTTCTTAATTAGATTTTTTGACTTTTCAGAGAGCCCGAGCCCAGCACATTGTGCCCTGTACTATATCTCAGCTGCTTTCCGCCACTCTGGTTGATGAAGCATTCAAAATTGGGAATGTTGAGATTTCACAGGTATGTAAAAGAATTTGTGGAAGAGTCACTAAATCATATGAAGATTACTTCATTTAAAAATACATAAATGTTGCTGTTTCCAGGAAAACTGAACTTTCTTTTTTTCTAACCTAGGTCATTATTGTGGGGATAATTAGACATGCAGAGAAGGCTCCAACCAACATTGTTTATAAAATAGATGACATGACAGCTGCACCCATGGATGTTCGGCAGTGGGTTGACACAGATGTAAGTGACTGTTTTTGAATCATGATGCGGTCCTTGGAGACTTTGGAGATGTTTTTTAAAGTCTTTTTTCTTATTATAAGAATAATGTATAATCAAGATGTCAAAGGCAGAAACCCTAAAATGAAATATTAATAAATTTGATTACTTAAAACTTTAAAACCTTCTGAACTTCCCAACTTACAGTGCCAGTCATATAGTAGTCCTTGAATAAATACTGTTTAAATGAATGGGAAAAATACTTGGCAACATATGACTAGCATTTAAAATTTTAATTAATAAAAAACCTTTATGAAACGAAAGCACTGCACCTTAGAAAAATGGACAAAGAAGGTGCACAGATAATTCATAAAAGACATTACAAATGGCAGCAAAAATAACTAAAGCAGGTTTAATAAACATAGAGATACCATTTTTAGCTTAAGTTTGCAAAGAAAAAAAGAATGGCAATGTCCAGTTCTGATGAGAGCAACAGTTAGCACAGTACTTCTAGAATTTATTAGTAGGCACTTAATAAATATTTGTTGAGTGATTTGTCAGTGTTTAAGGAGATGGATACAATCCTATCCTGATAGTATAAGTATAGATCAATATAACCTTTCTCAAAAGTCAGCTTGTATTACTTGAATCCTGAAATGCCTAAAAAAAGAAAAAGAAAGAAGGAAGGAAAAACAAATCATCTTGTATCAAAATCATCAATCGTAAAAATGTTGACCTAGTAGCTACATTGTTAGGGTTTACATTAAGGAAATAATTAAAGATATGCAAAGTTTCCGTTATAAAAATATTGACCGTAACATTATTTATCATAATGAAAAATTAAAAACAATCTCAAAATGTTAGTGATGGGTATTATTAAGTAAGCCATGATATATTTACAAAATACTGCAAATGATGTAGAAATGTATATATTGTCACAAAGAAGTTTTTTACCATAAGTTGTTGAGAAGAAAAGACCACGTTATAAGGTAGTATGTAGGATTTGGCTTAGTTTTTATAAAACAGGTTTATGAGTGTCTATATAAACATGGAAAAATAGAAGGAGAATACATGTTTTGTTGTTGTTGTTCTTTGAGGCAGTCTCCCTCTGTCCCCCAGGTGGAGTGCAGTGGTGTCATCTTAGCTCACTGTAACCTCAAACTCCTGGGCTCAATCCATCCTTCTGCCTCAGCCTCTCAAGTAGCTGGCACTACAGGCATGTGCCACCATACCCGGCTAATTTTTTCTATTTTTAGTAGAAACAGGGCCTCGCTCTTGCTCAAGCTGGTCTCGAACTCTTAAAGCTCATGTGATCCTCCTGCCTCAGCCTCCCAGAGTGCTAGGATTACAGGCGTGAGCCACCACGCCTGGCCTCAAATAGTTTTTCTAGTTTGTCTTTTAACTTTGAAAAATCTAGCCCCAAATTATTATTTTTTAATTCTCCATAATTTCTTACATTATTTCTGTGGTTTCTTCTTTTTTTATGATCCTTTATTTTATGATTATATCTTTGATCTATATGAAATATATTTTGGTAAAAGAGAAGTAGAGATCCAGCTTTACTTTTCTCAAGTGGATTTAAAATGATGTAAGAATAGAGTTTTATCTATGGTATAGATTCAGCTACGTATAAATAGATGGAATGAAATGCAAAAAAAAATGTTGATCTCCAGGTGATAGAATTTGCAATGTTTTTTATTTTTAAATGCATTGTTTTCTAGTTTTTTAAAGTCATGAATTTTATATAATCAGAAAAGAACGTTAGGCCGGGCGTGGTAGCTCACGCCTGTAATCCTAGCACTCTAGGAGGCGGAGGCGAGTGGATTGCTCGAGGTCAGGAGTTCGAAACCAGCCTGAGCAAGAGCGAGACCCTCTCAGTACTATAAATAGAAAGAAATTAATTGGCCAACTAATATATATAGAAAAAATTAGCCGGGCATGGTGGCACATGCCTGTAGTCCCAGCTACTCGGGAGGCTGAGGCAGCAGGATTGCTTGAGCCCAGGAGTTTGAGGTTGCTATGAGCTAGGCTGACGCCACGGCACTCACTCTAGCCTGTGCAAGAAAGCGAGACTCTTGTCTCAAAAAAAGAAAAGAACTTTAAAAATCAGCTAATTTTTTTCTGATAAATATCGTGTTATAGTCTAGAAAACTCAAAATGAAATATTAAAATCATTTGTAATTGTCCCTGTTAACCATTTTAAACAGTTTGGTGTGTATTTTTTCCACATGGAAAATCAGCTTTTTTCTGTTACAACTGATTTTCCTGGACAATAAATAGAATTCTGTGTTATCATTTGCAACAGTGTGGAGTATCCTATTATGTAATATAAATGTGTACTTTATGTTGGATGTTTAGGTTGTTTTAAAATTTTTAGCATTCTAGACTATGCTATGATAAATCTAAATCTTAATGCAAGTTCTCAATTTCTTTAACTTCCACAAAGTAGAATTGCTTTGCCAATAAGTATATCCTCCAGAAAATTGTGTGCCTAAGAGCAATGAGTGAGAATATCATGACTGCTTTTTTGGGATATTTGACATTCAACTTTGGAGCTAGGAATTAGCTTTAAAGATATTTTTATTTAATTCCTGATTTTATCAGGGAGTAAGTTCTAAACGGCAGGGCAAACTAGTTAATGCCATATTAGGATCCTTTGACTCTTCTACTTTATAACTTTCCTTTTCTGTACCTAATTTAGAAATTTGTTTTAAGAGACAGAGTTTTGCTCTGTCTATACACACTAAGGTGCAATGGCACAACCATAGCTCACTGAAGCCTTGAACTCCTGAGCTCAAGCAGTCTTTCTGCCTCAATTAATTTTGTTATTTTTTTTATAGAGATAGGTTTTGCTATATTGCCCATGCTAGTCTCAAACTGTCTAGCCTAAGCGATCCTCCTGCCTTGGCCTCCCAGAATGGTGGGATTACAGATGTGAGCCACGGTGCCTGGCCTAGAATTTTTTTTTCCCCCAGCATGGAACTGAATGGCCTAGAAATTTTTTTTTTTTTTTTTTTTTTTTTTTTTTTTGTTAGACTGACTAAGTCACATGCCTAGAAATTTTAAAGAGGCTTTCACCAACATCATTAAAACCTTAGTGATATGTTTGTATTTTATCTGTTAGGATACCAGCGGTGAAAACACTGTGGTTCCTCCAGAAACATACGTGAAAGTGGCAGGCCACCTGAGATCTTTTCAGGTAAAGTCAGCATAAAATAGCAGTTAAAATGAATTTGCCTGAAGCAATTTCTGGATTCATATCTGGGGTTAGGATACTTGATACTTAAGTTTCCATCTTTAATGGAAATGTTAGTTATTTCTTTGTTCTTCAAAAGGAAATAACTGGTTTTTACTTTAATATAAAACTAACAGAATGGTATAGAAAGAACAGAATCTCCACCTATAATTGCCAGCTGTGGCGTCTGTTAGGTGGAGAGGGAAGAGCACTGGATGGGAGGCAGGAGAACACAGGGTGGGTGCTCAGTTGTGTAACCTTGGGAAAGTCAAGAACAACTAAGCTAGTTTTATTATCTCCCCTCATTATTGACTGTATTTGGATTATCCCTGATTATATACTTAAAATTTTAAGTATAGAACACATTTATCTCATATTGGCAAAATGTTATAACTGAGAAAAGAGCCACAATGTTTTGACCTGAAATCGATGTGAATATGCTTGTCCTTTATTCATATTTTTCTCTTCATTTTAACAGAACAAAAAGAGCCTGGTAGCCTTTAAGATCATGCCCCTGGAGGATATGAATGAGTTTACTACACATATTCTGGAAGTAGTCAATGCACACATGATACTGAGCAAATCTAACAGCCAGGTGAGCAGCTTTACTCTTCTAGCTTTTTTCTCTTCTCTAGAAGAATGTATACTGCTTTTGTGCTCTAGCTTTGACTTCCTTGACTTTTTTTTTTTTTTTTTTTTTTTTTTTTTGAGACAGAGTCTCGCTTTGTTGCCCAGGCTAGAGTGAGTGCCGTGGCGTCAGCCTAGCTCACAGCAACCTCAAACTCCTGGGCTCAAGCAATCCTGCTGCCTCAGCCTCCCGAGTAGCTGAGACTACAGGCATGTGCCACCATGCCCGGCTAATTTTTTCTCTCTCTATATATATATGTATGTATGTTAGTTGGCCAATTAATTTCTTTCTATTTTTATAGTAGAGACAGGGTCTCTCTCTTGCTCGGGCTGGTTTTGAACTCCTGACCTCGAGCAATCCGCCCGCCTTGGCCTTCCAGAGTGCTAGGCGTGAGCCACTGCGCCCGGCCTTCCTTGATATTTTGAAGGTTGAACCAGAAGTAAGGTATCACTCAGTTTCAGAAAACATTCTTCAGGAGCTCTGTCACTGTATTTTATTTCAGATGAAGCACTGTTTCTCTGAGAATTATGAGTTCTTCTGACCCTACTGGCTTGGATGCCTAAGGCCTGAAACAGCCTTCAGGTGTAGATTTGTAATGATAAACTGAGCTTTTAGCTCCAGGATTATCAGTCTATATTCAGAGAAAAACCCCACGTACGACAGCATTTTGCTGCTTTCCTTCCAACCTGTTGGCTAAGTGGGAAAAATTACCTACTGTTATTTTTTCTCTTGGTTCATATTGAAATTTCTCCATGTTATTTTCTGTTGTGTGAATTGACTGCCAAATCCATCTAGGACCATGCACAGGGTTTGTTGATTCTAGTATTACGAAGTCCTCAGATGATTCAGGTGGCAAGGTGGAAGACTGGTTAGAAAATTAGAAACTGAAAACCAATAAGCCATTAAGACTGTTGTCACATCCTACTCTGTGCAGGCACTTCAGGAACACAGATAAACTCATTCATTCCTTTATTTGAAAAATATTTATTGAGCATACAATGTGCCAATTATTATTCTAGGTTATTCTTGGAATATAGCAGTGAACAAGATAGATAAAACATCTGCCCTCAAACTTACATTCTTGGGAGAAAAAAGCCATAAACAAGAAAACAAATGTATAATTTTAGGTAGTTTGAAAATGAACTAAAGCTTTGGATTTGAATTTAGCTTTGAAATGAAATAAAGCAGAATAGAGAAGAGAGTGATGGAGAGAACAAGAATGGTTCATTCATTGGAAGAGCATTCCAAGCTAGAGGGAATGGGAGTGCAAGAGCCATGAGGCTGGAGCCAGCTTGGCATCTCGAGACCAGCAAGAAGGCCAGAGTATCTATGAATGACAAGGGAAAGATTAAGGGATATAGGTGCAGATGCAGGATACAGGTGAGGATGCCCCAATCACATGGGGCTTTGTAGACCATGGTAAGAATCAACTTTATTCTAATTGGTACTAGACCTGTGGAAGGTTTCAACCAGGGAGTGACATGGTCTGATTTACCTTTTGAGAAGCTCATTCAGGCTGCTGTATTGAGAATAGATATCAGGAATGGTAACAGAAGTGATTCAGGGGAATGGTAGAATGGTAGCAGCATCTGGGATAAGAAGTGGTTGGGGGCTGGGCGCTGTGGCTCACACCTGTAATCCTAGCACTCTGGGAGGCCAAGGCAGCAGGATCGCTCAAGGTCAGGAGTTCAAACCAGCCTGAGCAAGAGCGAGACCCTGACTCTACTAAAAATAGAAAGAAATGAATTGGCCAACTAAAAATATATAGAAAACATTAGCCGGGCATGGTGGCACATGCCTATAGTCCCAACTACTTGGGAGGCTGAGGCAGGAGGATCGCTTGAGGCCAGGAGTCAGAGGTTGCTGTGAGCTAGACTGATGCCATGGCACTCTAGCCCAGGTGACAGAGTGAGACTCTGTCTCAAAAAAAAAAAAAAAAAGTGGTTGGGGGGTGTGTGTCTATATATATATATACACACATATATATATATATATTGTTGTTTGTTTGTTTTTGAGACAGAGTCTCGCTTTATTGCCCAGGCTGGAGTGAGTGCTGTGGCGTCAGCCTAGCTCACAGCAACCTCAGTCTCCTGGGCTCAAACGCTCCTACTGCCTCAGCCTCCCGAGTAGCTGGGACTACAGGCATGTGCCACCATGCCCGGCTAATTTTTTCTATATGTTAATTAGCCAGTTAATTTCTATTTATAGTAGAGACGGGGTGTTGCTCTTGCTCAGGGTGGTTTTGAACTCCTGACCTCAAGCAGTCCACCCGCCTCAGCCTCCCTGGGTGCTATGATTACAGGCATGAGCCACCACACCCGGCCTGTTTGTTTTTAGATAGAGTCTCATTCTGTTGCCCAGGCTAGACTGCTGTGGCATCTCCCTAGCTCACAGTAACCTCATACTCCTGGGCTCTCGCAATCCTCCTGCCTCAGCATAAGGCTAATTTTTGCATTTTTAGTAGAGATGGGGTCTTCATTCTTGCTCAGGCTGGTCTCAAACTCCTGACTTCAAGCCATGCACCCAGCAGGGATTCCTATATATTTTGAAGGTAGAGCTAACAGGAGTTCTTAGTGGATTAGATATAGGATATTAAGAAAAGGAAGAGTTCAAAAATGACTCATTGGAAGGTAAAATCCAGAGTTCTGTTTTAGACTTACCAGGTATGAGATACCAATTAGATATCAAGTGGAGAATGGAGTGGTCAATGGAATATATAAGGCTAGGAAGCAAGAGAGAGGTCAGGGCTAGAGGCAGAACTTTGGGAGTCATCGTTGTATAGGCAATATTTAAAGCCTAGGGAGTTAAGAGGGCAGAGAACTGAGCTCTGGGACACACTGACCTTTAGAAGCCAGTGAAAGGCAAAGAAGTTGCCAGTTAGGCAGGAGGAAAACCATGTAATTGTTTAGAATATTCTGAAAAGAGTATTTCAAGGAGAGAGTGGAGATAGATTGTAGGATGCTGCCTTAGGTCAAGTAAGATGTTAAAAGAAATCTATTGGATTTGGAAATGAGAATCTTCAAAAGAGAGGCTGCTGTAAAGGATGGGGGAGTGGGTTAAAGAGAATGGGAAAGGGTAAAAAGTTTAAAGTATTTATTACTATGCTTCATAACATGTATTTGTCAAATATTATATGATAAAAATGCTTTAAAAGTAAGAATGGTGGCTAGGGGGAGTAGAAACCTTAAGTATAGACAGTTATATTCAGGTCTGAATAAGGTAATAATCCTTTCCCTCAAAGAGGATTGTGTTTCGGCGGGGGTTCAGATCACTTACACGTTGAAAGCAGCAATAGTGACAAGTGCAGGGTGCCATGGAACCACAGAAAAGGATTTCCAATTCTGTCCTGAACATCGAGAAAGGCCCCCTGGAAGAGGTGATGCTTAAACCAAGTCTTAAAAGATACATGAGCTGGGGTCACCTGAAGCAGGAGTTGAGGTCATTTCAGCAAAGGTATTGGGGTAAGAAACAGCATACAGTTTGATATTACTAGATCTTAAAATATAAGACTTCTGTTTCACCAGCAAGCAATATGAAGGCATATAGCTTGAAAACAAGGAACCATGATTGAATTTTGGTTTTTTCACTCCCTCAAAACAGGCATTTAATGAACATTTATTGAATGAATGAATCTCCCGACTGGACAGGATTTGTCCTAATGAGCTTCCACAGTGCTCTTACATCTGCTGTGTTTACTTAATATATTTGATCTTCTGTCATTCTTATTTATAAGTTCAATAGATGAAACACAGCACATACTGTCCACTCAGCATTGTGCAGAGACGAAGGGGCTTGTGTGGGGAAATACACACAGTGTGCTGGGTGCAGTGATAGGGACTGGGCCATATGTGCTGTGAGAGCCAGGAAGGAAGAAAGTGACCAACTTGGCTTGGGGAATGGCAGGGAAGGCTTTACAAAGGCAGTGGCAATTAAGTTGGCCTTTGAAGGATGAGAAGAGTGTTTACCAGGCAGACAAGGGGAGGAGTATTCCAGACAGGGAACCACATATTCAGATCAAAGGCTTGTTTGAGGGTGGCAGGAAGTCCACGTGCAGCAGGGGAGTCAAGTGTTGAGTGGTCAAGAATAAAATACAGATTTTGACTTTGACTTCTAGATGTGGTAGGTCTTGAACATCTAGTTTTATATTATTTTCACAGGCAGAGGGAGCCACTTGAAAGCTTTTAAGCAGAAGAGTGGCTTGACTGTGGGAGGTTATGACTTGTAGCTATGGGAGGGTTGATTGGAGTATAAGAGGCTAGAGGCTGAGGAACCAATCGGGACCAGGGGTGTGAGGATAGACTTGAGCTATACTGAGCAGTAATAAGCTGTGGTGTGACAGATTGTGGAAGGTGAGTGAACAGAGACTGGGTTTGAGTTTACTAACTGAGATGGAATGTTACAGGGCAAGCAGGGTTGGAGAAGAAAGTAAGGAATTTTATTTTATTTTGAAGTGTCTAAATTATTTATGTGGAGGTATCCAGTTAGATGGCCAGCAGTGAGGATCTGTGGCCTAGGAAGAGGTCTGGGATGAAATCTGGGGGCACTGTCAGCCTTTTGGTAGCCAGGTAGAAGAGGGATACTGAGAAGGTTTAGTTGAGAGGTAAATGGAGAACCAGAAGAGTATAGTGTCCAGAAGCCTAAGGAGCGTGGTCACATTTCACATTTCAATAGGAGCGTGGTCAGCATTGTCTGCATCTGCATCTGGGAGGGTCAAGTATTATGAGAGCTCAAAGAGACTTTTGGATAGTTGGTTGAAAAGTCATTGGTGACTTTGGGGCCAGGCATGGTGGCTCATGCCTGTAATCCTAGCACTCTAGGAGGATGAGGTGGGAGGATTGCTCAGCCTCAGGAGTTCGAAACCAGCCTAAGCAAGAGTGAGACCCCGTCTCTACTAAAAATAGAAAGAAATTAATTGGCCAACTAAAAATATATAGAAAAAATTAGGCCGGGCATGGTGGCGCATGCCTGTAGTCCCAGCTACTCGGGAGGCTGAGGCAGCAGGATTGCTTGAGCCCAGGAGTTTGAGGTTGCTGTGAACTAGGCTGACCCTACAGCACTCTAGCATGGGCAACAGAGTGAGACTCTGTCTCAAAAAAAAAAAAAGTCATTGGTGACTTTGGTGAGAACACTTTCAAAGGTATATTTGGGGAGAATCCAAATAGTGGTGGACTGAGGGGTGACTAAGGAGAAAGGAAATGAAAATGGTGACTATTTTAAGAAATTTGGTGGTAAAAAAGAAATAGAGAGGATGATGGAGACTGTGTCTCCTTTTTTCTCCACCACGCTTCATGCCTTATTGACAATCCATGAATGCCTGATACCATTATAGCAGACCTCTGGGTAATTTTCTTCTCTCTACCTTTCTTTCCTCTGGTTCCTCTGACATCACAAAGAAGAGGAACCAAGAGTATCTTTCTCTCTTTTTGATATTATGTGCTTCAGAGGGTTACTTTACTTTCCTATGAAATACTCATTTGGTAATATCTGTCCCTTCCAATGTAAGCAGTTGTTATTGGGAAAACTTTGCTTAAATTGTTTCTTAGAAGCTGCTTATTAACAAGCTATTTGAAATAGTAAAGACTGTATTTAACTTGGTAGATTTTCTAATGTTGTGAATTTATTTCTTACTTCAGCCCCCAGCAGGGAGAGCACCTATCAGCAACCCAGGAATGAGTGAAGCAGGGAACTTTGGTGGGACTAGCTTCATGCCAGCAAATGGCCTCACTGTTGGCCAAAACCAGGTAAACTCCACCTGAGTGGCTGCACAAATGTGAAACAGACAATCTTAAATTTGATTACCTCCTTAATGATCTGAGGCTAACTACCTGGCTCACTTCTTTCTTATAAACGGACTCAGGTTTACAAGAGGAAGCTGATTCAAAGTAGTTGCTAAAATCTTTCTGGTTTGAATCTTCAGGTGCTGAATTTGATTAAGGCTTGCCCAAGACCTGAAGGATTGAACTTTCATGATCTCAAGAACCAACTCAAACATATGTCTGTAGCCTCAATCAAGTGAGTATTTGATTTCTGTGAGGTAGGGCTCCAGAATTGTACCAGGTGAGAAGTGAGTTCAAAAAGTAAAAAGCACCAGGCATGGTGGCTCACGCCTGTAATCCTAGGACTCTGGGAGGCCGAGGCGGGTGGATTGCTCAAGGTCAGGAGTTCGAAACCAGCGTGAGCGGGACCCCATCTCTACTATAAATAGAAAGAAATTAATTGGCCAACTAAAAATATATATACAAAAAATTAGCCAGACATGGTGGCGCATGCCTATAGTCCCAGCTACTGGGGAGGCTGAGGCAGTAGGATCACTTGAGCCCAGGAGATTGAGGTTGCTGTGAGCTAGGCTGACGCCACGGCACTCACTCTAGCCTGGGCAACAAAATGAGATCCTGTCTCAAAAAAAAAAATAAAAGTAAAAAGGTTAACTACAACCTTATTGACAGAAAGGAAATTGTTCAGCTGTGGAAAAATAAAAAAAGGAGTCTGGGTAAGGTGGCTCACACCTGTAATTCTTAGCACTCTAGGAGGCTGAGGCCAGGAGGATCACTTGAGCTCACAAGTTTGATGTTGCTGTGAGCTAGGCTGACGCCATGGCACTCTAGCCCAGGCAACAGAGTGAGACTCTGTCTCAAAAAAAAAAATTGATATTCTAGAGAAAGAAAAGAAATGCTCAGGTCTAATTCCATTTCCTTTCCTTCTCTCAGAGTTGCTGTGATGAAAGGGTACAGAATCGCTGTCACTTTGTAGGTGCTGTATAGATTGTGGCTGTTATTAAATAAGAGGGCCTTGGAGGGTTTGAAGGTGTTGTATTATTTCTGGAAAGACCTTTCCTTTACTTCTCAGACAGGGAGTAAGAGGATTTCAGTGTGTGGGCAGAAAGGGGAGGACTTTTAAAGACAGCTGTTTATACTAGGAGATTTTATGTGCAAGCTTGACTACAGCTTCAGATCCTTGTCTCGCTCTGCTTAGGCTGGTATTTAAGTGAGGCCCTATTTTATTTTATTTTTTATTTTTATTTCCCTTATACAATTTGGGAGAAGGATCCAAGGTAGTCCTAATAGCCATTATCTCCATGGATAATCGTAGTTTTGCAGTTTTACTGGCATTTCTCCCTGAAAGCCTTCTATGAGCAAAATGGTTGTGAATTCTTAGCTAAGATATAAGGGTTGTTGGCTGGGCACGATGGCTCACGCCTGTAATCCTAGCACTCTGGGAGGCCAAGGCAGGAGGATCGTTTGAGCTCAGGAGTTCAAGACCAGCCTGAGCAAGAGTGAGACCCTGTGTCTACTAAAAATAGAAATTAATTGGCCAACTAAAATTATATAGAAAAATATTGGCTGGGCATGGTGGCACATGCCTGTAGTCCCAACTACTTGGGAGGCTGAGGCAGAAGGATCACCTGAGCCCAGGAGTTTGAGGTTGCTGTGAGCTAAGCTGATGCCATGGCACTCTAGCCGGGGCAACAGAGTGAGACTCTGTCTCCAAAAAAAAAAAAAAAAGATATAAGAGTTGGAAATAAGTGAAGTTTGCATATTTGGCCATATCCAGAAGGCAGTTTCCTTTTGCATTGGTTTGAAAATGAACTTTTTTTCTTTCTTTCTAGGCAAGCTGTGGATTTTCTGAGCAATGAGGGACACATCTATTCTACCGTGGATGATGATCACTTCAAATCCACAGATGCAGAATAACTAGATCTAAATTGGGTATCTGTTTTCCAGCTGGACCTATTTTCACAGTCTGTTGTCTCCAGCTGTGCATATATATTGGCCAGGTGACTTCTAGGAAGTAGGTTTCATCTGTAAAAGGCCTCAGCTAATGAAACTTACTGCTCTTCTATAGTTTTGTTGTTTGTTTTGAAGCTCAAAGGGCTATGGGCAACTGACAGGGATATAATCCAGGGTGGAATTTCTTGAAGAAGTTACAAGTAAGCTAGTTACAACATCAGGATAGAAGGAATTGGAAGAAGTATGCTACCAAGAGAGTACTCAAATAATGCTCGGGAGTTTCTATTCCTAAAAGGTTTTCTGCTGAAAGAAGATAAGCAGGACTCGGGCCTGTGAGTAGAGCACTAGCCAACAAACCCACTGGCCTCTGCCTGTTTTTGTCTCCTACTTTGGTTATGTGGCATTATTTTCAGAATTGCACTTTCCTTCACCTGCTTGTCATGACAGTGTGTTTATAAGAAGATGAGGGTCTGTAGTGGTGGCCTCGAGGGGCTGAGAAGAAGAAGAATAAGTATTACTGAATTTTGTACAAAGTATGTACATTCATGTTTAATAAAATAGTTCTATTGCAGTTACTTGTAAAAATGTTCTCATCTTTCTTCCTAAGCCGGTTTAATTACTACTTTACCATCTGAGGCAGTGTGGGGTGGTGAACCTTGGATTTGAATCCTGGTGCTCCCACTTTTTAGTTGGGATCTGGAGCAGCTCATGTGAGCTCTGAGAGCCTCCATTTCCTCATTTATGAAGAGAAAACAGTGTTATTTCTTCATAGGTTATTGTGAAGATTGAATAAATTTAAGTCTGTAATGGATTATAAAATGGACCTTTACGTTGAATCTTTAGCAGTGTGTGATCATGTAACTGAATTGAATATCTACCATTTGACCAAGAGGAGACTTTGCAAAAGTCTGTGGCTATTTTTTGGGCAACTTGATCAGCTCTGTTTCTTAAGAGAGGAAACTTGTTCAGAGATGGGTTTGGTTTTTTGTTTTTTGTTTTCTTTTCTTTTTTTAATTCTTTTTGAGACAGGGTCTTACTCTGTTGCCCAGGCTAGAATGAAGCGGCTCACCTCAACCTCATGGACTCATGGGCTCAAGTGATTGTCCTGCTTTCATCTCCGGATTAGCTGGGACTATAGGCACATGCCACCATGCCTGGCCAATTTTTCTATTTTTTGTAGAGATGAGGGTCTCACTGTTATTCAGGCTGTCTCCTGTTATTCAGGCTGGTCTCGAACTCCTGGCCTCAAGCACTCCTCCCACTTAAGCTTCCCAGAGTGCAAGGATTACAGATGTGAGCCACCACACCTGGCCCCAGAGATGTTTTTGACAACTCCAGAAAGTAAGCTACATTTTAAATGGAAGAACCAGTTATGAAGCTAATGAAGTGTAACATGCAAAAGAATTCTATATCTGCTTTTACTGTTTTTCTAAATGAGATTTTGCACCTGTGTGAAGGCTCCGCCCTCTTGGTTTCTAACAGTGAACAATATCTGGCTGTTATTTTCTATACATACAGAATAGTTCCATCTGGGGAGCTATGCAGATCTTAAAAATCCGTCAACCAGTATGTTCATTTGCAAGTGTGTCCATTTTTGGTTATTTCCTCAAAGAAAGAACAGTGGCTAACAACAGGTAAAATCATATATTTGAATTAGGAATGCATGATAGGATACTTTTATGAGTGGTAGACTTCTCTTTCTAGTTATCAGGCCCTCAAATGGGTGAAGTAATAGCAGTAGTTCTAGGTTGAAGTCTCTTCTTTTAATAGAATCAGATGATGACTTAGCAAGTAAAAACTGCTTGGTGTTTTGTTTTTTTTTAAACAGTCTCACTTTGTTGCCTGGGCTAGAGTGCTGTGGTATCAGCTTAGCTCACAGCAACCTAAAACTCCTGGACTTAAGTGATCCTCTTGCCTCAGCCTCTGGAGTAGCTGGGACTACAGGCATGCACCACCACGCCTGGCTAATTTTTTTCTATTTTTAGTAGAGACGGAGGTCTCACTCTTGCTGAGGCTGGTCTCAAACTCCTGACCTCAAGCAATCCTCCCACTTTGGTCTCCTAGAGTGCTAGCTAGGATTACAGGCATGAGCCACTGCACCTGGCCAAAAACTTCTTGTTAATTCAGTGTTTATTGGATACATACCATGTCAACCCATTGGTTAGCCACTAGGAATATATAAAGCACAAAATGATTTGTAGCACAGGGCTTGCTAGTTCAGCATTCGTAGTAGCACAGAGCAGCTGTTTGGTGGTACTGGATTCCCGGCATGTCCATGGCCTCGTGGGAGCTGTGTGATTTCTGAGCACAGGCAGGAAGCTCCTCCGCAGGATCAAGCCACAGCCATCATGGAGCTGCTGCTCTGCTTGGGTAGGAGGAACTTGCATCCTGGGCATTTATGTGGCCACCTGGTATGTCACATGTAATGTTCTCTTGGCACATTGTTGAGACAGCATATGATCCAAGTCCATAGGAACCTCCAGTATCAACAGCCCAGCAATGGACTCAGCCTGCTCGTAGGAGAATCTTTCTCTAGATACACAGGTGGGAAATGAGTCTCCTTGGGAAACAGTACTTACCAGGTTTAACTAGAGAAAGGCCAATAAGAATTAGCGTCTGATGTGGATTAGTACGATTTGTTTTTAAAAATGCAGTTGGGGGAAATTCAAAATTCATTGATAAAAAATATTTGAGCACGCTTCCCCAGTTTATATTCATTTGTTTAGCAATTATTTATATCTATTATTCTATTAATATGTTATATACATTTTAAAACATTCTAAAATAGAAATGAAAAAGAATATTAAAAATAAGTACGAAGGGATGTACTAACAATTATTTTTTGTTTCCCAGTGGCTCATCTTGTGTACTCCCTGGAGTCTGTGCTGCTCATTTTGGAGCCCACTGCTGGGGGAATCCCAAACCCTGTTATATCACCCTCCCCACTGCCAAGTGGCCTAAACAAAAATGCCCTGAGGGTAGTATCGCCTCTGGTCCATTCCCTGCCAATCCCCACATTCACAGTGTGGTTTTTAATCATACTTTCAAGCCCAGCTTTTGCTGCTCTAAGATTATTGCTTCTCACTGCAGCACTTGGCTACTCAGAAAGCCCACTTTGCAGGAACTGGTACCCTCTCTCCTGTCCCTCTTTGTGGCTTCGTTGCTCCTCTTGCTCAGTTTTGTGTCAAGATTAAATGCAAATGTGGAAGTGAAAATCAGTGGCCTTTTGCCCATTGTCCTGTGTCAAGGAGGAAGGAACCTTCACTGTCTTGCTCATTCCTTCTCCCTACAGTCTTCCTTCTCCCTACTGTCTTTCTCAAGGTCCTCCCGTGCAGTGTGGATTGAGCTCTCTGGAGGAGGGTGTGGGAACTGGTGCGCAGGTGAGGATGGGGTGCCAGATACTGGAGCCTGGCCCAGCAGCCTGTAGGACCCACTCAGTAGTTACCTGGAGAACTCCATCCTGGAGTTTGGGGGCCCCGAGGCCTGGGGAATGCAGAGGGTCCAGGCAGCTCAGAGAGATGTTAGGCAAAGGCAGGACACACCCAGATGCAGCGCCTAGAAACCAGGAGTTAGAAATCTGACCCTCTTTCAGCTCCCACCTCAGCTGGAGACTTAGATCATCCGTTTATCTGTCTCCTATATTCTCTGCTGACTGTGGTATTTAGTTCTATGACTGTATCACCCACAAACCAAAGCCCCACCACTTCCAGGAAATGTAGCCCATAGTCTTGCCTCACCACTGAACAGGCCTAGACTGACCTTGGAAGCTGAGTTAGCCTCTACATAGACAAAAGCTTGTATCTGTTCTGTTTGCCACTAAACTAGACAGGCTTTCCAGTGAGTATACTCTGTCTCTACAGTCTAGGAAAATGATATGTTTTAAACACTGGGATGAATTCCATGACTAGGAGACATTGTAGAGGTGTGGAAAGAGTTTAGGCTATAGCTACAGGATCTTGGTCAATAATGCTACTAACATGTTTATTGAGTGTTTACTATGTGCTAGGCACTGTGCTAAATGCTTTACAAAGATTATCTCATTTGATCTTTAAAACAATCTTGTGAGGTAGATAACTTACTAGTTTCATTTGACATGTCAAGAAACTGAAGCTTAGAGAGGTTAAAATAACTTGCTCATAGTCCCAGCAGGAGGGTGGCGAGCTGGGATCCTCCCCCAGTCCCATGATTTCCAAGTCCTCACCCTTCACCGCTAGTTAGTCACTTGAGGTCCTTGACCACTCACCCTATTTCCCAATCTTTTTTTATTTTTTATTTTTTTTTATGACAGAGTTTCACTCTGTCAGCGAGGCTAGCTAGAGTACTGTGGCATCATCCTAGCTCACTGCAATCTGAAACTCCTGGGCTCAAGCAGGCTCAAATTCCTGCCTCAGCCACCCGAGTAGCTGGGACTACAGGTGTGTACCACCATACTCAGCTAACTTTTCTATTTTTAGTAGAGACAGACCTTGCACATCCTGGTCTTGAACTCCTGAGCTCAAGCAATCCTCCCACCTAGGCCTCCCAGAGTGCTAGGATTATAGGTGTGAGTCACCTCACCCAGCTCTATTTCCCAATCTTTAAAATCAGCCCATTGTCTACCCCAGGAAGTTGAAGATTTGGATATGGTCTGTAAAGGGTCTGGCACATAGGCAGAACATAATAAATGACACCTGTTGTTATATAGAAGCTCAAATTTTCTCTTTCTTTTTAATATCTGGAAAAGCCCTAAATATTTGGGAACTAAGCAACATAGACCTATTTATTTTAATTTTTTGAGGTGATGTTGTCCAGGCTGGTCTTGAACTCCTGGGCTCAAGCCATCCTCCCACCTCAACCTCTCAGGTAGCTAGGACCACAGGTACACACTACTGCACCTGGTGATGTCATTTTTATTCTGTGGTTTTTAAATGAAGTAATCTTGGATAATCACAACTGTCACAATATTTTAGCCCCACCTGCCAGTTTTTCACAGCCTCAGATCTCCATAAAAGTCTGGAACTGGCTCCCCTCATTTCACTACCAGCTTTGGGGGAGACAAGGTCCTAATAATCTGCTCCTGAAGTGAGGTTTCCACATTCATTCATACAGCCCCCACGTGATAAGTGCTACAGAGATGAGGAAGACACAGTTCTGGTCTCTCAGGTGCTTAGAGCCTGGTGGGTGGGAGCACAAGGGAGGGAAGGGGGTGGCAAACATTTTAAAAAGTCTGTCAGTGCAGTGTGATCAGGACGGAATCCCCTTTACCAAGAGGCAGTTGGCACTATGCTGCCATCATCAAGGTTGGTGGCCTCTTTGATTCCTCTCTGCACCAGCCCGTGGGACCACTGGTCAGGGTGCAGGATTCAGTGGAACCCAGCTCGCTCCTCTGGATACCAAAGCTCGGGCGGAGGGCACGCCGGGCCCAGATAAGCCAGCCCTCAGCCTAGAACCCAAAGTAAGCCATCCCATTTCAAATCAGTCCCCACAAAGCCATTCCCTGTCTGCAGTCTGATTTCTGCAAGACCTTCCAAGGTCTTTTAGAGGCTTGTAAGGATTGGCTGGTATCTCAGATTCCCTGAGAAACAGCAGTTAGGAAGAGCATGGTTCCTCTGGCACCTAGAGGGTTTTCTGAAAGTGCTCAACCACTTCTTCATAATCATGGTCATCATCGTCTGCAAAAGAGTCAATGAGGGCCTGGGCACAGTGGCTCATGCCTGTAATTCCAGCACTTTGGGAGGCCGGGGCAGGAGGATAGCTTGAGGCCAGGAGTTTGAGACCAGGCTGGGCAGCACAGCAAGACTGGATCTCTGCAAAAACAAACAAAAAGTCAATGAGGATCTCTGGCTTAGGCAAGTTCCTTCCTCTCTTTAGGGTGTAGTTTCCTCACCTGTATAAGGAAGGAATTGGCCTAGATGCTCTAAGGTCTTTGCTAGGCCAGAAACCACTATTTGTTCTGTTTCAACATTTTGTAACCGCTTCGTTGTCCTGTATGCTGCAGGGAGGTAGTGTGTCGGGGACTGAACTCATTTTCCTTGCCAGGGCTCTGGAGCCCATGGGAGAGAGACAGTAGGGACCTTTCCGCCTGAGCCCAGCCTATATAGGCCTGTCCTTCAGACAGGGACCACAGAGGGGTCTGTCCATGGGCAGGACCATCAGAGGCAAAAGCAGCAGCAAAGGAGCCAGGTGGGAGGGGAGAAGCAAGGCCAAGGGTGAGAGGGGCCAGCGAGGACTCACCTGTGTCCTGCGTTTTGGACTTGGTAGGCCTGAGGCCCTTGTTGGCAGGAATCTTGCTGTACATACTCAAGCTGCCCTTGGTGAACTCTGGCAAGGTCTTCACCTTGGTTTGGGGCAGCAGATGGGGTTCCTGCAGTTCTAAGACTTGAGAAGACTTTGGGAGAAAAAGAGCAGAAGTCAGCAGAGTCCCAAGAAATGGGGAAGTACAGTCCATGAAATGTAATTCATGTAAATGTCACTTCCTCTGCTTCTGTCTCTACTTCCTTTTCAGGGCAGGGTCCCTTGGGACCCAGGTATTTTTGCTAGAAGCACATAAAATATTCCAGGCAAGGGAGAAGAGGGTCCGGGCGAGAGGTGAGGATAGGGTTGGGGACTGGAGACAGGTGTCCCTGGGATTCTCCACTGAGGGGCATGGTCAGTGTCCTTTAATTCTCTTGCTGAAGGGGAAAAAGCAAAGTGGAGATACCTCAGGCCAAGGTTTGGACCCAGAACCACGTCTGAGAGCCCAAAGGCCAGTGGTGTCTGCAGCGGGCCATGCCATGCAGAGCAAATGGCCCTGCTCCCCGCTCAGCATTGGAGGATACGGTGGCCCAGAGAGGAAAAGTTACTGGTTCAGGGGCAACAGCAGTGACTGGGCCTGAAGTCCCTCCCTCAGCAGCTGAGACTCGGGCTGAGGCCTCTCAATTCCTTGTGGTGTGCCCTTCCCAGCGCCGTCACCAGCCCGTGTTCCAGGTGTCCCACTCTAGCTCGTGTCCAGAAATGACTGCCCCACCCCCGCCACACACAGGAGCCCTTCCTCACTCAGGATTCACCCTGCAGCTTCCACGGCCTTCCTGCCACCACCCCCACGTACCAAATGCGAGTCACTCAAGACCCGGAAACAGTATGTGTGTTGCAGTGTCCCAAGTACTTTTTATCCGGCGCGGCCCTCCCACCGGTAGCCGAGCACAGCAGTCAGGTCTCCGCCTGTGTGGTCAGACCCGATCTCAAATCCCAGCCCCACCACGTGCTGGCCACGTGATCTCAGGTAAACCGCCTCACCCCTCTGAGCCTCTTGTTTTCTCAACTGCAAAAAGAATATATGCGTCCACCTCAGAGGTGCTGTGTGAACTGGTGGGACAGTGCGTGTCAGGACCTGCCACAGAGTAAGCTCCCGACAGGACGCAGCTAAGGAAAGAGCACTGTTGGTGACACCATCTCAGGTTTACTAGAGAGAACGCAGGTGCTTGGAGAAGGAGCTGCTTGCACAGGCTGCAGAGCGGGTGAACGGGACAGGACGCAAGCTGCTCTGCCCCTCGTCTGTGATCCCCACTGGTCCGTTCAGCAGGTCTCACGGGCCTTGGAGTCGGTGAGGCCCTGTCCCCACCAAACTCTCTAGCCAGAGAAAGCCACTCAAGTGACAAGACTAACTGCAAATGGCAATGTGCAGTAGAAGGAAGTACAGAAGAGGGGCAGGACTGTCCTTGCCGAAGGGGGAATCCAAGCCTCCCCAGGCTGCGGGCCTGCAGCGGGAAGGATGTTGCTGGCAGGCGGCCTAGTCAGCCGAGTCCTGGCTCCCTGAGGGAGCTTTTCAGGCTGCAGCAGGGACCGCAGAATGGGTGGCGGGAGACGGGCCCGGAAGGTGACACTGGAGTCGGCTTATAAAGAACCCTGGATGCCCGTTAAGAGGTTTGCATTATCCTCCAGCAATGGGAAGTGACAGAATGTTCTAGACAATGGAGCCAAGGCCATCAGTGACCAGGGAAGGATTTAGAAGGCCGTCCTGACAGCTCTGAGAGGCAGTTCAGGTGAAAAACGATGCAGCTTGAACTGAGGAGTGACAGCAGGGGTAGCAGAGAGGAAGAGCACACAAACCTGGAGTGTTTATGCTCAAGTTCAGGCCTCCCACTTTCTAACTGGGACCCTGGGCGAGTCTCGGGGTCTTTCTGTCCTCTTTTCTCAGTCATACAATGTGGATAATCACACCAACCTCAGGATCATGAGGATCAAGTAAGAGTAACAGGTACAAAGCATGCCAGTTTACAAACTGCAAGCTCCACCCGATGGCAAGAGAAATATGACAATGATCCCGACAGGTGGCCCCTCCCTGCCCACTTCTGTTATATGGTACCTTGACACCTCCATGGTCGCTGCTCTGTGTCCTCTGCCTGCTGAGGCCCTGACTTTTGGGAGGTCTGGGCGGGGGGCGTTGGATCCCACAGGCTGGTAACTTCCGAAGGTGATAGTAGAAGGCGTCCGTCAGCTCCTCCACTGTGGCCACAGGGAGGGGCCCAGCTGGCCAGCCTGGCTGCCCCTCAACCACCACGACAGTCAGGTCCAGCCACCGGGGAGGGATCTCGAAGCACGTGCCAGGCTCAGAGTCCGGGCTCACCACCAGGAAGGGTTCTGTGATCTTCTCCTCCAGCTGCAGGCCGGGGAAAGAGGCCAGGGGGTCAGTGGGGTGGCTGGTGTCCTTGGCCACCACCTTGACCTCACAAGGCAGTGGGAACTGGGCAGTCAGATCTGACAGGCTGTAGCGCCGGCTGTCGCTCATCTCCTCCACAAAGCTGCCGGGGAAGTAGAGGGGCAGCACGACCTGCTCTTGGCACTCGGCCTCCTCGTCACAGTCTTTCTCCCCAGTCTGGTCACTCAGCCGCTGGCATACCAAGACATCCGTGTCCCTGCCTTGGGCCCCGTGGGTCTGGCCAGACTTCAACACCTCCAGCCGGTCGCCCACAGACAGAGACGTGAACTCAGGGTTCTCCTCCGTCTCACCCTCGCAGTCTTTTGTGGCCACCACCCGGAGCGGCTGGCCGGGCTGGAAAGCACCCAGGAGGTCGTAGACCGTGGGGAACTCCCTTGGCCGCCGCCGCAGCTTGCCCCCGTAGGCCCCCGAGACCATGAAGCGTCTGGGCACCTTCCGGCCCTTGCTTGAGGCCAGGAGCCGCCAGGGTGGCGAGGCCAGCCCGTGGATGCAGAGCCTCTGGCCTTTGTGCAAGGACCTCACCCACGGGCCGAGGAAGATGGGGGGCCCCTCTGGAACTTCTAGGATCTCCACAAACAGGGGGTAGGGGCCTCCCTGGGCCAGGACCTCGCTCAGCAGCAGTGGTTTGATGAAGTGGATGTGCTGGGAGGAGGCAGTGACATCCTCCACGTCGACCTCCAGGGTGGAGGGGATCCTGACGACGGTCCTGCGCACTGTGGAGGGGAGCCGTTCAGGGGTGCCCCGCTCGCCCCCCAGCGGGGGCTGCCCACCCCAGCCACAGAGCCTCGGTCTGTGCTTGCCGGCTTCTTTCCTTTCCTACCAGAGTTTTCCTACTGTACCAGATTCCTCACCCACTCTTTTCCTTCAACCCTTTTTTCTAGAGACAGAATCTCACTCTGTCACCCTAGGTAGAGTACAATGGCATCACCGTAGCTCACTGCAACCTCCAACTTCTGGGCTCAAGCAATCCTCCTGCCTCAGCCTCCCAAGTAGCTGGGACTGCAGGTGCCAGCAGGTACCATGACACCCAGCTAATTTTTCTGTTTTGTAGAGAAGGGATCTTGCTCTTGCTCAGGCTGGTCTCGAATTCATGAGCTCAAGGGATCCTCCTGCTTCAGCCTTCCAGATTGCTAGGATTATAGGCGTGAGCCACCTCACCTGGCCCCTTCAACCTTTTTTAAAAAAATGTTTCTAAACATTTGTAAAATATAACAGTATAACGCACTCGCATAAGCCCATCGCCCAGTTGCACCATCTAACTCTCGGCTCACCTACTTCCATCCACACCTCCAGCCACTCCCCTCCACAGGATTATTCTGAATCGGAATAATCACACATGTGACTATTGCAGTGTGGATTGCTAAAAGAGGGGATAACTTATCAATAAAAAATTTTTAAAAGAATAACCACAATGCACTTACTGTATCTAAATAGTTATTTGATAATTCCTTAATATCAAATATCCAATCAGTTCAACCACTTTTTAAATTTTAATTTAGCTTCGAATGTAATTTTACTGGCTGCCTTTCCAAATGCTTTCTGGATTTAAATAGAGAAATAAAATCAAATTGAGAAAAACACTGACTAAATGACCTTGGGCAGCTTATTTCCTCTCTGGACATTGATAAGTATCCTGATGTAGCAACTCAGGAGGTGGCTCTGTAAGACTTTGAGGAGAACCAGCCCATCCACTGTGTGGTTTGATCCACACCACATGGAAGGCAGGGCAGGGAATAGTCTCCCCATTTTACAGATGAGAACACTGAGGCTTACAGGGACGGTGACTTCCCCCAGGTCACATTGTTGGAAATTTTGCTCTGTGCCAACTAAGCTGATAAATGGTTGAAGCTAGTAGCTGGGCACACAGGGGTCCTTACACTGTCCTGCTTTTGTCTTCTAAGTGGTGTACAGATATCTGCACTGCCCCATTGTCCAGGGCAGCCGCCGAAGCCCTGCCCACCATTAAAACCTCTGGCCCCCTAGATTGTAGTATATCACTACCATTTCCCACCAAAATGGTCCAGACCTCCCTGGGAAAGAGCTAACCAGTTTCTGGGGTGGAAACGTTCACGATGAGCCTGAAACGTTTCATACTCGTAAGCAAGAAAATCTGCTCAACACCACACAGGTAGGTCAAAAGGGTTCAGGAACCAACTTAAAAAGGAGGCTCCCACTAGCCAAAGCTGAGATCATTTGAGCAGCAATAAAAATAACTTTATCCTGGCCGGGCGCTGTGGCTCACGCCTGTAATCCTAGCTCTTGGGAGGCCGAGGCGGGCGGATTGCTCGAGGTCAGGAGTTCAAAACCAGCCTGAGCAAGAGCGAGACCCCGTCTCTACTATAAATAGAAAGAAATTAATTGGCCAACTGATATATATATAAAAAATTAGCTGGGCATGGTGGCGCATGCCTGTAGTCCCAGCTACCCGGGAGGCTGAGGCAGAAGGATCACTCGAGCCCAGGAGTTTGAGGTTGCTGTGAGCGAGGCTGACGCCACGGCACTCACTCTAGCCTGGGCAACAAAGCGAGACTCTGTCTCAAAAAAAAAAAAAAAAAAAAATAACTTTATCCTGTCACAGAGGTGTCAGGAAAAAGAAAAAAAAAAACAGTAGTAACTTCAGTGTATATACTGGCAAGCCAGCTGGAATTCGAGGCTATCCTCGGGAATGGGGGTGTTTTCCATCAATCAGAGCAGCTGCCCGGGCGCCCCTCTCTCCCTCCCCACCAGCCTCACCCACCTGCCCAGCAACTCACTGTGCATGATGGCTTGGATCTCATAGTGGGGCCTCAGGACCAGGAAGTGCCAGGGCAGCGTGGGACAGGTGAGGACGAGGTCCTCCAGGGCCGGGTCCTGCAGGACCTGGAGCAGGGTCTGAGGGGCACTGGGCTCCCACGTCCAGAAGGGCCCCTTCTGGGATAGGGGCAGGTGTAGGATGACTTGCTGGTGTCCCGATCCCAGGACACAGCGGGCACAGCGGGTCCTGAGGTGCATTTCCACAGCCTCGAAAACAAGGAGCTGGTCCTCAGTCACCACCCTGGCCTCCGTGATGATCCTGTGTGTGGACGTGAAGTAAATGGGCAGCTGCTTGGAGCGCCAAGTTGCAGCAGAGACCAGCTCCTCCAGGGTTTTGTAGCTCTGGGGGCTGGTGAGGGCGGTGAAGTAGCCTGTGGGGGACAGCAGAGGGTGGGAGAGTCACTGTGGGCATCAGGGTGGGGCAGGTCTTGGCTGGGTCGAGACCCTGGGCTGGCCCTGCAGATAACCCGGCCAGAGTCCCCAGGACCGGTGTCAAGAGTGGGCTTGCATCTGGACATCTGCACCACAGGGCTGGGGCACAGAGGGCAGAAGGTGACAGTGTGTGAATGGTCAGTGAAGAGCAGGGGGTGGGCAGGGACCAGAAACATGGAGAGCAGAAGAGGGCTACATAACCCAACAGGCACCCCTGACCCGCACATTTCCTACCTCCTGATCCCCAGCTGCCTCTAATGTCATCTGTTTACCATTCCCTCCAGAGGCCTGGCCACTGCTCCAGTCCCACGCATCCAGAACCTGTCGTCCCCACCCTGGGGCCACGCCCTGTCTCTCCCAAACTAGAAGCCCTGGAGCTACTGGGCGAAGCCCCCTCTGACCACCCCCCTCACCCCTGCATCCCTCCGCCAACACTGGCTGTCCAGCTGCTCCCACGTTTCCTGCCCCAAACCCACAACCTAGGTCTCATCAAGGGGACACCCGCAAACCCAGGCTGAGGGACGTTCTGCAAAAACTGGTCTGGACTCTCCAAAAGGTCAAGACAAAGAAAGGCTGAGCGGCTGTTCTGGCGAGAAGGAGGAGAAAGAAATAGGACAAGTGAATATGATGCACGATCTGGGACTGGAATCTGGGGCTGGATTCTGGATTGAGGGGAAAACTGCTATAAAGAACATTATTAGGACAAAGGGTAAAATTCAAATATAAGCTTCAGATTAGACAATAGTATTGTACCAAAATTAAATTTCCTAAATTTGGTCATTGAACTATAGTTTTGTGAGTGACTGCCCTAGGTTTTAGAAGATACACACTAGAGTATTTAGGATTCATATTTAGTTGTAAAGGGGTGTCATGTCTACAATTTGCTCTCAGATTATTCAGAAAAAAATCTATCCATATGTACACATATAGCAACATAGCCATATATACTATGTGTGTAGAGAGGGAGAACAAATGTAACAAATGTTCAACAATTGATGCATCTGGATAAAAGAACAGAAGATCGAGCAAGTCTTCTGTAAATTTGATTATTTCAAAAGAAAAACTGGCCAGGTGTGGTGGCTCACACCTGTAATCCTAGCATTCTGGGAGGCTGAGCTGGGCGCATCATTTGAGTTCAAGAGATTCGAGACCAGCCTGATCAAGAGAGAGACCCCATCTCTACTAAAAATAGAAAGAAATTAATTGGCCAACTAATATATAGAGAAAAAATTAGCCGGGCATGGTGGCGCATGCCTGTAGTCCCAGCTACTCGGGAGGCTGAGGCAGCAGGATTGCTTGAGCCCAGGAGTTTGAGGTTGCTGTGAGCTAGGCTGATGCCACAGCACTCACTCTAGCCTGGGCAACAACTCGAGACTCTGTCTCGGGAAAAAAAAAAAAAAATTAGCTGGACAATTAAAAATATATAGAAAAAATTAGCCGGGCATGGTGGCGCATGCCTATAGTCCCAGCTACTCGGGAGGCTGAGGCAGGAGGATTGCTTGAGCCCAGGAGTTTGTAGTTGCTGTGAGTAGGCTCACACCACGGCACTCTAGCCCAGGCAACAAAGTGAGACTCTGTCTCAAAAAAAAAAAAAGAAAAACCTCAAAATACATCACTTCCCTATTAAAAACCCTCATTGGGGCTGGGTGCAGTGGCTCATGCCTATAACCGTAGCACTCTGGGAGGCCAAGGCGGGAGGATTACTTGAGCTCAGGAGTTTGAGACCAACCTGAGCAAAAGCGAGACCTCTTCTCTTCTAAATATAGAAAAATTAGCCGGGCATGGTGGTGCATGCCTGTAGTCCCACCTACTCAGGAGGCTGAGGCAGGAGGATTGCTTGAGCCCAGGAATCTGAGGTTGCTGTGAGCTAGGCTGATGCCACGGCACTCTAGCCCAGGCGACAGAGTGAGACTCTGTCTCCAAAAAAAAAAAAGGCCAGGCGCGGTGGCTCACGCCTGTAATCCTAGCACTCTGGGAGGCTGAGGTGGGCAGATTGCTCCAGGTCAGGATTTCGAAACCAGCCTGAGCAAGAGCAAGACCCCATCTCTACTATAAATAGAAATTAATTGGCCAACTAATATATATAAAAAAAATTAGCCGGGCATGGTGGCGCATGCCTGTAGTCCCAGCTACTCAGGAGGCTGAGGCAGAAGGATCCCTTCAGCCCAGGAGTTTGAGGTTGCTGTGAGCTAGGCTGGAGCCACGGCACTCACTCTAGCCGGGACAACAATGCGAGACTCTGTCTCAAAAAAAAAAAAAAAAAAAATGTCAAAAAAAGCCATCCCAGTCCCCATCTAACTCATTTACTCCTCACATCAAGCCTAATTCCCGCCATTACAGAGGAGGAAGCTGAGGCCCAGGGAGGTGCCGGGAACTTGCTCAAGGCCACAGAGAGTAGCCGGCAGAGGAGCTGGGGTTCATATGCAGGCTGCTGGCTTCAGGATCCAGGCCCGTGGGCCACCTCCTGTGATAGCTGAGCTCCTTGGGGTTTCACCAGCACCACATGTGTGCATGCTACTCCCTCTCGCTGAGATCTTTCCTGTGACTCAGGAGCTGCCTCCAGGAAGCCTTCACAAACTGCTGGAGCAGATTCCTCTTGCCCAGAGCCATCTCTAAAGCTCATGCCTGCTTCTACTATGGCTCTCTCGCTGCCAGCCTGGAAGCTCCCTGCTGGAGAGGGCTGCGCCTGGTTCATCCTGAGCCCCCCGCCCCCACGGTCCAGCCCCCCACCCCCAAGGCTTAGCACACATGGGTGTCTGCAGATGTTTGGTGAGTGAATGTGTGAACGAACACAGAGACAGGCGCCTGGACAAAGACCTGGAGCAGGCAGATGTGATCAGAGAGACAGACAGGGAGAGGGTGTGACCGCATCAGGCTCGGCATTGTCAGACCACTCTGAGGACATCCCCAGCCTTGAGGCTGGGTCCTGGTGGATGTGACAGCCTCCAGTGCAAACCCAGAGGGGGGGGAGTGAGTGTTGGGGTTGGCAAGCCCACAAGTGGCCCACAGGGGCGTGGAGGGTGCCAGGGCATGTGGGGCATCGGAGGGGCCCACCTTACCCTGGAAGTTGGGGGCGAGCTCCATGGTCTGACCCGTGCCCGGGTTCTCGCAGACCACCTTCTGGAGGTGAACCTGGGTAACCTTGATCAGGTCCCCTGTGGAGAGGCAGCATTCATTCCCACAGATCTCGTAGACAGAGCCTGCAGAGACATGGACTCAGTTTCCCTATTGGGCAAGGGCCAAGTGCTGGGCAGCCTGTGTCCTGTGCCCAGCACACTGTGCTCTGCCACACCTTTGCACACTTTGTTCCTGCTGCCCGGAACGCCCTTCCTCATCTTTCCCTGCCTGGGGTCCACCGGCTCAGCTGTCCTCAGCCGTCCCTACGCCCCCTGTTGTGCACTTCTCTGGCCTTTCTCGCTTCCCAAGCCTCATAAACTTCGCTCACAGCTGGGGCAGATCCATCTCGACATCACTGCAGCCAGCACAGGGCTTGGCGTCTGAGCATTTGCTAAATCCACAAATGAGCAAATAACCCAGTGATTCCCAACTTCCTTACTGTACAGCTACGGAGTCAGGCTTGGAGAGGGTCAGTGGCTCCCTGCAGGTCACCCTGAGCCAGGGTGGGTACCCAGCCCTCCTAACTCCTTGCTTTCTTCTTCAGATGAGTCGTTTTTAAAGGCAACACAGGAGAGAATGTGGGGGCCCTGGCAGGGTGAGACCCAGGGGCCAAGGCTCAGCAGCTGCGCGTCGCGGAGGAAAGCGCTGAAGCAGTGTGGAGGACGCAGGCACGCAGCGAAGATCTCGCGCACACAGTGCACAGGCCCTCCATCCCGCGGCGGAGGACAGGGGACGGCAGGGGATGGGGCCTTGAGGCCACCAGACACCCCACAGGCAGCCCCAGCAGAGCCCTTCACATCAGCCCCAGGAAACTGATGGAGGCCTTCTCCCCAGGACAGTGCCCATGGGTCATAAAACACAGTTCTGTCTGCATCGGGCGTGGGCCTCCCAGACTTGGGAGAGCCACAGCTGCGGTGCTATATATACCAGGCGCCGTGCTGAGCCTGCAGATGCATCAGTGCATTTAAGACCCATGACTGCCCTTAGGTAGGCGGCAGTTTCGATTTCCTAAATAATGAAACTCGGCCTGGAGAAGTTGAGTGGGTCGCCCACAAGGACTGGGTAATCATATGCACTTAACCACTGGGACAACCGTTTCTGAGTGTCCTGCCCACCACGGCCCCCACCGGCATGGCCATTTGCCCTCCACTCTCTCCATCTGCACACCCATGCCCGGTCAAGTACCTTCTGGTCACCATCACCCTGACTTCCACCACCCACCCCGGCTCAGGCAGGGTGAGGAAACTCTGGTATTGTGACACCGGCAGGCAAGGGACGGCAGGCAAGGGACGTCTGGGCTTGGAGGGGCTTGCGCCTGCGCTGGGGGAAGAACGAGGAGATCCCGGCGCCTGCCTGCAGGAAGCCCCCAGAAGTAGAGCCAGAATTTGAACCCAGATCTGTCAGATTCTTAACTGGGAGGTGGGGGCCCCTCCTTCTCTGCGGGTGTCTCAGCCTTGGTCTAGGACCCCGCCTGGGACCCCAACACTTTGCTGGAAGCTGCCATGGCAGAGCAAGTTTTCCTCCAGCGGGAAGCAAGGCAGGGCAGGGCCCTCATGCCTAAGTCTGCTCTAAGGAAGGAACCTGCACCCCTGCCGGCAGCTCCCACTTCCCTCTCTCCGCCACCGCCTCCCCGCCCTGACCGTCCCCACTCCCCAGAGAGCAGTCCCGGCACCCGCCCCTGCGCTGCCGTCCTCTCCCTTCCGCGACCTGTCAAGCCCTCTTGCTCTCTGGGGCAATAACCGGTGACTGTGGCCTTGCCGTGTACCCGCCCCTGTGAACCAGGGGGCGGTGGGCAGGAGCAGCTGTGCCAGTGCGCAAGGAACAGAGAGCCGGGAAGGCTTCCCGGAGGAAGAGCCATTTAAGCTGAGAACTGAAGAGCTGATCAGGTCGAGGCTGCCCATGGGCCGGCAGAGGGCCAAGGTGGGACGAGGGACTGAAGGCAGGCAGTGTAGACAAGGGTCGTGGGGAGCAGTGGGAGGGCACAGAGATGGGAAGACAGCTCTGGCACTTGAGAATCAAGAGACGGCAGCGATCAAGAGCGCCCCACGGCCGCGCCGCCCGCACAGGCGGAGATCCATCCGTGCGCACGCGGTTCCACCCGGCTGCGCTCGGGGGCAGCCACCTTCCGCGCCCGAACTCACCGACCTCGCGCCACCCCCCTTGGGGCAGGTCAGCGATCCCCCATCCCACGGAAGCACACGCCGAGGTCCAGAGGGGTAGAGGTGGCCCCAAATCTCAGCTTGGCCAGTGGTGGCTTCGGGATCTGAACCCGGCGCGCAGTCCCCCCCGGTTTCCAACGCCCCGCAGCCCCTCTACCCGCGCCCCACCCCTGGGGAGAGCCCGGCCGCTGCGGGGCGCGCTCGCACGGGGCCCGGCCCCGACTCACCCTCGAAGTAGACCCCGGAGCAGACCCGCAGCACGCGCGGGAGGGAGGCGGGGTCCAGGGCGCGCACGAAGGCCTGCAGCGGCACGGCCTCCATGGTCCCGCCGCTCGCAGTGCGCAGACTGAGCGCCCGCCGCCGCCCGCCGCGGGAGCCCGCGAAGCCCCGCCCCGCCCGGCAGAGCCCCGCCCCTCCCGGCAGAGGCCCCGCCCCGCCCGAGCCCCGCGGGACCCCCGGGGGGAAGGGCGGTGCCGAGGTTGAAAGGGAAGCCCAGACGCCCCTCCCAGTGCTCCCAGTGGGAGCCAGAGGACCGGCCGCCTTGTGAGTCCTGGTCTCCCAGGAGAGACACAGCCCTGACCTTTGGGTCTTGGGAGGAAGATGTAGTGCCGCCTCTCCTGAGTGTCCCCTCCAGGACACGCTGTGGTCCTCTCCTTGGACACCTGCTAGTGAAGGGGAACCCATTACCGGTCCAGAACGCCAGTATCTTTTGGACAATTCTAGTTAAGAATTCTTCCGTGCCAGGTTTGGCAGCACATATACTAAAGTTGGAACAATACAGAGGTTAGCACGACCCCTGCGCAAGGATGACACGCAAATCCGTGAAGGGTTCCATATATTTTTTTTTTAAAAAAGTTAAAATTTTTGAATATTAAAAAAAAAAGAATTCTTCCTTGGGTGAAAGAGAAATCTGCTGAAGAGACAGACCAACCACTTCTCCCAACCCCATAGGGATGGGATAAGGCTAGTCCATTTCCCTGTGCCTCAAGAGTCAAACCAACACGGGTTCAAATGCCAGCTCCTCTTGCTTGTTATATGACTTTCGGCAAATCACTTTAATTTTCTGAGCCTGAATTTCCTCCTCTGTAAAACAGAGGAAAGAATCTTTTCTCAGCAGATTGTGAGGATTAAATGGGATGATACAGATATTATGCAAAATGCTTTACTTATTTTTTTTGTCACTATAAAAGTAGTAGCAGTCTTTTAAACAGAGACAATGACAAAAGTTTTAAATAGTTTAAAATAAAAGAAACTGTAGGTGTGCACCACCACACCCGGATAACCTTTTTTATTTTGTTAGAGATGGGGTCTTGCTATGCTGCCCAGGCTGGTCTTGAGCTCCTAGGCTCAAGTGCTCCTCCTGCCTCAGCCTCCTGAGTAGCCAGGACTACAAGTGTGCACCACTATGCCTGACAAGAAAACAGTGATTGTTTATCTCTTTCCCGTGGGTTTCAGCAGCCCAGTAAGTGTGCCGGATTTCTGCTCAGCCCAGTTTTGCCTTAGAACTGCAGTAGAGGATGAAGTATAAAAGATAGGCTTTTAGCCTGGGTACCATGATGAGACTTCATCTCTACAGATTAGCTAGCCATGGAGATGCATCTGTACTCCCAGCTACTCAGGAGGCTGAGGCAGGAGGATCCCTTGAACCCAGGAGTTTGAGGCTGCAATGAGCTATGATCTGATTGTGCCATGTCACCCCAGCCTGGGCAACAATGCAAGACCTTGTCTCAAAAAAGAAAAAGAAAAGAAAAGAAAAGAAAAGAAAAGAAAAGAAAAGAAAAGAAAAGAAAAGAAAAGAAAAGAAAAGAAAAGAAAAGAAAAGAAAAGAAAAGAAAAGAAAAGAAAAGAAAAGAAAAAAGATATGCTTTGGAGATAAACAAAGCTGGGCTCAAATCCTGGCTCCACCATTTCTTAGCTGTGTGACCTTGGGCAAGTTCCTTAACCTCTCTGAGCCTCAGTCCCTTCTGTGCAATGGGGACTGGCAGGAGCTGGGATGTTGGTAAACATGATAGTGTAACGCAGGCACGGGCACATGCCAAACGTTCAATACCTACTATCATTACATTATTATTTCTCAAGGGCCGCCTGTCCCTCTAACAAGAGAAGACCTCACTTCTCCCAACACCCGCATTCTATTTTAGGAAATAGACTCTTACTGGGAAACTGTCTCTCTTGCGGTTGCACAACATGTAAATGGAGGAACCATATTCAAACCCAGCCTGTGGGGCGCCACAGCCCAATCCGTTTCTACTTCCCCAGGCTGAAAGCGCAGGCCTGAGGTGTCCCCTGGCTCGGCAAGAGCTGAGTGGGGTGCAGAGGGAAGCTCAGGTTCCCACAGCGGGGCGGTGGGGTGACGGCCAGGGAGTTCCTAGCTGTGGGGGGGAGGGCGCCTGCGACCACCAGAGCTGGAGTTCCCGGTTTCATAAGCCTGTCTCTGCCGCGTTTGGAGGTAGACAGCTCAGGACCGCCTCTGGGCAGCAGGTGTCAGCTGCTCACTGCAGCAGGGTGACAGGATGGGGCTGGGCCCTCACCTGCCGCTTGGGCCCCACGCGTTCCCATACACGCCACTTGACTTGGTGTATTTTAGCAGCTTACAAGGTCAGAGGTGGCCTTCCTCTGTGTCCTCTGTTCCCCCCCCCCCTTTAGAGGAGGGGAAGGGCCTGCCGCTGATGCAACACTGGATGGCGGTTGTTACAGTCCTGCTGTCCACTAAAATGTCCACCAGTGTGGCACATCTGCCCGGAGCAGAGGAAAACCCCCCAGCAGCCAGCAGGGTCCAAACCGGTGCGGGAGGGACGTGGAGAGCACCCACCTTCCCCGGGGAACAACGCACAACTGAACCTCTGCGTGCGGCTGGGAGTCATCTGTGTCCCCACAGCCTGATGCTTCTGACGTCCTCTTCCTCGTTGGCAGGAGCCTTGGTGGCTGCCCTGGCACGAGCCCCAAAGCAGTTTGTCATGAGATGCCACCTCTGGGCACGCAGGGTGCCCACCATCCATACGCACGCCCAGCCCAGGGGCGCTGAGGTTGTCCTCAAGTTGCTCTCTCCCTGGAGAGCGAAATCCCTCCCCGTGCCCAGTGGCTTCCTGGCACTGAGAACCATAATGACCACAGTGCAAAGAAAGTACCAAGGACAAGGCCGGGCGCGGTGGCTCACGCCTGTAATCCTAGCACTCTGGGAGGCCGAGGCGGGCGGATTGCTCAAGGTCAAGAGTTCAAAACCAGCCTGAGCGAGACCCCGTCTCTACCATAAAAAATAGAAAGAAATTAATTGGCCAACTAATATATATAATATAAAAATCAGCCGGGCATGTGGCTCGTGCCTGTAGTCCCAGCTACTCGGGAGGCTGAGGCAGGAGGATCGCTTGAGCCCAGGAGATTGAGGTTGCTGTGAGCTAGGCTGATGCCAGGGCACTCACTCTAGCCTGGGCAACAAAGCGAGACTCTGTCTCAAAAAAAAAAAAAAAAAGTAAGTACCAAGGACAACTTGAAGGACAAAAACAGAACTGCTAGCAGCTCCTGGGATGATGGTGACAAAAGGCCATGTATTGTCTTTATCTGTTTTCTAGATTTTCCGTAACATGGTTTGAGCATTTTTATATTAATAGAAACAGTCTGAACAGCTCCCTGCCAACGATCCCCTGAGACAATTGGGGGTTCATCTGGGAGAGTTGTCCCTCCCCTTGCAGATTTTCACTGAGGGAAAAACTGGTCACTTTGGGGGAAAGATGCTCAACACACGTCTATCCTCAAGGAGGCGGCGTGTCCGGTCCAAACCCTGGAGGACTGGCTCCCGTGCGGTAGGAAAGTTATCATGGCTTCTGCTCCTCCTGGTCTTGAACCAGGGTCACACTAAGGACCTTTGACCTTTTGCCCCTTCCCCCCCACCCTGTGTGTGGGAGGAAGATAGGAAGGAAGATGGGGAGTGAGGTGAGGGCGAGAGGGGTGAGAAGCAGAGAGGAGGGGGGTGGGGCGTGGGAGAGGAGAAGTGGAGGGGGGTGGGGCGTGGGAGAGTGAGAAGCTCCCACAGTCCAGCCCCAGGGCCACAGGGAAGACTTGGGGGCCCAAGAGCCACCTTGCAGGGCCAGGATCCGCAGGGGAGGTGGCTGGGGGCGTGCAGGCGGGCGGGAGCTGCTGAGGCCTGGGGACAGCCCAGGCCTCAAGGTGGGGGAGGAGCAGAGCTGGAACACAACCTGAAACCATGGACGTTGGGCCTGGGGAGGTGGATTTGTGCTCAGAGAGCTGTTGCCCGTCCCTGGGGACAAACTGAGACTGGCAGAGCCCCTCCGCCCCTATGTCAGATGCTGCCTGGGGAAGGGATCACAGTCCCGCAGAGGGAAGGAAGTGGGGCCGTTTCTGGTAACAGGGGTCAGCCACCGAACGTAATGTTGTGCAGGCAGAAACTTCTCTGTAATTTCTGGGTTTTAGGGCAGCTGCCAGGTCTTCTGGTAAATAAAAAGTTTTCTCTTTCTCAAAATATTAAAAATAGAATTACCATATGAGCCAGCAGTTCAACTTCTGTGTATATTATACCCAAAAGCATTGAAAGTAGGGTCTAGACGATGGCTCACAGCTGTAATCCTAGCACTCTGGGAGGCCCAGGCGGGAGGATCACTTAAGGTCAAGAGTTCAAGACCAGCCTGGGCAAGAGCAAGACCTCATCTCTACTAAAAAATAGGAAGAAGAAAAAAAAATAAATGAAAGCAGGGTCACAGAGATGTTTGTACGCCTGTGTTCACAACAGCCAACAGGTGGGAGCAACCCCAGTGCCCGCCAGTGGAGGGATCCAGAAACACACAGTGGCGCAGGCAAAGCTCGTTTCGCGGAGTTTCATTTCATTGTACTTTGCAGACACTGCATTTTTTACAAATTGAAGGTTTCTGGCAACCCTGCATAGAGCAAGTCTTCAACGGACTTTTCCAACAGCAGGTGCTCACTTCATGTCTCTGTGCCACACGTTGGCAATTCTTGCCATATTCCAAGCTTTTTCGTTATTACGTCTGTTATGGTGGTCTGTGATCACTGATCTTTCACAGTACCACTGTCATTGTTTGGGGACTCGAAGAACTGCACCCAAATAAGATGGTGAACTTAATCAGTAAATGTGTGTGTTCTGACTGCACCAGTGACAGCCCCATCTCTCCAGCACCGCCCCCCCCACCCCCGTTCCCTGAGACACAACAAGATTGAAATTAGGCCAATTAATAACCCTACAGTAGTCTCTAAATGTTCAAGTCAAAGGAAGAGTTTCCTGTCTCCCACGTTAAATCAAAAGCTAGAGATGGGCCGGGCGCGGTGGCTCACGCCTGTAATCCTAGCTCTCTGGGAGGCCGAGGCGGGTGGATTGCTCAAGATCAGGAGTTCGAAACCAGCCTGAGCAAGAGCGAGACCCCGTCTCTACTATAAATACAAAAGAAATTAATTGGCCAACTAATACATATAGAAAAAATTAGCCGGGCATGGTGGCACATGCCTGTAGTCCCAGCTACTCGGGAGGCTGAGGCAGTAGGATTGCTTGAGCCCAGGAGTTTGAGGTTGCTGTGAGCTAGGCTGATGCCACGGCACTCACTCTAGCCTGGGCAACAAAGTGAGACTCTGTCTCAAAAAAAAAAAAAAAAAAAAAAGCTAGAGATGATTAAGCCAAGTTAGGAAGACATGTCAAAAACCAAAATAGTCCGAAAGCTAGGCCTCTTGCACAAAACTGCTAGCTGAGTTGTAAATCCAAAGGAAAAGTTCTTTTTATGTTATTTATTTATTTATGACTAGTCAAGTGCAGTAGTGAGAAGTGGGGAAAGAGTAGAACCAGGAGTTCAATCTCTAACTGTGAACAACCAAGTGAGGTAACTCGCTACCTTCTAACCAACCAGGAAAAATTCTTGAAGGAAATTAAAAAGGCCACTCCAGTGAACACACAAATGACAAGAAAGCAAAACAGCCTTATTGCTGATATGGAGAAAGTCTGAGTGGCCTGGATAGAAGATAGAACCAGCCACAACAGTCCCTCAAGCCAAAGCCTAATCCAGAGCAAGGCCCTGAGTCTCTTCAATTCTAGGAAGGCTGAGAGAGGTGGGGAAACTGTAGAAGGCAAGTTGGAAGCTAGCAAAGGTTGGTTCATGAGGTGTAAGGAAGGAAGCCGTCTTCATAACGTCAAAGTTTGCAGCAGCAAGTGCTGATGTAGAAGCTAAAGCAAGTTATCCAGAACATCCAGCTAAGATCATTGATGAGGTGGCTACACTCAACGACAGATTTCAGTGTAGACAAAAGAGGCTTCTATTGGAAGAAGACCCAATCTAGGACTTTAATAGCCAAAGAGAAGTCAACACCTGGCTTCAAAGAACAGGCTGACTCTTATTAGAGACTAATGCAGCTAGTGACTTTAAGTTGAAGACAATACTCATTGATCATTCCAAAAGTCCTAGGGCCCTTGAGAATTGTGCTAAATCTACTCTGCCTATGCTCCATAAATGGAACAACATCTGTTTATAGCATGGTCCACTGAATATTTTAAGCCCACTGTTAAGAACTACTGCTCAGAAAAAAAAAAAAAAGACTCCTTTCAAAATATTACTGCTCTTTGACAATGCACCTGGTCACCCAGGAGCTCTGATGGAGAAGTACAAGCACATTAATGTTGTTTTCATGCCTGCTAACACAACATCCATTCTGCAGCCCATGGATAAAGGGGTAATTTTGATTTTCGAGTTTTATTACTTAAGAAGTACATGTCATAAGACCATAGCTGACATAGATAGTGATTCTTCTGATGGATTTGGGAGAAATAAATTGAAAACCTTCTGGAAAGGATTCACCATTCTAGATGTCATTAAGAACATTCGTGATTCATGGGAGGTCAAAATATCAACAGGAAGGCCAGGTGTGGTGGCTCACACCTGTAATCCTAGCACTCTAGGAGGCCGAGGTGGGAGGATCACTTGAGCTCAGGAGTTCAAGACCAGCCTGAGTAAGAGTGAGACCCTGTCTCTATTAAAAATAGAAAAATTAGACAAAAGCGCCGGACGCCGGGCCGATCATGGATGCTTGACAACCTGCGGGCAGTCGCCGGGAGGCCGAGCCAGCGACTAAGAGGCCCAGGAGGTGGCACGGACACATTTCAAAGCCAGAGAATGGCAGGTGAACAGAAACCCTCGAGTAACCTCCTGGAACAGTTTATTTTACCAGCCGAAGGTACCAGTGGCTCAGCCCTCACTGCTCTCCAAGCCAGGTGTTGGAGGCTCCTGGAGTATATGTTTTTGGAGAACTGCTAGAGCTGGCCAATGTGCAGGAGCTTGCAGAAGGAGCTAATGCTGCTTATTTGCAGCTACTGAACCTGTCTGCCTATGGAACATACCCAGATTACACAGCCAACGAGGAGAGCCTGCCAGAACTAAGCACAGCTCAGCAGAACAAGCTGAAACATCCCACCATCGTGAGCGTGGCATCGAGAATGAAGTGTATCCCCTACTCCGTGCTGCTGACGGACCTGGAGATGCGGAATCCCCGGGAACTAGAAGACCTCATCATTGAGGCTGTCTACACTGACATCATCCAGGGCAAGCTGGACCAGCGAAACCAGCTGCTGGAAGTGGATTTCTGCATTGGCCGTGACATCCGAAAGAAGGATATCAATAATATTGTCAAGACCTTGCGTGAATGGTGTGATGGCTGCGAAGCAGTTCTGCTGGGCATCGAGCAGCAAGTCTTGAGAGCCAACCAGGACAAAGAGAACCACGACCGAACTCAGCAGCAGGTAGAGGCAGAGGTTACCAACATCCAGAAGACACTCAAAGCCACGGCGTCCTCCTCAGCTCAGGAGATGGAGCGGCAGCTGGCTGAACGGGAGTGTCCCCCTCATGCTGAGCAGAGGCAACCCACCAAGAAGATGTCCAAAGTGAAAGGTCTGGTCTCTAGCCGCCACTAGGGCCGGCTGGGGCAGCTGGCTCTCACCAGGCCTGGGTCAGGTGGGGAGGGGACACCAAGGGCCTATTTCCTCCCCTCTCTACCTGCAGTGAGTTCCAGACCTGCCCTCCCCCTCACCAGCGCCTCCCCACCCTGTTGGTACTGTTCCAGAGAACCGTTACTCCTCTCCCTCACCTACTTCCTCCTTCCCCAGTTGTTCCCTTCAGACTCAGGGGCTCCGCTGATGCCATCCTAACAGGGTCAGACACTGCCCAGGTTCCCCTCAGGAGGTTCTTGTCCCTGTGTAAGGGCTTGTCTCCCTCCCAGTTTTTCTTTTGTTCCGTGTCATTTTGTCAGGCTGGTCATAAGCCAGAGGCAGCTTTAACTGGCCCCCGGGGATGACTGCGAAGGAGACCCTTCCCTAAGTAAGGAGGGGGTGTTCTTTCCCCAGCCCCGCGTACCACGGTACCCAATGGTGCAGGCCATCTCTAGCCAGGTTTCAAATGCTTCATTTCCCCTCTCCTGCCTTATCCCTTGTTGGCAGCTCCAATTCAGGCCATGGAGGGATGTGATGCTGGGCTATGTTTACTAAACCTGCGGGTTTTCAGCCTCTTAAGCCCAGCTCTGATCTCTCATTAGTTGGGAGCACTAGGTTGACTAACCTCTGGTATCTGAGCAAAATGGGGGGTGCTGTGGGTTTGCTGGGTGGCAGAAGTTGTTCCCTTCAGCTTGTGTTCTTTGCTGGCTGCTCATCCTGCTGCCTCTGACTACTCAGCCTTGTTTTTGGTGTGTAGGCCCCGCCTGCCCACTGGGGCCGCTGCCAACACTTGCCCTCCCCAGACCTTTAATTCCTCCCGGCTGCACCTGGGGTGGGGATGGTGGTGCAGAGGCCCCTGTCTGGCGAAGGGCCTGTTGCTGCTTCTGTCTCCTTTCCATCCCTTCTTGGCTGATGCCCCAGAGCCCTCTGATGATAGCATTCTCCTGGCAAGAGAAAAGGTCTTGGCCGGGCGTGGTGGCTCACGCCTGTAATCCTAGCACTTTGGGAGGCCGAGGCGGGCGGATTGCTCAAGGTCAGGAGTTCGAAACCAGCCTGAGCGAGACCCTATCTCTACCAAAAATAGAAATAAATTAATTGACCAACTAAAAATATATATACAAAAAATTAGCTGGGCATGGTGGCGCATGCCTGTAGTCCCAGCTACTCGGGAGGCTGAGGCAGTAGGATCGCTGAGCCCCGGAGATTGAGGTTGCTGTGACGCCACGGCACTCACTCTAGCCTGGGCAACAAAGCAAGACTCTGTCTCAAAAAAAAAAAAAAAAAAGAAAAGGTCTTAACTAGACTTTCTGAACTTGAACAGTTTCAGGTTATATTTTAATTTTTTTTTTTTGTACAGGTTCTGATTCGAATACATTTCAACATGCTTTTCAAAAAAAAAGAAAAGAAAAGAAAAATAGAAAAATTAGCCAGGTGTGATGGCGAGTGCCCGTAGTCCCAGCTATTTGGGAGGCTGAGGCAGGAGGATCAATTGAGCCCAGGAGTTTGAGAAATCTACAGAGAAATCTTCCGTGAAAGGAAGAGTCAATTGACATGGCAAACTTCATTGTTGTCTTATTTTAAGAAATTGCCACAGCCATCCTAACCTTCAGCAACCCCTACTCTGATTAATCTGTAGCTATCAATGTGGAGTTAAGACCCTACACCTGTAAAAGATTATGACTTGTTGAAGGCATTTTTAGCAATAAAGTATTTTTAATTAAGGTATTATAGTACATTGATTTTTTTAAGGCATAATGTTATTGCACCCTTAATACAGTATGATGTAAACATAACTCTTATATGCACTAGGAAACCAAAAAATTGTGTGACGCATCTTATTGTAATATTAACTATAATATAGAAGAGGCTGGAGGACGTTATGCTCAGTGAAATAAGCCCATCACAAAAAGACAAACTGCAATTCCACTCACATGAGGAACCTCGAGTAGTCAAATTCATAGAGACAGAAAATTAAATAGTGGCTACCAGGGGCTGGGAAGGGGAAAATGGGGAACTGTTTTTTTTTTTTTTTTTTTTTTTTTTGTGACCTCATTTGGAAATAAAAGGGGGGAACTGTTTTTAATGAGTACAGTTTCAGTTTTGAAAAATGTTAGAGTTCTGGAGATTGGTTGCACAACATTGTGCATGTGCTTAAGTGAACTACTGCACTATATACTTTAAAATGGTTGAGATGGTAAATTTTATATTATGTCCACTTTATCCCAATTAAAAAATAATTTATCTGAGACTCCTTCTAAATCTAAACCCCGTGTGTGTAGCATCATTTATTCCTCAACAGTGGTCTGGCTGGTATTGAGTTCCAGACTGAAACAATGTTCCCCCAAAATTTGGACCCATGCTTCCATGGCCTGGTAGCAACATCGTTGATGTTGGGAGGTCTGATGCCATTCTCACTCCAAACCCCTGGCGAGTGAAGTTCGGGAGCCTTCGCTTTTGTACTCAGTGCTCTGGTATTTCGCATGCTTAGCCAGATGCAGGTCTTTCATTCTTGCTTCTGGGCTTTTATGGATCTTTTTTTTTTTTTTTGTGAGACAGAGTCTCGCTTTGTTGCCCAGGCTAGAGTGAGTGCCATGGCGTCAACCTAGCTCACAGCAACCTCAAACTCCTGGGTTCAGACGATCCTTCTGCCTCAGCCTCCCGAGTAGCTGGGACTACAGGCATGCGCCACCATGCCCGACTAATTTTTTCTATATATTTTAGTTGGCCAATTTAGTTGGCCTCCGTCTCTTTATAGTAGAGATGGGGTCTCGCTCTTGCTCAGGCTGGTTTCGAACTCCTGACCTCGAGCTATCTGCCTGCGTTGGCCTCCCAGAGTGCTAAGATTACAGGCATGAGCCACTGTGCCCGGCCTTATGGATCTTTTAAATCTAGGGATTCGTGCCCCTCCATTCTGGAAACTCCCTTGGTTGTTTTTGTTTGGTTTTTGATTGGGGAGCTCCTTTTAGTCAGATATCAGCTCTTTTGGACCAATTCTCCATCTCCTGCCCTTTGTTCTGTTTTGTAGAAGATTTCATAAACTTCTAACCATTCTACCATTTAAAAATTTTTCTGCTTTTATATTTTCAATTTCCAAGAACCTCTTTAAAATTTTTTTGTATTATATCTTGTTTTTTTGTTTGTTTGTTTGTTTTTGAGAAAGAGTCTCACTTTGTTGCCCAGGCTAGAGTGAGTGCCATGGCATCAGCCTAGCTCACAGCAACCTCAAACTCCTGGGCTCAAGCAATCCTGCTGCCTCAGACTCCCAAGTAGCTGGGACTACAGGCATGCGCCACCATGCCCGGCTAATTTTTTCTATATATATTAGTTGGCCTTAATTTCTTTCTATTTTTAGTAGAGCAGGGTCTCGCTCTTCCTCGGGCTGGTTTCAAACTCCTGACCTCAAGCAATCCACCCGCCTACGGCCTCCCAGAGTGCTAGGATTACAGGCGTGAGCCACCGCGTCTGGCCTACATCTTGTTTTTATTTCATGGATATCATATATCAGATGGGAGAGAAGGGATTTGCCAAAGATCATCTGCTTTGACTCATCCCTCTAAAGAAGAAAGCTTAGAAGTAATAAAGAAGTGTCGGCCAGGTTCGGTGGCTCACGCCTGTAATCCTAGCACTCTGGGAGGCCGAGGTGGGAGGATAGCTCAAGGTCAGGAGTTCGAGACCAGCCTGAGCAAGAGCGAGACCCGGTCTCTACTGAAAAAATATAAAAAATTAGCTGGGCATGGTGGTGGGTGCCTATATTCCCAGCTACTCTGGATGCTGAGGCAGGAGGATCACTTGAGCCCAGGAGTTTGAGATTGAGCTATGATGATGCCACTGCACTCTAACTGGGGTGACAGAGGGAGATTCCGTCTCAAAAAAGAAAAAAAAAAGGAAAGACTCTTGCGCAAACAACTCTTCCCAGGGCAGATTGATATTAACAGAGCTAACTTGTTTTATGAGTAATCCCACAACTTCCCACATTGGTCAGGAAAATTAGATTGGTACTATTATAAAAGTTCTTGTTTTTTTCTTTTATACTTTTTTTGTTTCTAAAATTTCTTCTTTTATAATATCTCTCTCTCTCTCTCTGTCTTTCTTTATAAACCCTTGTGTTGAGGGCTGACTTTCAATAGATTGCATGGAAGGAAGGGCTCTGGAAAGTTCTTGTTTTGACCCCTATCATGTCTGATTCTTTTTTTTTTTTTTTTTTTTTTTTTTTTTGAGACAGAGTCTCGCTTTGTTGCCCAGGCTAGAGTGAGTGCCGTGGCGTCAGCCTAGCTCACAGCAACCTCAAACTCCTGGGATCGAGTGATCCTTCTGCCTCAGCCTCCCGGGTAGCTGGGACTACAGGCATGCGCCACCATGCCCGGCTAATTTTTTATATATATATCAGTTGGCCAATTAATTTCTTTCTATTTATAGTAGAGACGGGGTCTCGCTCTTGCTCAGGCTGGTTTTGAACTCCTGACCTTGAGCAATCCGCCCGCCTCGGCCTCCCAAGAGCTAGGATTACAGGCGTGAGCCACAGCGCCCGGCCTCATGTCTGATTCTTAAACTCATTTTTATGTTGGAGAATAGCAAGTATTTCTGCTTTTGTAACTTCTTTTTTTTTTTTGAGACAGAGTCTTGCTCTGCCACGCAGGCTAGAGTGCCGTGGCGTCAGCCTGGCTCAGAGCAACCTCAAACTCCTAGGCTCAAGCAATCCTTCTGTCTTAGCCTCCCTATGGGCGCGAGACACCACATCTGGCTAATTTTTTTATTTTTAGTAGAGACAGGGTCTCGCTCTTGCTCAGACTGGTCTCGAACTCCTGACCTCAAGTGATCCTCGGCCTCCCGGTTGAGCCTCCATGCCCGGCTGGTTTTGTAGCTTTTAGGTAGAAAGGACAGCTCCTTCTCATCTTTCTGAGGCTTGTTTCATACGAGTGGCTAATTAGGAAGATTTTCACTGAGGGCCAGGGCACTGAAATGTCATCAGTTAGCGCCGTACAGAAGAGCAGGCCTGAGGAGGCCGAGTTCTGGGACAACAGAAAGAGAAAATGATTTGATAATTTCATTATATGACCACTTTGCAATCAGGAGCATTTGACGTTTTTCTACAATATTATAGTTTGAGGTCAGAAATATTTTCTTAGAAGATGGATTTCTGTTTCTTGTTCTCGTTGTGCGGGGTGATTTTGGAGAAGAGAGAGGAGAGGGCCGCTCCTTCATTTCTGGGCTGCCCTTTCCTCTAGATACTGCAAGGGGCTCCCCTGGGGTTGGGGGCCCTTCCTGGGGACTTTGGAGCTTTGGGTTCCTGGCTTGCCTCAGTCACAACCTCTTCCTTGTGGCCTTGAACCCAGTGATTGTCTGGGTCTAAAGCCTGTGCTTTTCGCCGCCATGACCCCTGGGCCGGCTCCCAGAGGTGCTGCGAGTCTTCTGTTCCATGTGATCCGTTCATGAAAGTCCCAGGATCAAACCTGGCTCTAGGCGACAGTCGGGCAATAGCGGTAGCTGCTGCCACCTCTCCGCCTCCGTTTCCCTAGTGGCAAAGAAAAACGATTGAAGTACAAGGCCAAAGCCTCCCCCATATGCCTATTAGAATTTTCCAGTCTTCCGCAGCCCCACGGCCGTGCCCACAGGCAGCACGTCTGTCCTGCTGTCCCCTCCGTCGGGTCTGTCCCATCCATCCCTGGCCTGAGCATCACACAAACTTGAATCTTCACACCCGTGGAGGCAATGGAAAGCCTGGGGCTCTGGGAAGAGGAGCCGTGGCTCACTGGCCTGCAACAGCCCTGAGATGTGGGTTGTCTCGTTCTTTCCATCTTCTAGACAGGAGAGCTGCCACCTAGAGAGGTAGAGCTGTGTGCCCAGAGCCCCCAGCCAGGAGGAGACTGAGCAGGATTTGGTCCGAGTGCACACACACACACACACACACACACACACACACACACCCGCTGAGGGAGCAGGAAGACCCCATGGGCAATTTCCCTTCCTCATGACCACACTGCCCTCCCCTCTGTGGGGCCTTGCTGCGCCCGCTTCCCCCAAGCTTGGGGAGTCTTGTTGAAACCTGACTTCAGTTTGGTGGTGTCTCCCAGCACCACGGTGTCATTGGGTTTAAGGCCGAGACCGTGTGGGTGGCACAGGTGAAGTGACACAGCTTGTGGACTCAGGCTGACCCTTCTAGCTGGGAGGGAAAATGTCTTAGTCCATTTTCTTTGTTTGTTTGGGGTTTTTTTGTTGTTGTTGTTTGTTTGTTTGTTTTTAAGACAAAGTCTCACTCTGTTGCCTCGGCTAGAGTGCCGTGGCGTCAGCCTAGCTCACAGCAACCTCAAACTCCTGGGCTCAAGCGATCCTCCTGCCTCAGCCTCCCGAGTAGCTGGGACTACAGGCATGAGCAACCATGCCTGGCTAATTTTCTTTCTATTTTTTAGTAGAGATGGGTCTCGCTCTTGCTCAGGCTGGTTTCGAACTCCTGACCTTGATCGATCCTCCTGCCTTGGCCTCCCAGAGTGCTAGGATTACAGGCGTGAGCCACCGGGCCTGGCCTTTATTTTATTCTTTTTTTTTTTTTTTTTTTTTTTTTGAGACAGAGTCTCACTTTGTTGCCCAGGCTAGAGTGAGTGCCGTGGCGTCAGCCTAGCTCACAGCAACCTCAATCTCCGGGGCTCAAGCGATCCTCCTGCCTCAGCCTCCCGAGTAGCTGGGACTACAGGCATGTGCCACCATGCCCAGCTAATTTTTTCTATATATATTTTTAGTTGGCTGATTAATTTCTTTCTATTTTCAGTAGAGACGGGGTCTTGCTCTTGCTCAGGCTGGTTTCGAACTCCTGACCTTGAGCAATCCGCCTGCCTTGCCCTCCCAGAGTGCTAAGATGACAGGCGCGCACCAGGCCTTAGTCCATTTTCTGTTGCTATACCACAAATGCCACAAACTGGGTAATGCATAAAGAAAAGAAATCTATTTCCTGCGGTTCTAGAGGCTGGCAGGTCCAAGGTCGAGGGGCCACATCTGCCGGCGGCCTTCTTGTTGCGTCAGAACGTGGCAGAGGGCATCACATGACAGGAGTGCAGGAGCCTGCCAGCTTGCGTTTCCCTTCGTCTTCTTATAAAACTACCAGCCCCATCATGGCCGCCCCACCCCATGACCTCATCTGACCCAAATTGTCTCCCAAACGCCCCCCTCCAAATGCCATCAACATATGAATTTGGGGATTAAGTTTCCAACACATGACATTTGGGGGACACATTCACATCATAGCAGAATGTGCCTGCCCAGCTAACGGGGCAGGATCTATGGACGGAGAGGAAAGCAGAAGGGGCTTCCTAATGCATTTCAGTCCAGCGCTGCCCGTGCTTCTGGCCTGCGCAGGCACACAGCTGGGTTGCCGGGGAACAGTGGTGAACGCGACAGACACCGTCTCTGTCCTCCCAGCACTCACACGGGAGGCGCAGGTGTGTGAGGGTTGCTCAAGCAGGTCTTCCTTCTGCAGCCTGGGAACCAGGAAAGGCTGCCCAGAGGAAGTCAAGCCATGAGTGAGTGAGAGGGAGGGAGGGAGGAAGAGGAGAGTGAAGAGGGGAGCGCACTGAGGAACTGAAAGCAATTGGGGGGGGCAGGCATGCAGGGCCTGAGAGGCCTTCAAAAAGGGGTCCCAAAGGTTTTGGGGATGAGCCAGTGATTGAGTTGAATAAGGAGCGATGTGGGGTGAATTGCATTTTAGCAAGACTCCAGGGGGTGGGGGTGGGCGGAAGATGGCAGAGTAGGCAGGGAGGGCAGTTAGGAGGCTGGGGGGTTGCTCAGAGAAGAGAGGATGGCGGCAGGCCTGGCAGCTGCTAGGCGAGCCAGCGAGGAGGCAGATGGAGAGTGAGGGGTGAAGCCCGTGGGTCTGGGTTAAGTGGCTCATCCCTACCATCTGGGCAAGGCACCTCCAGCTCTGGTCAGAGTCCGGGGGTGGGGCTGGTCGGGGCCACTGTGGCCAGAAGGAAGCATGGCAGTCCCTGCTGGGCCCTCAGCCCCAGTCCCGAGCAATCCCAGAATAACGAGGGCCTGGTGCCAGTGCCAGGCCACCATCTCCTCCTGCAGGTGGGGACTGGGTTCCAGAGTGGCTACTGCAGCCGGCTGTGCAGGGGCCTCCCCTCTGCTGCCTAAAGAAGCCTGGAGCAGTGAGCCATTAGGAGAGACAAGAGATCTCTGCCTAAGTGATTGACTGCAGCCACTGGGGTGCAGCCGAGACGTACAGCAGAAAGAGGAGGGTGGGGAAGACAGACACTAAACAATAGTAACAAGTAGGTAAAAATGATGGCGGGGTGGAGGGTTAGTCGGGATGAGAGGTGGGAGGCCACAATTTTAAGTGGAATTGGAGGGTTGGTCTATCGAGATTGTGGCTTTTGAGCCAAAACTGTGCCCATGTTCTCTAGCTACGACCACCGGGGACACGGGGGCGGTTGAACATGTTGGGTTTGTGACTTGTAGGGAGGGATAGCACATGCCGTGGGAAACAGTGGGTGAGCCAGGAAGAGGGTGTGAGAAAGGACTTCTAGGATTTGGGGCAGACAGTTTGGGAGGGCTGGAGAAAGCAGGGCTTCACTCTGAATTGATGCTGTCCAGCAGGGGTAACGCTATGACTAACGTATCTCATAAATAAATTGTATCTAGGAGGAGGGAAGAGTACAGCAAGACGAAGGCTGTCATTAGCAAGTCGCAAGAGTCTCTCCTATTAGCCAGGATGGGGAGTTGTTTTTAGTTTCGTGGGACTGCTGTAACAAGTGACCACAAACTTGGTGACATAATACAACAGAAATGTATCCTCTCATAGTTCTAGAGGCCAGAAGTCTGAATCAAGGTGTTGGCATGGTTGGTTCCTTCTGGAAGCTCTGAGGGAGAACCTCTTCCCTGCCTTCGTCTCGGTTTCCGGTGGCGCTGGCCGTCCTCGGCATCCCCCGGCTTCAGTCACCATCTCCCTCTTCACACGGCTTCCCTTCTGTCCGCTGCCTCCTTTTCTGACTCTTCATTGGATCGTCACTGGATCTAGGGCCCTCCGAATGCAGGACGATCTCATCTCAGGGTCCTTAATTACATCTGCGAAGAGCCTTGTTCCAAATAGGGCTTCATTCTGAGGTGCCGGACCTATGTTTTGGGGGCACAAGGAAACCCACTGTAGGGATGGTTGATCCTTTTTGTGGCTTGGACGGTGTCTACTTTTTGTCTGTGTTCAGACATGATCACGGAGTGGTCCTGTTTGTGTCCTGACCCATTACGGTCACAGAGTGGCCGTGTCTGCTGTTGATGTCCTGTGCAACTGTTCATGTTCAGCCAGAGAACGCCAAAGCCCAGCAGGGGCCAGGCCAGCTCCTGGTGACCAGGTGCTTTCTCCTTGTCCCGTGGAGGCAGAGTGAGGGAGCCTGGCTGTCCTGGGAGAGGGGGGCTCCAGCCACAGGGGCCGGGGTGTGCCTTGTGGGGGTGGAGGCTGGCTCTCACTCAAAGGGACACAAGCGGCCTCTGGAGTGTTCTGAGCAGAGGCGAGCCTGGCCGGAGGGGCAGTGACGGTGTGTTGGGCAAAAGCCTGACCGGAGTGGGTGCAACAGCGAATGGAGCAGAGCATGGGGTGGGGGCAGAGGGGGCTGGTGCAGAATGGAATCAAGAGGTTTTGCTTTGTTTTCCTTGAAGGTGAGAATAAGGGCAAGTTGAGTGATCTGCAGGTGCCCAGGGAAGGCAGGCTCCCTGAGGTTCTCTTCTTATTTTTTTCCTTTTCTTTATTTTTATTTTATTTTTTTTGAGACAGAGTCTCGCTTTGTTGCCCAGGCTAGAGTGAGTGCCGTGGCATCAGTCTAGCTCACAGCAACCCCAAACTCCTGGGCTCAAGCGATCCTGCTGCCTCAGCCTCCGAGTAGCTGGGACTACAGTCATGCGCCACCATGCCCAGCTAATTTTTTTTTCTATATATTTTTAGTTGGCCAATAAATTTCTTTCTATTTTTAGTAGAGACGGGGTCTCGCTCAGGCTGGTTTCAAGCAATCTGCCCGCCTTGGCCTCCCAGAGTGCTAGAATTACAGGCGTGAGCCACCGCGCCCGGCCCTTTTCTTTAAACAACCCCTTACAAATTAACCCCAAAGTTCTCTTCTGCTGCCTCCTTCCATCCTTACCTGCACGACCTGTCAGCAGCCTTGGGGCCCTGGGTGCAGGTGTCTGCGGAGGGCTGCCTGGGCCAACCTGGCACAGGTGTGCAGCCTCAGTACCCCGAGCCCCATGTGTCTCAAAAGGGGCCGGAGATACAGACACAGGGCCAGGTTGCAATGCAGCTTTGCCACTCGCTGGCTGTGTGACCTTGGTTCTCTTACTCTGAGCCTCAAGTTTCCCATCTGTAAAATGGGGCCACTACCAACCTCCTTTCAGGGCTGTTGGGAGATTTAAGTGTGACAACACACAAGAAGTGTCCGGTAGGGTGCCAGGCCTGAGCCAGATTCTTTTCCTTCCCTCTGGCCCCACCTCCAGGCCCACATCACCAGGTCCACGCTGGTCACCACAGTGGCTCCAAGGGTGGGCATGGAGCCCCGCCTCCTGGCAGACTCTGGAACTGCATCCCGACCCTGTGCAGAATCCAATTCCCTCCGCAGAACAGGCAACGATTTTACTCCCTGGCCACAGAGAACATCCACTCCATAGGCATCCAAGGGCCTTCTGCCACCCGTCACATGCCAGGGGCTTTGACCCACTCTGCCCATCTTCGCTCCTGCAGTCGCGCTGCTTGGAGTGGCCTCCGCTCCACCACTTGGAGAAGCTGCCCACTACCCTCGCCTCTTAGCTGCCCTCCACTCCCACAGGGGAACTTTCCCTTCTGAATTCTCAAAACATTTGGGCTTATCTCTAGATTTCCTAAACTGTGAGAGACAGCACTAAAACACCTGATAACTCCCCTGCTTGGGGGAGTCTCACTAGAGGTCAGGGACCATCTTATCCATCTGCCACCAGAGGGTTTTTTCCCTAACATCTGAAACCAACCAATCACTGCCCCTACCTGAGATCTTCCCAAGGAAGTCTCTCCCCACTCTGGGTGAGGAGGGTATGTGCGTGATGGATCTTTTTCTGGATTTCCCAAAATATCTATATGAGCATATCTTTCATCATCTTATTTTTGAATTCTGCCTCTCTCAGGGTGGTCCCTCTGCCTAGAAAGCCTTGGTCCACACTCCTCAGGTAGCAAGTTCCTACTTACTCCTCAGGTAGCAAGTTCCTACTTACTCTTCAATGCTCAGCTCAAATGTCTGGGTCTTGGTCAGGGTTAGTGTCCCCACCCTATCCATCTGCCATTAAAGCTTTTTTTAAGGGACAAGTCTCGCTCTGTTGCCCAGGCTGGAGTGCAATGGTGTCACTGCAGCCTTGAACTGGGCTCAAGCGATCCTCCTGCCTCAGTCTCTTGAGTAGCTGGAGCTACAGGCGTGTGCCACCATGCCTGGCTAGGGTGTTTGTTTAAGCCTGCTCACCTACTCTGTAGTTAGAGCTTGTGCATTTGAGCACAGGAGCAAAAGGAACGTAAAGTTGAATGAGTTTAGGAGGGATTTCAGCAAGAGGTCAGGGACCATCTTACCCATCTGCCACCAGAGATTTTTTTCTGGTGAGATGCCAATGCAAGTTTCACCTGTCCAGCAACCCAGACAGGTGCTAAGTGCGCGTGGCTATTTCCCGCCAGAGGGGAGCCTCTGGCAGGCAGGGGGAGTCACTGCTGTATGCCGGACTCACACATGTTCAGCCCAAGGCAGAAGGAAGCAAGTCCTCACTGCCCATTTGCTCACCAGCAAAATGAGGGGTCTGAACAGGATCTCCTGAGTCTCTTCTGACTCCAAAGTTCTATGATGTGCATGTAATAGTGAACGTATTTTAGGCAAGCACTGTCAAACAGCTGATCTTGGCCCAAGATCCCCTGGGGAACGGTTGGTCTTTGTCAATGGAGGTCCTTCTCCGCAGGGCTCACCACCTGCCCTGCCCTGGGGAGAACAGGGATCACACCTTCCCTCCTTAGCAGTTGGCTCATGAATGAGCACTGGACTCTGGGAAAACCCACAGTCACGTCTCATGGGGGGTAGTGGGCGCTGTGTCCCCCAACAGCACTGTGCTCACCACAGCAGTGGCCCATTTGCCCATCCTGGTGGCGAACAAGAGGGGCTTATCCATCTATGGTCGTGGCCCAGAGCTGATTAAGGGCCACTGATCCCCTTCATGGGGTGCTCATCTGAGGGGCTCTAAAGCATGATTGGGATAGATCAGAAATATGGTGCCAGTTAAGCCAGTTTCCACACGTACCTGCCTCCTTACATCCTATAACTACCGTGTTTCCCCGAAAATAAGACCTACCCATAAAATAAGCCCTAGCAGGATTTCTAAGCATTTGCACAATATAAGCCCTACCCCGAAAATAAGACCTAGTGATGGGCGTGGCTACGCAGTGTATCTGCACAACCCATGCATTTTGTCTCGGAGGCTAAAGAAGACGAGCAGCCCTTCTCATCTGCGCCATCGTGACAGCTACTATCCCCATACTGACCCGAAAGGTGTGGGCAGCCCCACCAACAAAGTGGGCTCCCCCTGTCACGTCCCGGCCATCCTGTGCGTGCTATAAGCTGAGGCTTTGAGGGGAAAATAACATTCCCTGAAAATAAGCCCTAGGGTGCCTTCTTAAGGAAAAATAAATATAAGACCCTGTCTTATTTTCGAGGAAACACGGTACCAGTCAGCCAGTCCTGCTTCTGCTTAAGTCAACTGGGCCCTTGAAGTGAGAGCAGTATCCTTGCAGGCCTGGGTGTTCTGCTGAGCTTTGAGATGCCAATGCAAGTTTCACTCTGCAAGTCAAATTTTTCTTTTTTTTATTTCATATTATGGGGGTACAAATGTTAAGGTTACGTATATTGCCCATGCCTCCCCTCCCCGAGTCAGAGCTTCAAGGGTGACCATCCCTCAAACACTGCACATACTGCAACTCAAATTCTGAAACGAAGAATGTGTGGCACAATCCCTCACTTCCTAGTGACTTACGTCATCTAAACTAGATCTAACCTAGATCTAACCCCTTTAATATACTCCCAGTAAGTTGTCCAGTTTGCACTTTTTTCTTAAACTACAAAACAAGCACCTAGGAGAGAAAATACAGCTACAGCCTGATGAGCAAAATGATGTGCTGCCCACGGGCCAAGCATATCCCTCACCTGCACTCACCACAGAGGCCGTGTAAACCTGTGCTCAGGCTCTGGATTCAGACTAGGATTTCAATCCTGACTTCAGAACAGTGGGCTCATAGGGAAGTTTATTTTGTCTCTGAGCCTAAGTTATCTCATCTGTAAAATGGGGACAAAAACAGAATTCCTCATAGGACTCTGAGAATTAAATGACATACTATAAATGGTCAAATGGTAGGTGCGCCTCACCACGTCTTTTTCTATTTTTTGTAGAGACGAGGCCTCACTCTGTTGCTCAGGCTGGTCTTGAACTCCTGGCCTCCCAAAGTGCTAGGAGGTGTGAGCCACTGCACCCAGCTGATACTCATTTTTTACAGAGCCTGTGAAGTCAACTTTTGAACAGCTATGAGTTTATGGATTGCTGTTCTTTAGAAGGCTGCTCCTGCTGCGAGGCAACACTCTCCATGCAAGGGATTTGGAACTTATTTGGCACCTTCATCACAAAGCCACAAATATGTCTCACCATACACAGTGCACTTACTGCAAATAAGATTCAAATTCGCAGACACATCCCTTCAATCCAAACTCTTGCTGAAATCCCTCCTAAACTCATTCAGCTTTACGTTCCTTTTGCTCCCGTGCTCAAATGCACAAGCTCTAACTACAGAGTAGGTGAGCAGGCTTAAACAAACACCCTAGCCAGGCATGGTGGCACACGCCTGTAGCTCCAGCTACTCAAGAGACTGAGGCAGGAGGATCGCTTGAGCCCAGT